>NW_028301539.1:30815000-31122500 GCF_042242905.1 Orbicella faveolata | reverse complement strand
GGTCGAGGCTAACCGTGTGCAAATGCGTTCTCAGTGCTTTTAATCAGCGGTTATGGCGAACTCGAAACTGGCCTATTGACTGGATGATGTGGACATCAAGCAATTCTTGTACTCCTGACGATCTCGCACCCTGGTGTCCTCAACATGTATAACATGCCTCTATGGCGCTAGAAAATCTGTCTGGTCAGCCTGGCTATCATTGATCATGACTGCAATTTGTCCAGTTTGCAGGTAGCTTTTGAGAAAGATTTATAAAATGTTATAATATAGATAGGTCCCTGCGCGAGTTCTGATTGGTCAAAAACCCATGTTTTAGTCTATCAGAGTGTAAAACATAGAGAAAGCGTGTTTTATTGTTTTTCGCCACATTACCTCGGCTCTATATCATAAAGCAAATGAAGAAATCTAAGCCGTATATTACACAGTAATAAAACACTCCCGACACTCGAGATGTGTTTCCTGCATTTCCCTCGTGTTCTCAAATGCCCGTCGTGTTTTATCACAGTGTAATACACAGCTCAGGCTTCTTTATTTGTTAAATAAACCCCATTGGAAGAAAATTGAGAGAGAGTTTGGGTCATAATGTAATCTAGTTGAAACTGCAAAGTTCAGACAGTATAGCACTGGGTAGGACTAACATTTACTTTAATGCTCTTCATGATACTGAACAAGACATACCAAGCTCTCAAAATACTAAGCTTGTGCCATTTACAAAACTCTGATAATAAGTTGCCTCTTTCCTACCTGAATTGTTCCTCAAACATCTGTTATACATTCAGTCAATGCGTGATATTTCTTACACCTTCCATTTGTGACCATCTTTTGTGTTACTATGGAGCATCTGCTCCTCAGTGTTACACCATAAAACATTAAAATGTCGGACTGATGACGAAATGTTGCCATTTCACTCACGGGAGAACAAAAGTGTGGTATTTCCCTTTTACTTTTTGACTGCATGTTAATGATCATTCATCTCCACGAAAAGGGCATACTGTATTTCGTGGACTACACTGGACGGAGAGAAACAGAAAAATCTAAACAGACACTAGACCATAACAGCAAGCTTTTCGAAAATCATTTGCTCGTGTTCTGTCACTTGCTTTTCGTCACAACCTTAATTTCATCAAACCTTAACAAACTATGCATCACTGAAAAGCTATTGGCTTGCAAATTACAAAAATGTGTATTTCAATGCTGTGCATGACTCCTGTGCACTTGAGAAAAGATTTTTATGTACAATCTAAAGCAAAAAATGTCCTTTTACTTGTATTAATTCTAAAGTAAACAAATGTCCAGCAGTTAAATGAATGAGGGATTTTGTGAACTTTGAAAATGCTGAGCTCTGACAACCATTTAAAGTTGCGCAATCTAAATTGTGAAACTTTTTTTTTCTTTACAAAACATTTATTTTGATCACTTTTATCCTAAGATCCCTCATTCATATCAATTACCCCATTGAGATCTAATAATCCTGAAAATGTGAGGCCAAAAGCTTAAATCCTTCTTGAGAGATCATTTCTCAAAGGCAAAACTAACTCGTTTTGAGAAAACGAGCTTTGAATGTACAGGGAGAAATGCCTCTCAAAGTAAAACTTCAATACCTAAAGATTCAAATTCCAGTAAAAACGAAAATTCCAAATTTTTACAGAATTGTAGGTAACCTTCGCCCCTCCTCCCTTGAGGTGACAGCTCCTCACGTGACACCTTCCGTGATGAAAAGCAAGCAACGGAAAAAAAGTATGGGAAACAGAAATGTTAGAAAATTTATTTTGGCTGACTACATTAAGTTGAGAATTTGAAGATTTGATGCCGCCAAATTAATTGTCATTTGTTTAATATGATGCAAGATTTCTTTGGATGGAATGGACGTAATGTTACTTGGTGGCTGAGAAGTATACAGTTGATTAGTATTTTAAGTTCTTGGATGAGAGATGATCATTCAAATAAAGACAACCATTCTATTATTATAGTCAACGTTCGACAAGTCCTCGTTTACAAGTCCTCGTTTACAAGTCCGGTCCAGTCCAGCTGCAGTCCAGTCCAGTCCAGTCTGGTCCACTCCAGTCATGCCCACAAAAAGTGCCAGGCGTTGTATGGTGTCCTACCTCTACCTCATGTGAGACTGAGTTCAGTGTCCTCTCTGTAATGGCGGCTTGCACGTGATTTGTAGTCGACTCGTTGTCGCTGGTTCATAAAGGTAAGAGAGTCGATAAGAATGCTTTTTACATGCCAATCTAATCTAAATGATACTGGGACGTGTCTTTTATTTCACGGAGTGGAAGAAAATACTTTGATTGTCTGTATCAATTTTATATGATAAAGAATGGCGCAGCTCTGAAGTGGACCAAAGATTCTTGTATTCTGTCATCTCCTTTTTCCATCGTGATTTACAGAACTTATCTAGCAGTAAATTCACAGTTATAACCACAAATATATTCAGTATTTACCCAGGCTAACGAGTTGTAGCACTAATATGTGGAGAGAAAATTTATTTTGTTGTTTTGGAACATTCAGCGAAGTGACTTTGTAGTGAATAAGCTATGGTTATTTTACTTTGATCATATTTATCAGTAAAACGTACCTTATAAGACCTTGAAGACATTTTCGCCAAGCAAAAATATATCAGTAATTTTAGGTATAAAGCTGTGAAAACTTGTACACTAAAACTTTTCAATCATTGAGATCATCATCTGAGTGTTTGTTCTGCAAAAAAATGGGTTTCACGAAAACTCAGACTCCAAATACTCAGACCTCCAACCTCAGAATCTCAAAACTCAGACCCCTCGAAATTAAAATAAAATTGAAACTCTTCTCAATTCTTATCAACTAAAATGTTTTATGGTCACGCAGTGTTCATAGGCAACAGCCAGAAAAGAGCGAAATATCTATTTTCTCCAGTTTATCACTATCGCGTCAATTGAACAGTAAAACTAAAACCTCAGACCCCAAAAACTCAGACCCTGAAAACTTTATTTCAAGGGGTCTAAGTTTTGGGGGTCTAAGGTCTGAGGTCTGAGGTCTGAGTTTTCATGACATCCGCAAAAAACTGGGTGTTCTTATTAACTAGGTTAATAGCAATTCCCATATGGATTGGGCTAAGTTATTTCTTATAGCCAGTTTATTGTTTTGAGATCTAATAACAAAACTCTGAGTCATTTTCCCAGTCAATTTCACTAATGCATACAGTGTTAGAAACTTAATTTTGACAGCACTTGGCATTTGGGCGAGTGATTCTCAAAATGTACTCCCCTGGTGTAATTTTCACTTGCCCAGAGAGATACTCTCATTCCCCCAATTTCTGCAACAGTTTCTTTTTTCCTGATGTTGAATTTGACCACTTACTTTGTCATTTATCCTCCTTTCTCTCATTAAATTTTAAAACTTCCCAGTTAAGCTTCCACATTTCTGTAGTTTTACCAGAAAAATAAATAAACAAACAGCTAGCACAACCGAATTCGCATTGCTCAATTCTAGATATTGGAGAAAACAACTTACTGGCTTGTGGAAAACGTACGTTTTTCTTTTCCTTCAGTTAACGACCTTTATCAGTAAGATAACGACAATGGAGGCAATTCCTTTAATTTTCAAGAAAGATTCAAGAAAAGGCACTTAGAGCTATCTACCACAACACAGCTTTAAGTTATGAAAAACTGTTGACTGCTGCTGGATTGCCAACATTGTTAAATCGAAGACTCCAGGATATACATGTAGCAATATTAATGTTTAAAGTTAAGAACAACTTATTCCCACAGTATATAATCAATCTTTTGAAAAGACAACAAAGTAACTCTTATTTGAGACATGCAGACTTTGTGATCCCACGATTCAAGACAGCGACTTATGGAAAACATTCAGTTTCATATTTGGGTCCAAAACTATGGGCCAGACTTCCCAATCATATTAAATCATTCAGTTTAAAGAATTTTAGAAATTACATTAGGAAAAGGGATTTGAACATTTTAATTGATGTGAGCAGTGGATGGAAAATGTCATATGTCTTCAACTTGACTACTTTCTTCATTCTTAGTTAACTTTATTTGCAGCTTTATTCACTTTTTGTAGTTTTACTTTGATAGATAGGCTTTTAGCTTGTAGATAATTATAGTGTTTAAAAATTTGATTTGCACATAGTCCTGAGAATTGTTACTCAAGCCTGCAAATAACAGTCGGTCATCGGACAATTGTCCGGTAAATTTGAGGTTTTGACATGTAAAAGCTTAGCCTGGTCAGACACTCTGACCGGGCATTTCTGCTAAAATGAAAAATATTTTAACTGGAAATTTGTGGCCAAATATGGGACAAGTTATTTTGTTATACTGCCACACAATACTACGTAAAAAAACTATTTATTGAAATTGGATTTCCTCTCTTTTGACGTCACTATACTAGCTTAAGAGTAAAAAGACTGTGTGAGAAGAAGTAGCCTTAGTGGTAATTTGCTTGGTTCGCAGGTCTGTTGTTTGCCAAAAATTCGTGTGTATTTTAACAAATTGATCTTTTAATATCTTATTCATGACTTGGGTTTTAAGTGTGTTATGTTGCAGCTGCATCTCAATCCTCTAGTATTAAGACCCATGTCTCTAGGTTGTAACAAAACTATTGATTTTATTTTTGCAGACAAATGCAAGCATTGTGGCCAGTTCTTTAACCAGTTTTCAGCTTACAAAGAGTGTGAACAAACTGCACACAGGAATGGTGTCATATACATGCAAGTATTGCAAAAAGTGCTTTAGAAACTTAACAGACTTCAAAAGACATGAACGAACTCACACAGGAGTGAAGCCATATGTATGCAAGCATTGTAATAAGTGCTTTAGCCGGTCACCAAGTTTGAAGCTACATGAACGAATTCACACGGGAGTGAAGCCATATACGTGCAAGTATTGTGATAAGTGCTTTAGCCAGTATCCAAGTTGCAAGAGACATGAACGAACTCATACTGGAGAGACGCCATATACATGCGAACATTGCAAAAAGCGCTTTACCCAGTATTCAAGTTGCAAGACACATGAACGAACACACACAGGAGTTAAGCCATATATATGTAAGCACTGCAATATGCACTTCAGCGACTTATCAACTTGCAAGCGACATGAACGAATTCATACAGGAGTGAAGCCGTATACATGTAAGCATTGTAATATGCCCTTTAGCAACTCATCAAACTGCAAGCAACACGAACGAACTCACACCGGAGAGAAGCCGTATGCTTGCAAGCATTGTAACAAGTGCTTTAGGCAGTATATACATTGCAAGCAACATGAACAAATTCACACAGGGGAGAAGCCGTATACATGCAAGTATTGTAAAAAGTGTTTTAGAAAGTCAACAGATTGCAAGCGACATGAACGAATTCACACAGGAGAGAAGCCGTATACATGCAAGCATTGCAGAAAGTGCTTTAGCCAGTCATCGCATTGCAAACAACATGAACGAAATCACGAAGAGTTTAGCCTTGCAAGCATTGTAAAAAGTTTTTTAGCCAGTCATTAGTTTACAACTGAGCAACATGAATGAACCAAAGGTCTATAAGTTGCTCTCGCGTACATGCAAACATTGTAAAAAGTGCTTTAGCGGCTCATCAAGTTGGAAGCGACATGAACTTGTAGCCATGTAGCCACTCATAAGATTGCAAGGAACATGAACCAACTCAAAGGTCTAAAAGTTGCCCTTAATTTTCTATACTAGTCGTTTTTAGTTTTTATTTTGATCTCTCGGCAAAATGGTTGTTTTCATCAAGTTAAGCCTTCTCAAATTATAATACTCAAATTATAATACTCAAATTGCCAGGAATAAAGCTGCTTGCAACTTTTCATAGAGCCACTTGGAAAAAGAAATAATTTTTTGATTCTTAACCAACTTTGCGTGGAGGCATTTTAATTAATTACCTGGCTATAAATAATCTAATCCAAGAACAAAGTTATTGTTCTAAAGTCAATAGCCGTCAGTGATATAGAGAAACTCTGAAAAAGTTTTGATACATCGCTCTAACATTGAAAGTACAGGATTTATTTAATTACAAAACATGTATGGGAACGCTATTCAGGGCAAATTCTAGTAAAGAAAGTTTTCGAATTAGTCCAACGTGTTTCTTGGAAACAAGGATGTGGATCCGGGATCTTTTAAAAAATATGTTTTGCTTCTGTTGCACACATTTATTTTAAAATAAATATTTCATCATTCCACGTAGGATACCGGAAGATCATAACAAACTTGGCGCTAAGCTCGGGGGTACTCTCATATGAAAACTCGTCGTCTCCCCCATGGGCATGAATGAAGGTTTCTGCTCTCACTTTGGGTGTTCATGAAAAAACGCCACAAAGTTTAGTTGTCAAATTATCTCTTAGGATGCACTGGAAGAAATGATAATAACAGAAACGGTGTTATTTGTGTTTTGGGCTCGATCTCGAGTTTGGTCCTGGTGATCCAAAGTTGATTAAACATGGATAGCACTCATAATGAAGCTATTACAAGATTTGAATACCAATTAGCAGAAGATGCTTTTTCACGTTAGCGGTCATGTATGTCAGTACACGGCAAAATTGAAGAACGTCAAGTGTTGAGCTTTAGCTTTTAATATGGAGCATTTGCTACCTTATGAAAAGAAAATGTCAAATGCTTGTCCCATACCCGGCGAGACGGGCGGGAATGACAGAATTGAAATTGACAGAATTGACACAGAGGTAATGGGCCCGGCGTGTGGGGGAACTCCGCCGTATGGGCTATATAGGTATGCGCGGCCCCGAAGCGCAGGATTTTTCAGCCGTTTTAGTCATAAATAGCGTATCGATTTCGGCGAGTTTTAGTCATAAATAGGGTCACAACAGTGAAGCAAGGCTGATTACTACGTGGAAAGCTTAACGAGACAACAACACGGTAGAGTCCAAACTGAAAGCCAAGAATTGCAACCGTGGACAGCTGTTTCGACCTGGTTGGGTCTCGTCAGCACGGTGTAGCATGTAGCAAAAAGTTAAGCAAGAGCTGGCTGACCGATCGTCCACTAAATGCACATGATGGTAAGTACTGACCTCAGATGAAACTCAAATCAAGATGTTTGCGGATTGGCCAATGTCATTGCACATGCAAAACGCGTGACAACGCACAATCGGCAAAAATCCTGACTGTCGTTATCCTGAAATGTTGTTAGGGAAGGTACGTTTTTTATTGGGTGGGGGGGGGGGGGGGGAGGTGGGTCGGGGTATTTTAGAAATTTTTTGGGAAAAAAGTCGTGGCCCTCCCACTTCCCAGAATGGATTAATGCATGACCCTTCACAAATACCTACACAAGAACATCTGACCCTCCCCCCACCTCCTCCAAGACCAAAATGACTGGAAGTGAAAATAACTAACCGGAAGTGTTACTCGCGTAACCGTGTCTGCGTACAAAGCAGTTAATTGCGTGGTGTGGGATTGCACGGTGAAAACTTGAAAATGGGCAAGGATGTGCGAGGAATAGAAAGAGGAAAATACGGTTGTGGTGAATGCGAGGATTTCACGAGGTCAGATGGAGCAACTTGCTCAGATTAAACGATTGTTTGAGGAAAGTGAACTAGTCACAGTGGGGACAGTGAGGGGTATTACAAAGTTTTCGGATAAATACATTGTCCCCGAAAAATTTGTGGCAGAGTATGTTGAGCACCTCGCCCAGATAAAAATGCGCAAGGAAAAGAAGAAAGAGGAGACTGAAGGGGAGCGAATGGAACAGCTGAACCGGGAGTACAATGACATTGACTGGGTTGGATTGTACAACTCCGATAAACTGTCGTCCTTATGGGTGGACGAGCTATGCTTGTACTTTTCCCATCACAAGATCACCTTTAAAGGGAAGAAAGTTGAAAAGGTAGCAATGATCAAAGCGCACATAGGCAGCTTGCTGTACGATTCAATGGAGTGTCAACAACCTCGGCAGTCCCCGCTAAGAAACAGCAACAAGTGACCTCATCACTTTCCGAGGTTGAAACTGACTCGCAAAGTGATGTAGTAGATCGAGTTGTTGGTTCAAGCCCGAGTAGCTAAAATAACGAATCGTCAACGGAGACTGATTTTAGGCCAGAACCCTGCGCGGAAACATTACCGCCCTCAAAATATGGGCGAAAGCGGGCACGGGTCAAGAGAGACAACTATGTTTGTTGGTACAAGATAATTTTTTGATGTAATATTTCGACACTTGTAAATAATTTAAATTAATCTTGACTGGTAGCTTTGCTTGTATATACAAAATTTAGGTTTCTATACACTTCGCGTGTTTGTTAACAAATAAGAGTCAACTAAGCAACATGGAGTAATTTTTTTCCTCGCCAAAAAAAACTGACCCTCCCCCGGTTGCGAATAAAACAGGTTTGACCCTCCCCAATTTTAAAAAAAATTTACTAATGAACCTCCCCTCCGGCCACCCCTCCCCCCCAGCCCCAGTTAAAAACGTACCTTCCCTTAGAAAATTTCTTTTGGCTGTCTACATTAAGTTGAGAATGTGAAAATTTGATGCCGCCAAAATGTTTAATATAATGCAAGATTTCTTTGGATGGAACAGATGGAATGTTACTTGGTGGCTGGGAAGTATACAAGATTAGTATTTTAAGTAAGATTAGTATTTTAAGTTCTTTGGATGAGAGATGATCATGCAAATCAGAAGCATATCAACTAAGTGATATGCTTCTGTTCAAATATAGAGAATTATTCTAGTCAGTGTTTTACAAGTCAGCGTTTAACACGTCCTCGTTTTACACGTCCTCGTTTACAAGTCAGCGTTTTGCAAGTCCAGTCCAGTGCAGTCTGGTCCATTCCGGTCATGCCCACAAAAAGTGCCAGGCGTTCCATGGAGTTCTACCCCTACCTTCGACTCCCTACCCCCTCCCGCCTCCCACCCCTGCTAGTTCCACATGGTTGTGAGACTGATTTCAAGTGTCATCTCTGTAATGGCGGCTTGCACGTGATTTGTAGTCGACTCGTTGTCGCTGTTTTCTAAAGGTAAGAGAGTCGAAAAGAATGCTTTTTACATGCCAACCTAATCTAAATGATACTGGGACGCCTCTTTTTATCTCACGGAGTGGAAGAAATAGTTTGATTGTCTGTGATGATGATAAAGCTAAGAATGGCGCAGCTCTGAAGTGGACCAAAGGTTCTTGTATTCTGTCATCTCCTTTTTCCGTCGTGATTTACAGAACTTATCTAGCAGTAAATTCACAGTTATATCCACAAATATATTACGTATTTACCCTGGCTAACGAGCTGTAGCACTAATATGTGGAGAGAAGATTAATTTTGTTGTTGTGGAACATTCAGCGAAGTGACTTTGTAGTGAATAAGCTATGGTTATTTTACTTTGATCATATTTATCACTAAAATTACTTTAATTATAAGACCTTGACGACATTTTGGCAAGCAAAACGACGTCAATAATTTTAGGTAAAAAGCTGTCAAAACTATGTACACTAAAGCTTTTCAATCATTGAGATCATCGTCTGAGTGTTTGTTCTGCAAAACACGGGCATCACGAAAACTCGGACCCCTGAAACCCGCAAGAAACTCATGGGTGTTCTTATAAATCAGGTTAATAGCAATTTCCATATGGATTGGGCTAAGTTATTTCTTATAGCCAGTTTATTGTTTTGAGATCTAATAACAAAACTCCGAGTTATTTTCCTAGTCAATTTCACTAATGTATACAGAGTTGGAAACTTGATTTTGACAGCACTTGGCATTTGGGTGAGTGATTCTCAAAATGTACTCCCCTGGTGTAATTTTCACTTGCCCAGAGAGATACTCTCATTCCCCCAATTTCTGCAACAGTTTCTTTTTTCCTGATGTTGAATTTGACCACTTACTTTGTCGTTTTATCCTCCTTTCTCTCATTAAATGTTAAAACTTCCCAGTAAAGTTTCCACATTTCTGTAGTTTTACCAGAAAAATAAATAAACAAACAGCTAGCACAACCAAATTCGCATTGCTTAATTCTAGACATCAGAGTAAACAACTTAATGGCTCATGGAAATTGTAAGTTTTTCTTTCCCTTCAGTTAAAGACCTTTATCAGTAAGATAACGACAATGGAGGAAGTTCCTTCAATTTTCAAGAAAGATCCAAGAAAAGGCACTTAAAGCTATCTACCACAACACAGCTGTTATGAAAAACTGTTGACTGCTGCTGGATTGCCAACATTGTTAAATCGAAGACTCCAGGATATACATTTAGCAATTTTGATGTTTAAAGGTAAGAACAACTTATGCCCACACTACATGTATGTAATAAATCTTTTTAAAAGACAACTTAACTTAAGAAATGCAGACTTTGTGATCCCACGATTCAAGACAGTGACTTATGGAAAACATTCAGTTTTGTATTTGGGTCCAAAACTATGGGTCAGACTTCCCAATCATATTAAATCATTCAGTTTAAAGAATTTTAGAATTACATTAAGAAAAGGGATTTAAACATTTCAATTGATGTGAGCAGTGGATGCAAAATGTCATATGTTTTCAACTTGACTACTGTCTTCTTTCTTAGTTAACTTTATTTGTAGCTTTATTCACTTTTGTAGCTTTATTTTGATAGATAGGCTTTTAGCTTGTAAATAATTGTAGTGTTTAAAAATTTCATTTGTTCGTAGTCCTGATAATTGTTACTCGGTTTAGGTGTCACCAGTTAGCATCAATGTTAAATCTCGTTGACACGTAAATAAAATAATAGTAATAATAATAATAATAATAATTAAAAAATAATAATAATAATAGCAATTATTATTATTATGATTATTATTATGATTATGATTATGATTATGATTATGATTATTATTATGATTATTATTATTATTATTGTTATTGTTATTGTTATATCCAAACCACTGAGATACAGTGGGCTCATGGCCAGCTTGGTTGTTTAGTGATTCATCTGGTTGTTTGAAAACAATTTATTGAAATTGAATTTCCTCTCTTTTAACATCACTACACTAGGGTAAGAAGACTGTGTGAGAACAAGTAGCCTTAGAGGTAATTTGCAGAATTTGCAGGTCTGTTGTTTGCCAAAAATGCGCATGTACTTTAACAAATTGATCTTTTAATATCTTATTTATGATTTGGGTTTGAAGTGGTTTATGTTGCAGCTGCATCTCAATCCTCTAGTATTAAGACCCATGTCTCTAGGTTATAACAAAACAATTAATTTTGTTTTTGCAGACAAATGCAAGCATTGTAGCCAGTTCTTTAACCAGTTTTCAGTTTTCAAAGAGTGTCAACAAACTGCACACAGGGATGGTGTTACATACATGCAAGTATTGCAAAAAGTGCTTTACAAACTTGACAGACCTCAGCAAACATGAACGAACTCACACAGGAGGGAGGCCATATGTCTGCAAGTATTGTGATAAGTGCTTTAGCCAGTATCCAAGTTGCAAGAAACATGAACGAATTCATACTGGAGAGAAGCCATATATATGTAAGCATTGTGATATGGCCTTTATCAACTCATCAAACTGCAAGCAACATGAACGAACTCACACCGGAGAGAAGCCGTATGCTTGCAAGCATTGTAACAAGTGCTTTAGGCAATATATGCATTGCCAGCGACATGAACTACTACACACTGGAGAGAAGCCGTATACATGCAAGCATTGTAATATGCCCTTTAACAACTCAACAAACTGTAAGCAACATGAACGAACTCACACCGGAGAGAAGCCGTATGCTTGCAAGTATTGTAAAAAATGCTTTAGCCAGTATGCAAGTTGCAAGAGACATGAAAGAACTCATACTGGAGAGAAGCCATATACATGTAAGCATTGTAACATGCCCTTTAACAACTCATCAAACTGCAAGCAACATGAACGAACTCACACCGGAGAGAAGCCGTATGTTTGCAAGCATTGTAACAAGCGTTTTAGGCAGTATATGCATTGCCAGCGACATGAACTACTACACACAGGAGAGAAGCTGTATACATGTAAATATTGTAATATGTCCTTTAGCAACTCGTCAAACTGCAAGCAACATGAACGAACTCACACCGGAGAGAAGCCGTATGCTTGCAAGCATTGTAAAAAATGCTTTAGCCAGTATGCAAGTTGCAAGAAACATGAACGAACTCACACAGGAGAGAAGCCATTTACTTGCAGGTATTGTAAAAAGTGTTTTACCCAGTCAACAGATTGCAAGCGACATGAACGAATTCACACAGGAGAGAAGCCGTATACATGCAAGCATTGTAGAAAGTGCTTTAGGCAGTCATCGCATTGCAAAAAACATGAACGAACTCACGAAGAGTTTAGCCTTGCAAGCATTGTAAAAAGTTTTCTAGCCAGTCATTAGGTTACAACTGAGCAACAAGAATGAACCAAAGGTCTAAAAGTTGCTCTCGTATACATGCAAACTTTGCAAAAAGTACTTCAGCGGCTCATCAAGTTGGAAGCGACATGAACGAAGTCAGGAAGTCAGGATGAGTTTAGCCTTGTAACCATTGGTAAAGAGCGTTTAAGCCACTCATAAGATTGCAAGGGACATGAATGAACCAACTCAACGGTCTAAATGTTGCCATTAATTTTCCTCTAGTCGTTTTTAGTTTTTATTTATTTAGTTTGTTTTAATTAAGTCTTCTCAAATTATAATACTCAAATTGCCAGGAATAAAGCTGCTTGCAACTTTTCATAGCGCCACTTGGAAAAGGAAATATTAATTTTTTGATTCTTAACCAACTTTGCCTGGAGGCATTTCAATTAATTACTTGGTTATAAATAATCTAATCCAAGAACAAAATTATTGTTCAGAAGTCAGTGACAGGAATTATTTATTTAATTGCAGAACATGTATGGACACGCTATTCAGGTTATGATATCACTTTTATTTCATGGGCGAATTCTAGTAAAGAAAGTTTTTAAATTAGTCGAACGTGTTTCTTGGATACATGGATGTGGCTCTGGAATCTTTTAAAAAATATGTTTTGCTTCTGTTGCACACATTTATTTTCAAATAAATATTTCATGAATCCACGTAGGATACCAGAAGATCATAACAAACTTGGCGCTAAGCTCGGGGGTATTCCCAATATGAAAACTCGTCGTCTCGCTTATGGGCATGAATGAAGGTTTCTGAGGGCTCTCACTTTGGGTGTTCATGAAGAAAACGCCTCAAGGTTTAGTTGTCAAAGTATCTTTAAGGATGCACTAAGGCACTAAGCCTCTGTTCTAATGCTTTTGTTTTAATCATCCCCGCCCCCACATCTCAAGGGCAAATGGAATAGTTGTTGCAAATTATTCAATTGACATGATGATGTTGTCCCACCCTGGTATCCTCGACGTGTATAACAAGATGTCTTGTCAGTCTGGCTATCATTGGTCATGACTGACAATTCAGGTGTCCAGTTTGCAGGTGGCTTTTTAGAAAGATTTATAAAATAATAAACCCTGCTGGAAGAAACTCAGGAGGAAGAAGGGGTCCTAGTGTTCAATCTCAGGCAACATAACGATGTGTAGAACTAACATTCTACTTTAACGCTCTGAACTCATACTCACCAATGCCTATGCTCTCAGAACTCTCCTCAATATCTCCAAAGAGACTCGCTATGGCATCTATGAAATCTTTGGAACATCGGCGCTTTGAGTAAGCACCCATACTTGTTTATAAATCGTTTAATACACCGCAAAGCAACTAACTACATAAGTGGCATGTCCACACTTCGTGCTAACAATTGTAATCTTGGAGGTAACCGTTAAACCTTGTATTACCTAACTTAAAGGTTACTTCCCACCTTCAGAGACCAAAAAAATCGTTTTTTCTTTTTTTGACAAAATTTAAGTTCGTCATTTTATTTAGTGTTTCCAAAAGAAAAACATTAAAAATCTCAAAAAGCGGCCGAGTTATTTAGAAAAAGCGTATTTTCAAATAAAGTTAATAAACTAGGAAGGTGTCACAATCTTGTCAACGGGCGAGAACCCTGGGGAAATTTTGGCGGCAAACGCTCATCGCTCGTATTTCATTTCATTTCATTTGCATATTTTTATTTACATCACGCACTTGACAAAAATTCCCCCGCAGAAGCTCTTTACGCTGACTCCTATGGAAAAATCAAAAGCAGGAAAAAGTCCTTGAGTAAAGAAAACGAAAAAAACCGGCCCAAAGAAGAAAGAAAAGGCTCCCTATCGTCAAGGAAGGAAAAACAAACCTTGCCGAAAGCGACAAAGGCTCTTGGTTTGGCCAAACACCTTGGACAATCTCGGCATCTGCTGAAGATCCGGAGCGCTCGAAGTTGGAGCAAGTAGCTTAAAAATCAAAGTCAACGTCAGTGCAGGCTGCGAACAAGATTCTTCGTCGGAATCTGGCGGAAGTGATGAAGAAAATGAAACCTACCCAAGGGAACTCATTTCGGCAATAAGAGTATTTCTTAAGCTGTCCGTCGATTCTTAACGTCCTGTTTTTCAACGGTACATTTTCCGCCTTTAACATTTTCGGCGCGGGTTTTGCCTTTGCCTTTGCCTTTGGCGTCTTTGCCCATATATTTTTACGTCGCCGTCCTGAATTGAACTCCACTGAGCGAGATAAAAAAAAAAAAAAAAAAAAAAAACCTTGTTGCAATGCGATGCTTTTCCCGGAAATCTTGATCCATAGTCGTAGACACTAGGAGGTCCTGTTGTTCCATTGGTTTGCGGTTTTACTGGGCGTGATAATCTCCGGTTGTGGCGCGAGTTTTTACGAACCTTAACAAGCTAAAATCTCGCATTTGGTTTTTGGAGGAATACATCTACTTTGAGCGAATTTATAGGGTATGCAGATTTGACGGATTTTCATGAAATTTCGCCAGAACATTCCAGAGATAATAACAAACCAAACTGTGTCGGGAAATTTTGATATTTAACACATTTTCCCCCTGGCGTCCATTTACGCAACACGTCTCGCATATTTTTAGCTACTCCAACTTTAGAAGTGGATATCTAGACAACCAATCAGAATATCGAAAAAGCCGGCTGTTCCGAAAACGCGGAGTGCGGAGTCTAAAAAAAAAAAAATTAAAAAATAATTTAAAAAAAAGAAATTAAAGAAAATAGAAATAAAAAAATTAAAAGTGAATTAAAAGAATAATGAAATACATAAATAAACTAGAAACAGAAATTTAAGAAAATTCACTCCGCTCGAGGTGGACTGTTCATATCGCGTATATTTCATTCAGTCCAAATGGTATATTCATCTCACGATTTTCATAGTTAGCAGTTCACTTTTAGGAAAAAAGAAGCAGAGAACAGTCCAGTTTTGACCATGTCTAGAATATGTGAGAAATAACACCTTCGGTTTCCTTGGAAAGCCGTGTTGCCTCGAAACAAACTCAAGCTCTGCTTTCCAAAAATAAAATGCCCGTGTGTCATGTATTTTTTTCTAATTTAATATCTTCTCCGGTCGAGAATTACTGATTACAATTTGGAAGTGAAGTAAGGTTAGTACACACTACATGAAGGCTTTTAACGCAAAACAAAGAAAATAATTCCTAAAAGATGCTTTTCACGCCGTGAAAATGATTTGGGTCTGAAAATAATCGAAACCGGGGGAACTAGGAATAAGTTAAGCCTCTTCCAGGCGTTCAGTTAGGCCCTCTTTACACGACCCCGGGTTGCTGTTTTAGAATTCTTTTAGGAATTTTTTTCTTTGTTTTGCGTTAACAGCCTTCATGTAGTGTGTACCAACCTTACTTTATTTCCAAATTGAAATCAGTAATTTTCGACCGGAAATGATATTAAATTCCAACAGAAAAAAGAAAAGAAAAAAACATGGCCGCAGGTTGCACGTGGAATTGGCGAGACAAGCGTCGCTGCCAGTTAAATAGCTTTTTTGGGAAAATACTTTAGAATTTGTTTTCTCAAATTGCAACTTTACCTGTGTATTTATTTGTTTCTTTATTTGTCAATCCACAATTTTTTATCTTACTATTTTTCCGTGCTGAAAAAATTTTCAAGGTTTTAGTTTGAATTTCATCGATCAATTACGAGAACTTTAGGACGCGCAGTTGACAAGTTGTTGAATGGTTCAAGGGTTAATTCACACGGGCAGTTTATTTTTGGAAAGCAAAGCTTGAGTTTGTCTCGAGGCAACGCGGCTTTCCAAGCTAAGGAAACCGAAGGTGTAAATTCTCACATTTTCTAGACATGGTCAAAACTGGACTGTTCTTTACTTTTTTTCCTAAAAGTGAACTGCGAACTATGAAAATCGTGAGATGAATTTGGACTGAATGAAATATACGCTATATCAACAGTCCATCTCAAGCGGTGTGAATTTTCTAATAATTATTATTTTTATTTCTTAAATTTCTATTTCTAGTTTATTTACATATTTAGTTTTTTTTTAAATTCACTTTTAAATTTTTTTTTTAAATTTTTTTTAGACTCCGCACTCCGCACTCCGCGTTTTCGGAACAGCCGAAAAAGCCCGACACGCTTTTGTTGATTGATGCTTGTGAATCCGATACCCGATAAATTCAATAGAAGAAGCCTCGGTCGTTTCACGCCTTACCGCCTCCTGACAATTCCTAAAAGAAAACATTGCTGAAATTGTATTTTTTTTCGTAAAGTACATTTATTAAGCTTTCTTATGATATATAGTTTGTTGGGGTTTTATTGAAACTGGCGCGCGTGCGATTTTTTTCCCGAAGGGCATCCGGGAAGGTGGGAAGTAACCTTAAGTTTGCATATCTACATCATTCTTTTTTCATACATTGCGGGCAAGTTTCCTGACGCCAGAAGACAATCCGAAACTCTCTCGTCCTTTAAAAATCATCTACAAATAATAACTGTGGGTTCGAATACGGCCTGAATTTTTTCCAGGCTTTAATTTCACAACTGCTGGTTGTGTGTATTACTGCGATGATGAATCATGTCGTCATCTCTTTCTCGGCATGCGCAGTTCAAAGCTAGATATGATATTTCGTAGATTCACTTGTGAAAAATAACTGTGTCGCTGACGACTGATTGTAATTGCCATATTTGCAACTCGTGGCATTGTACAGTAATTTATACACGTCAGCTACTAAATTTTTAATTATTAACAGGAGCCATTATACTGTGAGAAAAGAGAAACTTGTCAGAAAGCTCGCACCTGAAAAGAATTTTATTCGGGTTTATTGCCAAGAGGGAATAGTTTAAGTGTAAAGCTGTTTATTATGCATGGGCGTCGAGAAGCGAAGATCTAGTCATTACAAATATGCACGCGGTCCCGATCTCATCCAATAAAAAATTTGAATTCCTTTAGTAGTTAAAAGAAAGTTTTAAACTTTTTCTTGCTACAAAAGTTAAGAACACTTGGCGAGAAATCACGAAACAGTTTGGAAGCAAAACCAACTTTCAAATTTAGCGGACCGTACAGGAGAGTTAGGCCCACCAAATTGGCCAATCGCTGCGCTCGTACTAACTGAGAGGTATAAATAATACATTTGACCCCATGATACGCACAAAAAGTGCCAGGCGTTGCAGCGTGTCTCCCGCCCACCCCGCTGCTTATCTGTTGTAATTTCTATAATGGCGGATTGCATGTGATTTGTGGTCGACTCGTCGTCGCTGGTTTGTCGCTCGTTTATAAGGGTAAGAGAGTCGATAAGGATGCTTTTTACATGTCAAGCTAATCAAAATAATAGCGGGTGACCTCTTTTCATCTCACAGAACGGAGAGAAAAATAGTGTGGTTGTCTGTGATTTTATATGCAGTAAGCATGAAAAAGAATGGTGCAGTTCCGGTAGCTCTTTATACAGTCAATTGTTCCTGTATTCTATCATTGCTTTGTTCCGTCGTGATTCACAGGACCAAAACTAGCAGTTATGAAAAATCAGCGAGGAACGATCGTTCTTGGCAAGGATTATTGAATACATTAATCAAATGTTTTCGGTCACTTGAAAGTTAATTTCCCTCAGTAAATTCACAGGTACATCCCAAACACATCCATTTGTTTACACTGAGGTGTTACATTTGGGTTATGTGAGGGTGGCGTTAACTATTTAAGCTTAAATAATTTGGTCGAGTTTTAAAAGTAGTGTGAAGATTCAGCGAAACAACTATGATTTACTTACTTTGATAGCATTAATTTTACCACCAAAACCTTACCAGACCTTTTGCACATTTTGCTAAGTGAGAATGCATTA
This sequence comes from Orbicella faveolata, assembly GCF_042242905.1. NCBI lineage: Eukaryota > Metazoa > Cnidaria > Anthozoa > Scleractinia > Merulinidae > Orbicella > Orbicella faveolata. The sequence continues at coordinate 31,104,402 of NW_028301539.1, read as the reverse complement.
ATAATTTAGGAAAAAAGCTGTTAAACTCATCAACAATTGATGAGCTTGGGGAATGGTGCCTGAAAGGATGGTGGAGCCCGAGAGCAACTATACCCAACACATAGAGTATCCATGACAATGCTGTGAGCGGCAACCACCAGGCACTGTCACACTGATAAAACAGTGGAAACACGGGATACTTACCACATACTTACCATGAAACCAAAGGAGGATGGGTGGGCTGGGAGAAAAGCTTACTGAGATCTGTCCAGCAGCGAAAAACACATGGAATGACTTGACATCCAAAGCTGAGCTATAAAATTCAGTTGCCCTTGCACAAATCCCCCGGCCACCCCGTACCCACTCTAAGAAAGACTGCTGGCTAGCAATCTTGTTTCATGGTTAACTTGTCCTGAATTCCATTTATCCTCATTTAAAACTATGTACACTGAAACTTTTCAATCATTGAGATCATCATCAGAGTATTTGTTTTGAAAATACCAGATGTTCATGTAACTTAGGCATATAGCAATATCCGATAGGAAATGGGCTAAATTATTACTCATCCCTGGTTTATGGTTTTGATTTAATAACAAGACTCTGAGTTGTTTTCCTATTCAATATCACATATAATTAGGTTGACAATGATACTAAGAGATGAATACAAGTCAAAAATAAACTTGCAATGCAACAAATTCAACTGTGGCTGAGAGTTTTCAACCATTCACTTCATGATTTTGAACCATAAGGATTTGCATTTCTTTGTGATCTCACCAAACATTTTTGAGTAGGGTGAATGTTAGCTGTTGGAACAGATAATATTATTTTGATTCGCTGCAAATTACATTCAAATTTTGTTGACTTCTGATAGGGCAACAATCAAGAGATGAAAATAATTTGAATTCAGTGCAGACACTTTGAATGGATGCTTGTCATACATGCATTCAATTTGGTTTTGAATTACTTTATCAGGAGATCAGAAATCATTATTGTTGCTGAGTTAATTAATTTGGAGTTGTTCTGTTGTTGGCAACTAAGAGTAATATTTGCCATTGGGTTAAAATTCATTTTTGCTGCTTACTTTAGAGATGAAATGTCCACACTATGCCACAGGACTGTAAAGAGTTGTTTCCTCTGCACCGGATCATGTGTGTGGGCGGGTTCATTCAAATTATTTTGCCACGATATTCAAAGTCTTAGGGTTGTGTGTACAGTAACAAAAGTAGGCACTACCCTCAAGAAGCAAATCAAAGCTGTCTGTTCCAACAGCTAACAATTGCACTGCTTGAACATACATGATTGGTGAGAGCACAAACAAACTGGGACTCTTTTGTTTCAAATTGTGCTGTAATTGGCTGAAAACGTTCAGGTTGCCTTGGTTTAAGCAGTCACATATTTGTAAATAACCAGTTTTTTCAGATGCTCAAACCACTGAGGTTCAGTGGGCTCAGCCAGCCTGGTTATTTACTAGGTTCATTTTGTTATTTGAAAACTTGTTTTTTTTTTTTTAATTGTAAAAACTATTAACTGAAATTGAGTTTTCTCTTTTTTAACCTTACTATCCTTACCTTACTAAGAAGAATGTGCGAGAACAAGTAGACTTTGTGGGTTCATAACTCTATTGTTTGTTAAACATTTCACTTGCTGGTATTTTTAGTGCACCAGTGTTGTATTTTTTTTTTTTTTTTTTTTTAGTGTGAAGTGCATAGGACAGAGGACTATTAGGGTTAGTAGTTTTGCTTCTTAAGGTATTAGTAAGGATGTTAGTTTTACTCTCGGATGAAGAGCCATTTTATCTTTTGTAGAAATGCTGAAATAAAGTCATTATTATTATTATTATTATTATTATTATTATAATCAAAACTATAACAGTATTCTCGAACGTGATTGGCTATCAGCAGCCCGATTTGAGCATTAATTGGACTGTACGCGTCATGCTTGTAACTGGACAGTACGCGTCATTTTGTGCGCGCTGTTGCGGTGCACTTTGCTGAGTAAACTGCTGTGTTTTTCAGCATTCATAACGACGTTTAATCGTTCAGCACTCGATCGATGGTTTGTTCGTTTCTCGAATTTTTGTCATAGTTTTGGTTAATTGGTAACAGGGCTGCGCATCGTCCAATGCGGTCTGTAATCATACTCGTGATTAACAAATCAGACTTCCGCTTCACAGTCATCCGATTTTGTTAATCACTTGTATGATTACAGACCAAATTGGACTCCACTCAGTCCTATTACCATTATTTATTATTATTATTATTATTATTATTATTATTATTATAATTATAATTATATTGGGAAAGTAACTTCAAGTAAGTGAAATGCTAGTTCCTGATCGAAAACGTGGCCCTCAGATGTAAATATTTTGTCAGTATACATCAATCAATCAATTGATCAATCAATCAATCAATCAATCAATCAAATCAATCAATTTACTAATGTCATGCATGGGAAGAGGTTCCCTTGGCATCCAAGCCAGAGGCTCATGTATAAAATGCATGACAAAAAATTTAAAAAAAGTTAAATATCAGTCAAATAGATAAAATTATAATATATGTATGGCAATATGACAACATACTAACACACCATAAGAGGAATTTTTTAACTTCAGTCGGGGTGGGTGAGAGAGCATATGAACCTTCTTGCCGGGTAGGTGAAGCAAGTGGTCCTTTGAAAAGACTAACTAATTGCTTCTTTCCTACTCCCCAGATATTTTTTGTGCTTATTGTGTTTGGTCATTTGCATATTCTAGGGTGGTAGTAGAAAGTTATTTTTTTATAGCAGTATCCAAAAGAAACATGGCGTGGTGTGTCGTGGCTCTCTATGGTAAAATTCGGTACTTAGAGCCAAAACACACCTTTTTAGAGATCCAAATGTTAAGGAATAATTATCAAGAAGACTCGACAGATGGTTAAGTGAGCAATAATGGCTTAGAAGCAATGATATTGTCCTTCGGGTTGCAAGAAGGTCTGAATCAAAGGTCTCCATGAATATATGTAAATAAAAAAACTGCCGGCGGACAACGGGGCAAGTTTAAGATGTACTTTCTCGTTTATGATATCGTAAAGTCCCACGTTAAAGCTCTGGGCTTATATAACTTCATAGGGGGTTTTTGGTGGGCTTATAAACTGGGGGCTTATATCCAGGAGGGGGACATATAAGCGGAATAAAAAAAATGTTTCAGAACGGCGAGATAAAACGTATCTGAGAAACGAATTAAAGCCAACATACCTTTACATTTAGAGCTGTTACCCTATTACTCTATTAGCCCAGAACTTTGGATTAAAAAATTTTGATGTTTGTGAAGGACGCAAAAGGAACGCACATAGATGTAAACTCTTATACATTAGATGGGGGGGGGGGGGGGGGACATATCCAGAATAATATCTTTGTTAGCAAATAGGAAGGCTTATATCCGGGGGGGGGGGGGTTATAACCGGGGATCTTTAACGTGGGATTTTACGGTATGGAAATCTAACTAGTTCTACCGAATGTATCGCTTATCTCCTATCATGTACATTTACCGGCTTGGATTCTTGCAAAGTCACCCAGTGACGTGAGGTCTACGCCCCATAAGACTACTCAATGCAAATAGCTATCCGAATAAAGTAGATTCCAGACTGGTCAGCGGACTACTCCTACGGACACCCTCTACGGACCCCCGCTATGGAACATCCCGATATAGACTAAAAACAATAAATAAGGATTTCACTTACGGGTTGTCTTCTAGATCACCCCTGTCGGCGAAATTTCGAACGTTACGTGGTGTAAATGTAATAATGTCTAAAAGCTGTTTTCGGCGAAAAGAGATGCCTAGGCCGGTCGACAGAGAGTCTTTAAATTCGAGATGATTCAGAAAACCACTTTCTCAATTATTTAAGATACCTTCTGAGCTGTTTCACTCCAAAACCTCCATAATCAGGATCTTTGAAATCGTTTGAAATTTGTTTAGAATCTCCGCCATTTCGAAGCGAAATTACTTGACCGTGTTAAAATCGTCATGTACGCCATATTGGAGTGTCTTAGCTCAACTTACCGAAAAAGTAATTGGGACCATCGTGCACGCCTAGTTTCTTCAAATCGGGATCAATTCGCACAATACAGATACTTCCAATATTTAATTATTTTTCATGAACATGACGTATGTCGTTCACCTATTTATTATTACGCAGCGTTTCAGGTATTAGCCTTATTGCTGCTGTTTAGCTGAAGCTTGATGACTTCGCACTTTACGTTCGAAACCGCTTGTAATATCGTATACATGACTGGGGTTTTAGGTGTGTTACGATGCAACTACTTCTCAAACCTCTAATATTAAGACCCATGTATCTAGGCTCTGACCTAAAATTTTATTTTATTTTTGCAGACGAATGCAAGTATTGTGGCCAGTTCTTTAACCAGTTATCACCTTACAAAGATTGTGAACAAACTCGCATAGGGATGGTGCCGTATACATGCAAGTATTGCAAAAAGTGCTTTAGCCACTTTTCAAACTTCAACAAACATGAACGAACTCACACAGGAGTGAAGCCTTATGTATGCAAGCATTGTAATAACCGTTTTAGTGACTTATCAAATTGCAGGCAACATGAACAAATTCACACAGGAGTTAAGCCTTATACATGCAAGTATTGTGATGTGTGTTTTGGCCGCTCATCAGATTCCAAGAAACATGAACGAATTCATACAGGAGAGAAGCCGTATACGTGCAGGCATTGTAGTAAGTGCTTTAGCTGCTCATCAAGTTGGAAGCGACATGAACGAACTCATACAGGAGTGAAGCCATATACATGCAAGCATTGTAATAAGTGTTTTAGCGGCTTATCAAATTGCAAGCAACATGAACAAACTCACACAGGAGTTAAACCTTATTCATGCAAGTATTGTGATATGTGTTTTGGTCGCTCATCAGATTCCAAGAAACATGAACAAACTCACACAGGTGTTAAGCCTTACACATGCGAGCGTTGTAAAAAATGCTTTGAGTACTTATCAAGTTGGAAGCGACATGAACGAATTCATACAGGAGTTAAGCCTTATACATGCAAGCATTGTAAAAAATGCTTTAGCCAATCATCCGATTGTAAGAAACATGAACAAGCTCACGCAGGAGAGAAACCCTATACATGCAAGCATTGTAGAAAGTGCTTTAACTACTCATCAAGTTGGAAGCGACATGAACGAACTCACACAGGAGTTAAGCCTTATACATGCAAGTATTGTAATATGCACTTTACCGACTTATCAAACTGCAGGCAACATGAACGAACTCACACAGGAGAGAAGCCATATGCGTGCAAGCATTGTAAAACGTGCTTTAGCCAGTATGCAAGTTGCAAGAAACATGAACGAACTCACACAGGAGAGAAGCCGTATACATGCAAGCATTGTAAAAAGTGCTTTGGTGACTTATTTAACATGAAGCGACATGAACAAATTCATACAGGATTGAAGCCTTATATATGTAAGCATTGTAACATGTACTTCAGCGACTTTTCAAATTGCAAGAAACATGAACAAACTCACGCAGAGTTTAGCCTTGCAAACATTGTAAAAAGTGTTTTAGCCAGTCATAAGATTTGAAGCAACATGAACGAACTAAAGGTCTAAATGTTGCTCTTAATTTTCTACTAGTCGTATTTGGTGTTTATTTTGACCTCGCGACAAAATGGTTGTTATTCAGTCCGTGAAGGATTTTGATTAAGCCTTCTCAAATTATAATACTCAAATTGTCGGGAATAAAGCTGCTTGCAACTTTTCATAAAGCCACTTGGAGAAAGAAATATTATTTTATTGATTTTTACCAACTATGCGTGGAGACATTTCAATTAATTGTTTTGCTATAAATAATCTTATCCAAGAATAAAATTGATCTTGTTAATTAAGTCAATGATACAAAATTTCTGCAAAATTTCAGATCTATGCCCTAACAATTAAGGTACAGGGATTATTAATTTAACTAGTAATAAACAAAGGTTAGGAAGTGCGGGCGAGGACGATGCATTTTTGGCTATTTGGGTAATGAAAGATTTGGGGGCCCATAAGGAGAAAGGCTTTGTTTCGCGGGGTCGAAATTTTTGTCCATGAGGACACCCCCCATGGCCCACCGCCTTTCTTCCTCTCTTTTGACACTGATAATAGAGTGATTTTACTAAACCTGTGACACAGTTACCAACACTAGATCATTCCACGAGACACTAGTTCCATTGTTTTGTTTTGCTTAGATTTAGTAATATGCTGTAATTGTTGTTGTTTCACGGTGGAAATAAAATCACCTTAGGTTATAAAATATACGTATTGACTGAGTCAAAATGATTGATGTAACGCAACAATGATTTATTTAAAATCATAACATGCAAAACTTAGAGATGTCATTTGAATGAATAGGAATGAAATCAAACAAATAAGGCACTTTGTTGATGTGCATGATTTAAAATGTCACTGTAAACTGAAACGAAACGACCAATATATGAAGAAATTTCAGGTTATTCCACAATATAATGTACAAAGCTAAATGTTTCGTTTGTGGGAACACTTTTCAATGAGATCAACGACGAACAACAATCTCAGACTACACGCTTGTCAGGTCAAGGACGAACAACACTCCACGCTTGAAGAAAAGGACGAAGAGATACGACTCTCGCTCGACGCTTGAGGTCAAGGACGAACAGACGAACAACACTCGCTACTCGCATGAGGTGGAATGCGGCCGGAAAATGGCATCCAACGCGACATGAACGGAAACGTCGAATCCCAGATTGACACGCTCGATTTGGATTGGTCGGCGCTGCTGCTATGCGTGAGCTTCACGTGATCCAAGGTCCAAATTATTAAGTTAAGAGGAAAACAGTTTTGTTTTGTTGTAGTGGATGGTCATGAAATTAAGCGAAATGGCCAAAAATCAACGCCAGCACAGAAAAACTATTGAAGTCCTCAAACATTTTATGGCTGTTTTGAGAACTTTATTGATTGCTCTCACTATCCATGTTAGAATAATGTGTATTTGGTTTTGCCCATTACAGATATTTACCATCGATTAAAGGTTATTCACTACACTATGAAATATGCAACTTACTCAAGATGAAGCCACGGAGAGAAATCAAATTGCCCAGTTCAAATGAATACCTATGCCTTTAGACTGATCATTGTTGAGCATGATCCAGTGGATTTCACTTTCACATGGCTTTTCTTGTTGTAGAAATACTAAACCAAAGATGGCCAATTAATTATGCATAAATTAGTGTCAATTGACCATTTTTGCAGGGGATCCCTGTAATTCAAAGGGAATCAAATATTTTGACCTACTTGTTTGCCTCAATCATTCACTCACCAAACCCAACATTTGAACCTAGTTTGAGCAAAATCGGTGATTTGAGCTGTATCACCTCACGCCTTGTTCTGCCTGGTTTTCTCATGAACACACTTAAAATGTACGACTGATGCAATTTGCTGATTATGAATGGCCAAAACTTGCTAAAGAACAAGATAGACCCGTTAGTTGTGTATAAGCTCGATATACAAATACTTGAGGGTGCACAGCATCTGAGGCATTAATAAGCGGAATAAGTCGTACAGAACCAAACGTATAACATGCCAATCATGAAAGTGGCAAGAGTGTGTTAAGTCAACCTGCTGTGAAAAGTGACATTGATCGTTCTAGTTACTCTACACTGCAGCCCAATATGTTAGCATCTGTCAAGTTTCTATCAAACACGAAATCCCAGTAAAACACAGAACACGCAAACTTCGAAACGATCATCGTAGAATCTGAAAATAATTTTTTCGCTGCTTTTGAAGCCAGTAGACGTTCAGGACCGTAGGCAAACTTTCAACACAAATGGGCGGGCATTACATTCCCTTGCGCGAGGTTTGAGAGCTCTGAAAATGATATGCTTTTATTTATACAACGGCCTTATAACACCTTTTAACAAGTTAAGGAAATTGATGGAGAAATATCCTTGACTTTACTCGAAATCTTTGTGACCTTTGTACTTGCTACATTCTTCTCCCAAGACAAGTAGACGCCGTGTAATAAAATGGCCTTAGAGTTCATAGTAACGGACTGGTGACTACGCTTGACGGGCAAAAGACCACACACGGTCATGTCATGATACTGCCAGCAAAGCATGATGGTCTACACTCACTGCATTTTGCATTTTTGTTTTCGTTTTTGTTTTTGTTTTTTGATTTTTTTTCGTTTTTATTTCTTTTTTGAACAGAAAAAAGAAAGATGACAATGAAAAACAAAAGCAAAACAAAAACAAACATTTTAGAAACAAAAACGAAAACAAACATTATGGATAGTGACCGCTTAAGGTGGTCTTATACCTAAAAATTTTTTTTTTTTTTTTTTTTGCAAAACAACTCTGTGGAACAGTTTTGGTATCATGTTAAAGGACTTTGCACTCTGACTTCAAAAATGAGCTTTTCCAGGTCACGTGCCACGATAGTTAATGAATAACTAGCTCCTTAGTGTTAAAAGTGGTGTTCATTATAAACACGATAACGTAATAATGAATGGTTCGAGAAGTATGGAATTAAGTTCATCCTGTCCATAAGCAAGTTGTCCTGGAGACAAACCTCAGAAAACTGTGTTTTGAGGGGGTTTTTCTCTTGAAATGTTGAAAAAGTATATTAATATTAACTAATATTAACTATATTAACTAAATAACAGGGAAAAATTTCATAAATTGCAAATTTTGGAGGTTTAAGACCTAGATAATTATGTCCTTCATCAGTGTTGAATATTTGACAACATTCGGTTAAAACCCAGTGGAGATATCGTGTGCGAGATATTGATGATCCGTCTATTTGGTCTTTTTGAGAAATAAGGCTTTAAAGTTTTACTTCGGTCTCCGAGAACCCAAATTAGCCCTGTGAACTAGGGGGCGGGGGGAGGTTAGGAGCAGGGGGAGGGGTATATTTAAAGGTTTTACATAAATGTTTCATTGAACACCCGAATACACACCAGTCATAGAAATGTTAACCAAGTATAAGGAGCGTATAAGATGGTAGAAGAAACAATGTTCAGGACCATGATGCAAAATTCTCATAACTACACATCTTTAAAGCGTTTGTGTAAAGTATCATTAAAATGTACTGAATTGAATCCATTTTGTGAGTACTTTTAGACTGTAAACAATGGTTGCTATGGGTGTTGCTATGTTGAAATATAGCTAGAAGTGTTCAGATTTCTTAATTTAAACGTAAATTCAGGAGTAATTAGAGGAAAATCGTTTCAAAATACGATTTACAAATGGACAGGGATGTTGAATCTTCATGTGCCAAAAAAATGGTTTTCTGGAGAAAAATTTATATCTGAGAGTATAAGACCCCCTTAAAGAGGGCTGGCCGCTTAAAAGAGGTAACAAAGAAAAAAAAAGACAGTAGAAAAGCCATCATCGGGACTTTGAATTCATTGCTGACCACCTAATAGGGCTGGCCGTTTAATACGACCCCTTCCTGACAAAGAAAATAAAACATCAATTCCTGAAGTTTCAGACAACCCCCCTCCCATAAAACGGCCTATAATTTGTAATAATCCGCCTTTTCAGCTTCCTAAAATAAAATGTAACTCCTCCCTCTCTCCCCCCCTCCCCCTCCCCCGTCATGTCAACACAAATGAAAGGCCCTTTAAAGTTCTTAGATCAATGTAAGCGATAATCGGTCGTTTTCAACGTGAATAAAGAAACTATCTGTTATTTTCATAAGTTAGTTTTGTCAGGTCGCTGAAAGAATTTGCGATCAGTAAGGGTCCGGTAAAATTTGACACACGAGCGGTTCTGTTTCTCATGCGCTGAAGAGCTATTATAAATACCTTGCCCCGGACGTAGCAGGTTTTGAAATCACAACAACAGAGCGACAAACCAAACAGATTAAGTTCTTGAACAAACTAAGGGCGACAAATACTTCACAAATTACAGCTATTGGATAACACTTGTAGGCGGTCGTGGAATGAGGTGAAACTTTCGGAAAGACTTTCCTAGCATTTTGTGATGTGATTGTTGCCAAGAAACGAATAACTAAGCTGCTTGAAAGAGAGAACCGCTCTGTAACCATTAATTTGGGCTAAAGTTGTGCCTTTTCCTGTTCAAGACGGACCGAATGGATTAAAACATGGGGCTGCCGGATACTTAAGCATTAGGTCTGGCCATAATATAATCTTATGTAAATAAAAATGCTCGTGCAGATTTGCCAGTAAAATGTGTATCTGTGTCACACAAGAACGGCGAAACGGGGAGCCAGTGACGGCTTGGCATGCACGCGATGCTGCGAAGGTCACGCGAGTGAAAGCGCGGGAAAAGTCTTAATTTGTTCCTAGATTCCTGCTGTTGTGACCATGAAAACTGGATGATTGCGAGAAAATTCACCTTGGAAGGAAGTAGATAGTTCAGTGTGGGATGGCCCATGACCTATCGTCTTAGTCGTGCCAGTGGAATGCCATGAAGACTGATAATTACTCACTATCATTTTACATTCAAATACCCTGAGAAATGCAAAACCGCAGTGGCATTGCGATGAGAGGTCCCGGATCTTTTTGAGACCAAAATCTGCAAAATACGTTAGATAATAAGTAGTAAACAGCAGCTGCCTAAAACGTTTGTTTTACAAAAAAGGAGCCATTTGACGTGTGCATATTCTAGTCAATAATCTGTATATTCAATTGTGTTTTTGTATCTAGTTTCTATTTTTCCTTGTCGCCTGATTAGTCGTCTGTTTACTGCTTATCAACTTCCGATATCCTAGACCCTCGTACTGTAATCGCATCATATGGACACGAGACGTAATTAAATACAAACCTTTTAATATTCTCCAGTCAAACACCAGACGTTTTGTAAGCAACTTTTGGCTGCTTGTACGTCTCGTGAGTTCTGAGCTAGTTCGACAACCTACGCCATTGGTAGCCAGGGATACGGAAAAGGTGAGTTTTCCAATGTTTAATTGTAAAAATTCATTGAAAAGTTTATCTTGTGGTCACGATATCTATGCACAAGAACGGAATCCCTCTCTTCAGTTTGGCATGTGCTTTTGTCTGACTTTCCAGACTATGCCACAGATTTTTGAGGTTTCTCTTATCTCGGATTTATAATTTGCCAGAGTAAAGTGTTTTGCAGTAAGACCAAAAATTACATGATATATTTCGAACAAAACTAAACAACGGATACTTAGTTAAAATACGAGAACTGTTAATTTGTAAGCAGAGAAACGATTCCTTCGAGTAAGATCAACTATCAACTACCCCCGGAAAATACAGCGTGCGCATATGCCCTCGTGTTGTTCTGGGGGTGGGGAACAGGGGGGTGGAGGTGATGGTCACTGCTTAACGCCCAGTGTGCCACCAGACACTGCTAGGAAAGATGATGACGAAAGCCATTGAAACAGATTTTAGCTGTGATCTTGCAAGAACACTCATCATAACCTTTCAACTAGGAAACATTTCAACAAAGTTTAATTATGGAAAATGAGGTTACAATTATATGAATTATCCTTTCAACCCTATCTTTCAACTCTAAATTGAGATGACCGGAACTACTGGATTTTGCGATAATATTTGAAGCATTTTGTGGTGCAACTGCGGCGGCTGGTTCGTTGGCAAAGTTTCAAGTTGCAAAGCTGGTGGACCACACTTGCACAAAAAAATAATTGTGAAGTAGATCACGGGTATAGTTGTTTAACTTTGCCAGGCGACGCAGTTTTTCAGACAGTTACAACAGGAAAAACAGCCTGTTACTAAGTTTGACTTTCACAACTCTTGTTGAGGGTGAATCCCCGATCTCGGTGAATTTCGTGACCACATGATTGCGTGAAGGGGTTTAGGGTCTCGAGTGCCTTGCGTGCCAAGTCTCTCAGAGAGTTTTTTTTTATGAATATTGAATTGTTTCTGGTTACGACTTCAGAGACGTCTTTCGTGTCTGCAATAATAATAAAAATAAATAATTCTTAAGAATGACTGGTCTTAAGGGGTTCGACGAGTCCACTTAATCGGGAACGCACATTAATTACAAATTGACATAAAATAGATATAAACTGAAAATCTCTTCATTACAGTAGAGTCTTAATGTGAAATCATTATGCGTAAACATTTGCCATACTGTTAGAACTCGGCTAGAATGTCATAAATGCGGCAATGCAATCTGAGTAGCTCATTTGAGCGTTTATTAGATTTGTTTTCACCTTTAAAACCCCATTCATGACCAGACACGCTTGACGCTCGCTCAGGATGTCTATCTTGTTTCTAGTATAAGCCTATTTATTGGGATGCACGCTTGCAGACAATGCCTTCCTTTGCAAGCAGTGGAACAATCTCGTGGCATTAGCGCGGCACCTTTCTGAGGCCACGGACGTTAGGGTTAATTCAATTTTTCGTCCCTCCCTTTGGCTTAAGAAAGGTCTCGAGTTTTTAGCCTGCGCGCGTACAGACGTCTTCATTAAATTTGACCTTCACCTTATTGCTGTGTGTAGCGGTCTCCGGCTTTTGTCAATTCACATAACCTAACATATCCAAATCCTATCCTTTCACATAGGAAATAGGGAGGCTCCCCTCCCCCTCCCCCGTCACCTCAGTTGTTTTTTAGCTTCGTTACGTTACGGTTTTAACCTATGTAAATCAGATGTAGTCGTTAGTATTATAATATACTACTTCCAGTGATCGGTAATAGACATTCTCTTTGTAATCCGATCTATGATTACAAAGAAGTTTATTCTAAGAGAATTATAATATACATTCACATTCTTTTTTGTATTTTTGTTTTTGTTTTGTTTTTGTTTTTTTTGCTTTTTTTTTTTGTCGAGCACCTTTACTTGAGCCCTGGCTCGGGAGAATGGACTACCACTCCCTTTGTCACGACTGTCAATAAATTATTAGTAAAATTATCACTGTGCGCCAACTGACGATGACGAATATTTTCCAAAACAATTCGCGCGGCGAACGCTTTTCCTAAGCCCGATTGACAAAAGGTCTTTGTAGTCGTATTCATGGGAAACAGGTGATACCCTAAGCTTTAGGAAGTCCCCTCAGGGGGCTTATTCTCAACACCTTGAAGGATTTGTGGAATGGAGCTGCCAGTTAGAGAGGGACCTGAGGGGTCCAAATCCCAAATCAGCCATCACGGGGGCCTTGCATACCGCTGGTGCGCATAAAATTAAATTGGCTAATCAGGATTCAGCAGACGGGAAATCTGTAATGTCCCGACGTGAAATGCATGTTAATAGAAAATGCATTCATCCTGTCGGGCATCTTTTCTGACTGGAGACGGCATCAAATATTTACGAAAGGGAATTTCTAACTTTAAAATCATATCAATAAATGACAGACTTTGTACCTTCAAGCTTTTAATTTGGCGCCAAAAATGGGTCGCCCGCAACTCACTCGTCGAGTGTCACCAGCAGGTAGGATAATAATTGTGTTATTTTGAACAAAATAAGTCGTTCCTTGTCAAATTACACCCAAAATTCTCGAGTTAAGAAAAGCGACTATCATCGTGTCCTGTCGGTAGGATAGCTCGGCTTTCACCGCCACTCGTACTGCGCGCGCATCCACCGTATGCAAGGGTAATTTTCTAACGGCATATTGAGTCCTTGATTGCAGTTTACGTGCCTACAAAGCGATTTCCATCTCCAATCTTTGTGAGCACGTACGTTTTAACTTACACACAGGGTGTTTTTTGGTCACGGCAAACACCTTTCGTCTTCGATTTTCCAGTGAGCGGGTCTACGCGGTGTTGTAATCACCAAGCAATAGTTCTTCATAGCACGGGCTATTTTCGTCCAATCCGAGTGTGCCATAAAGGGTGTAATTACGGGTTGGTAATGCTTTGTATTTTTGCCTTCATGGTGTGCGAGGTGCTCGCCTTAGCTTGCTGTAAATAGGGAAATCTGTCAGCACTGTTCCAGCTAGGAATGGAATCCATAAGCCAACCTAGCCGGAGATTGAATTAAAGTTTTTCAAAATTTAAATAATCGATGATATATGGTTAGACCTGAAGTCTTCCAAGCAGCTCATCTCATTCACTTCTTTTTAGAACTCTTGCAAGTCATGTTACTGATTTGGATCCTCGTACTGGGTATTACAGGTAGGAAAGTTCAAATAAATTAGTAAATAAGTAGATTATCCAGATACAGAGAATTGGAGTTAACGTAACATTAGCTTAACAAATTCGCCATAGGGGTCAATTTTCCTTGATCGACTTGAAGTTGGTCAGTAACCGGTGGTGAATTTCCCGCCAATGCAACACAACATTTTCTTTAGAAACTAATCGTATTTAACAAAAGGATATAATCCCTCCGATTCATTTGAAGGTAACTTTGTGGTGAACAGCCAGCTTTACGGTTCTTGGAGTGACTGGTCTGAATGTAATGTAGATGAAGGGCAGGGCGAAATGAGTCGTACAAGAAAGTGTATAGTGGACGAGTGCCCTGAGCCTGGAGAATACTTAGACTTCATGGCATGTTTTGTAAAGCCGTGCAAGTGTGAATGTCCTCCCACATCAGGTACACGACAGATCTGAAATGAATACGAAATAGTTGCAATTGATTGAAGTGTCTTAGGTACAGAATTGTTTGATCAAATAACAATGTGGTAATTATGGTTGCCTCGTTATAACCGGAAACGGATGACAAACGCAACTTAAAAGAAGGGACTGACTGGCTGAAGATGGACTGACGGACGAACTTTCAATAACTGGTCCACTGTCCGGTTGTCTGACTGCCTGATTTTCAAATGGTCTATCTGACTGTCGCACTGTCAGTCTGTCAGTCTGTCAGACTGTCGGACAATCTGACTTTCCGACTATCTGACTGTCGGATTGTCAGTCTGTCAGACTGTCGGACTGTCGGACTGTCGGACTATCTGACTGCCGAACAGTCAGTCTGTCAAACTGTCGGACTGTCCGACTATCAGACTATCGGACTGTCAGTCTGTCAGACTGTCGGACTGTCGGACTATCCGACTATCAGACTGTCGGACTGTCAGACTGTCGTACTGTCAGTCTGTCGGACTGTCCGACTGTGCGACTATCAGACTTTCGGACTGTCAGTCTGTCAGACTGTCGGACTGTCAGTCTGTCAGACTGTCAGACTATCTGACTATCTTACTGTCGGACTGTTAGTCTATCAGACTGTTGGACTGTCCGACTATCAGACTGTCGGACTGTCAGTCTGTCAGACTGTCGGACTGTCTGACTATCAAACTGTCGGACTGTCCGACTATCAGTCTGTCAGACTGTCGGACTGTCGGACTGTTGGGCTGTCGGAATGTCGGACTGACCTGTCGGACTGTGTGTCTAAACGTGTCTAAATAAAGTACCTACTTACTTACTTAGCTGTTGACTGACTGACTGATGGACTGACTGGGGGTAAAAAGTCAGAAACTAACGTAAATTGATGGAACGTAAGCTAACATTATTCCAAAATTATAATGAAATGTAAACAAAAAAACAAAATTAGTATTTCTGTGACGCTGCGCAAGAAAGCTGAAAAGAAAACTCCGAAAAACTCTATCATAGGGACATGGCCGAGCCCACAGATCAGAAGAGTGGTTGCTATGCCAATATCAATTGACTCGGAGAAACAGTTGTAACACGATGGAATTCAAGGGATAATTAACAGCCACTGAAAGTTTCAGCATCAAAGAACAGAACCACTTTTTCAGAACTGTGAAAAATACGGGGAGAAAGGGTCTTCCTACAACTCGTTGTGCTACTGAGGGTTAACATAAACAGCATTTAAGGACGGTGCCTACTAAATACAAAGGTTTTTGCGCCAGGCTAGGACCACGCGGAAAATGTAGATCTTTGCAAGGGCTGTTGGAATCCACAAAGAAAAATTCGGGTAGCCACGCATTTTTTCGAGATAATTAGCCTTGAAGCTCAACAAAAATGCTGACATCAGCATTTTTCTGAAAAAGATGGAAAGGATATTTGCTTTACAAATTTCCTTAGATTTCGCCTTTACATACAGAAAAGCAAACACATTTAAAAACTATTTGTGGTATGTTTTTAATAACAAAATCGTTGCAACAGCGCTTTTAGCGCCTCTGACAGCCTTCTTCTGGTTCAGCCAAAATACAGTCTAAATACCTTTTGCTCACAACCAGAATCTAATCACGTGTTGAATAGGCTTGCCACTTCCATTTCATAACATAAAGTGTAGGGGTAACCACAGGTTTTTTAAAGTTATTCATCTTTTTTGAAAATTTTTACGGTGCCCGTCACATTTTTTCCTGTCATCTCCCCAGTAAGGAAGACATTTGCGTATCTCGCACTTGTTTTGCGCGCGCACTACGCCATCTGCAGGTACCTGTTTACAGTTGGATTTCAGTGTAATTTTCAACAGATAACAGCTAGGTTTTCAGCTGGAAGACATAAACAGTCAGTGGTTAGCGATTTGCTGCTATTCTGGTGTTCCTGGCTTAAGTACAGGTTCATTAAACTTGATTTGGTCACAGTAGCAGAATTTTCCTTTCATTTTAGTCGTGTACGTGATAGCGCAGCTGATTGCGTCAATGTCAACCCCAGCGCGTGCGTGGCGCTTAAACCATGACTTGCGTGATGCGCAGAACGTCTGCGCGCTAACAAAAGTAGGCACGGTCCTTAAATTTTTTTCAACCCTAATTAGGCTTTATTGATCTTACTTTTGATTGCATATTTTGTTTCTCCCAGCACCAAAGATAACTACTTCAGATGGTACGTTTGACATCAATATTACCTGTATTTATTTTAGCTTTTCCCTCTACCATTTCAGTCTGGTCTCAGCTCAGATGATAAGCCTAAGTATTACTAGCCATTGTTTAATTTTTTGTATTTCATATAAAATTCCGTTATCGTTGTCTTTATCTTCTCTTTCATGTATTTCATTTTCAGCGCCAGAGATGACTACTACAGATGGTAAGTCTATAGTGATAGTTGTTGTTGAAGTTCGTCATGGTAGGTTTTATATTCTTATACGTTAACTTTTCTGCTGTTTCATTTGCAGCACCAGAAATACTTACTACAAATGCCGGTAAGTTTGACAAAATTATCACTCGCAGTTTCTGTTTTTCAATCAAATTTATCTAGTTTGATTGTTAGATGTAATTTATCTTAAAGTCCTTTCCATTTACAACTGAAAAAAATGAAACAAATTAGTGGAAATAGTTTCATTACTAATATTTTTGCCATGTTTCTTTTCACTTTCATGCCAGCACCAGAAATTTCTACTACCGAGAGTAAGTAACAAAAATGTCCTTAGTCATTTATTTCACTATTTTGTATTTGTCGTAATTTTATTATTGTTTTCACATTTCACTTGTTTTTATTTACGGTGTTAGAAATTACTATTGCTGGTACGTTTGGCTCTCAGTTTTAACTTTTAAAAGGTTTTAGTTTTGGCAATTCATTTTAATATTACTACAATGAACTTTATCTATTTAACTTTCATAACTTTTCATTTGCAGGTCCAGAGATACCTAGTACAGATGGTAAGTCGGGTTCAGAAAGCCTCCCGAGATTGTTCTAGTTTTCGTATATCAATCCAGTTTTGCCTTGGTACTATTTACTTGATACATTTCGTGCATTCGCGTATAACTTCCACAAAAGTTTTAGTTTTAGTTGAAATTGTCCAAGGTTTTGCATTTCATAAGATTGTAACGAATGATAACATAAAGGTGATGACGAGACTGAATTAGATCTAAGCAGAAAATTACAATAACTTTTCATTGTTTTTTTCACCTGCAACACAAGTAAAGCTAACTACAGATCGTAAGTTTTGTGTGCTAGACTTAATTTGAAATTCTCGAGATCGAGGCTTCTATATCCTATACCACGATTACCCCCTCTATACGTTTTGTGTCTTTCTTTTTCCAGAACAGGAGATAACCTCTACAAGTGGTAAGTTTCACAAACATTTCTTGGACTTGGATAAACATTTGAAGCTCATTCTTCTCAAACTCATTAAGGTGGCTGAACACAGTTTTTGATACCTGTGTTTCATTCACCTTTTTCTCTAAAGCCCAAAAAAATGGCAGCAAGCAAGTTAACAACACAAACTTTGGTTTTTTGATGGTTAAGCTGATGTGTGTGCCGTTGTCATGGCAACACGAATAAAAATAAACAGGCATTTAAAATCGGTTTTGTTTATTTGTAGAAAATTTATTCATTAGATTTTCTTTATAATTTGCATACAACAAGCTTGTAACGATTCTCACAAGTTAACGCTATTTTGCTAATAGTTTAACAGAGATCTTTAATTATCCCTTGTTGAAGGTTTACCGGAATATCGAGAGTTTCCTCTGTTAAAGTTCAATTATTTTCAATACTCCAGTTACTTATTTCCTAAAGTATTTTCGTGCCAAATTTCGTGAAATTCTAATGAATGGTTCTCGAGAAATAGGCGTATTTCCGAGAGCGCTAATTTTCATTCAATCGCAATTTTTTGACTTACTACGCATGCGCTGTTTTTAACTGGGTTCTTTCAGTAACAAAGAAAAAGCTGAGAATCGCTGAGTTCTTTGCATCTTTACCTCTTCCAGCATATATTTGTGATAAAAGACTAAAGCCATCAATACACTGCGTTCAATTATAGACAAAAATAGCAGAGATACTGCGGGTGTTGAGTAAATAAAATAACCGCTTTATTGACGGCTTGTTTGTTTTTCGCAATCCTTGTCCGCGCGCTGAATTGCATTAGCAAAAGCGCGCGCGAAAAGTGTATTCGGCCACCTTAAACTTTAAACGTAGATTAAGGTAACAAGTCCTGACGGATTTGATTGAAGGAGGTTACTGTACAAACTGTTATCTGTGTCCTAGTGACTTTTACACGTGTGATAGGACTCATATAAACTCTTGTCTAATATACCTTAGTATTTTAAATTCTAACATGAATATATTTTAGAATTTTTTTTTAATTTTAAGTATTGTAATATCTAAACTTTCACTACTGTATTTAGTTAATTTTCTCATTTAGTATCACCCAACTAGTGGACTAATGCAAATCCTTCAGTTTAATTGGCTACGCTACTAGAGGACTATTAGTAATAGTCCTCGAGTAGCGAAATTGGCGCAATTGCGCGTGACGCTTTCTGCCGTTTTATTCCCAAATAAATATTTCTTTAACTTGCATTTGGTAACTTTATCATTGCCTTTTCTGTCCGACTAGCTGGGTGATACTAAAACAATTAGACCCTTCGCCCTCGAGGGCCACGGGTCAATAGCCCATTTGCTTTCGCTTCATGGGCTATTGACCCATAGCCCTTGCAGGCTACGGGTCTAATTGTTAACTAGTTACACCAATTAAAGGTTTGTCCACCCAAATTGAACAGATTAATTCGACTTTTGGAGTGTCGATTTGTTAACTACCTTAGACGAAACGACTCATATTGGGAGTATTGGACATGACTGACCAATTAAGATTCGACGTCCTAGAAGATTTGATACGTGAATAAAATTACTTCCGTTCTTAATCATAACCGTGGCTGTGTTTGGATATCGCATCTTAATTAGCATAGGTTTTACGATTTCATTTCACCGTTTACTGCTTAGTTTTAATGACGGTCGATATTCAATCGAGACAGTGTTACATCACATTTCCAAACACTGCAAGGTTCGTCAAATATATTCCGCTGCCTGTCGTATTAGTTTCAACTCCCTTCTCGGTGTTTGAAAACGTTTTAAAGCAAGGGCTAATAAATGCTATATTTTTTTTACTTTTTTCATTGCTACTTGCTATATTTCCTTTATCTTGCATGCCTTTTAATTTCCAGCACCGGAGATAACTACCACGGAAGGTACGTCACACTTAAATGCTACTTGAAGTTTAATATTTCTTAATATTTCACAATTTTTCATCTGTTTAAACGTGCCTTTCTATTTCCAGCACCAGAGATAACTACTACAGTTGGTAAGTTTGAAATCACTGTTTAAAAGAATCCGTTAAGGCTTTTTGTGTTTTATTGTTATTGGTTTTTCGAGTTGTTTCATTTGAAGTACCAGAGATAACTACCACAGATGCCAAGTTTGTTTTATATGTTGCTTAGAATGTGATTGGGATTTTGGTTTCAATCTAATTAAAATTGGGGATTTTCCAATTTCAGAATCGTCAGAACCAGAGGTAACTACTAAAGAAGGTAAGTTTGGCATCGATATTGGATAAATATTTCTAACAAAAGGGATAACTAATACAGATGATCAGTTAGGCTTCAATATTGCTTAGGATTGGTCTTGTTTTCAATTTAACTTATCTTTCGAACTTTTTCCATTTCCAGGATCAGAAACAACTAGCACGGATGGTAAGTTTCGCATAGATGTTACTCAGAATTGGATTAGACTTTTGGTTTAAGTCTTTCGTGTTTTACACTTACATAACTAATACAGATGGTAAGCTTGGCATAGATGTTACTTTGATTTCGATTAGACCATTGTTTTTAATTGATCTAATCTATATATCCTCTTGTTTTTCCACTTCCAGCCCCTGAGATAACTACTACAGATGGTAAGTTTGTCAAGATCTAAATTAGAATTGGCGTGATTAAACATTTGTGATTCCATCTAACTTATGTTTCCTATCATTATATTTCTAGCACGAGGGATAACTAGTACTACTACAAGTGGTAAGTTTGGCTTTGACATTACTTAGTTTTACGTGTGATTTTTTAAATCTAACTTATCCTTCATACTTTTTCATTTTCAGCACCAGAGATAGTTTCGACAGATGGTAAGTTTGACTTCGATATTACTTAGTTTTACACATTCTTTTTTTGTTTTTTGGTAATCTAACTTATCCTTGGTGCTTTTCTATTTTCAGCACAAGAAACAACTACTAGAGATGGTAAGTTTGTCAGAAGTTTTATTTTCCTTGTTTTTCCACTTCCAACGGAGCTAAGGACTTAAGACGTATTAAAGTTTGGCATAGATACTACCGTTTTGAATTGGTATACACCTTTTTTGTCCACTCATATTTATATTTCTTGCCTATCCAGTTTCAGCACCAGAGATAACTATTACAGATGGTAAGTTTTGCAAGAATATTGCTTAGGATTGGTTTTGTTTTAGTTTAAGTTATTTTTCAATTTATTTATTTATTTATTTATTTATTTTTTTTTTTGATGATCAGCATCAGAGATAACTACCACAGATGGTACGTTTTGTATACGTGCTACCTGTATTGGACTTAATTTTTGTTTTTAATTCGATTTACCGTTTTTCCGTTCTGGAACTAAGATAACTGCCACAGTGCAATTTTGGCACAGATATTATCTAGAATTTCAATTTGTTTAAGTTTCTAAAATCAATGTAATCTTTCTCTCCTGCCTTTTTAATTTTAGAACCAGAGATAGCTGCTACAGTTGGTAAGTTTGGCATCGATATAACTTGGAATTGTTTTGTTTTCTTTAGTTTTCAAACTATATTATCTTTCGTATTTTTGGTTTTTCAGCACCAGAGAGAACTACTACAGATGGTAAGTTTGGCATCGATGTTACTTTTAAATTTAACCTATCTTATCCTTCGTAATTTTCCATTTTCAGCACCAGAGATTACTACTGCAGATGGTAAGTATAGATTCGCAGAGACACTACGGCTTAGATTTGGTTTAAACGTTTCCTGTTCAATGATATTTACATTTCTTGCCTTTCTAATTTCAGCACCAGAGGTAACTACAACAGAAGGTAAGGTTCGGCATGGATGTTATAAAGACTCGGTTTAATTTTTTTCCTTTCCAATCAAATTTAAATTATTTTTGTTTTTTTTATTTTTTTATTTCTAGGACCGGACATGACTACTACACACGGTAATTTGGCATCTATATTACTTAGAATTGCTTTTCTTCTGTTGTTTTTCAATCTAATTCATGTTTCTTGTTTTTCTGCTTTCAGCACCAGATATAACTACCACAAATAGTAAGTGTTCCAAAGATATTACTTAGAATAACATTTAGTTTTTATTTGTAATTAATTTTATTTATCTTTCGTGTTTTTCCTTTTTTGAAACAAAGGCAACTGCCAAAAAGTGGAAGTTTCGAATAGATATTTCTTAGAGTTTCAATTGCTTTAAGCTTCTATAATGAGTCTCATTTTTCTTTCCTGATTTTTTATTTTCAGCACCAGAGATAACCACTGCAGATGGTAGGTTTTCCATCGATATTACTAAAAATTGTTTTCTTTTGTCTTCAATCTATCTTATCTCTTATATTTTTCGTTTTTTAGCACCAGAGATAACCACCACAGAGGGTAAGTTTGGAATCGATTTTACTTAGTCTTACACTTTTGTTTTCAATCTATCTTATCCCTTGTAATTTTCCATTTTCTGCACCACAGATAACTACTGCAGATGGTACGTTTGACATCGATATTATTAAGAATCGGTTTAACCTTTTTCCAATCTAATTCATCTTTCGTTTTTTTTTTTATTTCCGGCACCGGACATGACTACTACAGATGGTAAGTTTGGCATCAGTATTACTATTACTCCTGTTCATTATTCTTATCTAATTCGTTTTTCGTGTTTTTTAATTTCGCTTTTAGTACCAGAGATACCTACTACAGATGGTAAGTTAGCATCGACATCACTTAGAATTGCTTTCTTCTGTACTGTGTTTTATTGCTATTATCTTGAAGTTGTTTTTCTTGCATCTCCAGTTGCAGCACCAGTTACAGGCGTTAAAACAACCACAGATCGTAAGTGTTTGAAAAGTATCATTTACATTTTCGAAATTTTTGTATTTCAATCAAATTTAATAACAGTATCAGTTTTATTATATATTTTTTTCTTTCCGTCGCTAGAACCAGAGACAAGTACTACAGGTAATAAGCCGTTTAATATACATTTATATTGTTATTTCTTGTTGTAAGGTATCACTGTATTTCAGTCTGATTTCATCTCTTAACAACTGATTTCAAGTCATACTTCATAACATTATTTTCCAGCATCGGAGATGGCAACTACAGATAAAGGTATGTTTATCCCGAATATGACTGGAAATTGTCAAGTATTATCATTTGTGACTAAATTGATTAACGTTTTGTTATTTATAATTAGCATTATTTTTTCACTTTATATCTATATCCCATTCATTTAAAGCTTGAGTAACTGCTGAAAACATTTTTATAGTTCACGCTCGATATATCAAAATTCAACAATGGCATGGAGGCTTTCCGTCAAACTTTTATATTTGGTAATGGTTTCTTTGTATTAAGTCTCTTGTGGAAATTTTCGGAGAAAGGAAATTTACAAACTTTGCAATTGTGGGCAGAAAGCCTCGGAGCCAGGTGATAATTTGATATATTAAACACGGGCATTTTCGGTATCATTTATTACAAAGGCGTTTTTATTATCAACGCCAGAGGTACCTATTACAGATAGCAGACCTTTTAGAAAAAATATACGTTTCGGATAGATATTCCTTTAAGTTTCGATTGCTTTAAGCTTCTATAATCAATCTCATTTTTCCTTTTTGTTTTTTTATTTTCAGCACCAGAGATAACCACTACAGATGGTAGGTTTGCCATCGATATTACTTAAAACTGTTTTGTTTTCTTTTGTGTTTAATCTATCTTATCTCTTATATTTTTCGTTTTTTAGCACCAGAGATAACCACCACAGAGGGTAAGTTTGGAATCGATTTTACTTAGTCTTACACTTTTGCTTTCAATCTATCTTATACTTTGTAATTTTCCATTTTCAGCACCACAGATAACTACTGCAGATGGTGCAGATGGTACGTTTGACATCGATATTATTAAGAATCGGTTTAACCTTTTTTCCAATCTAATTCATCTTTCGTTTTTTTTTTATTTCCAGCACCGGATATGACTACTACAGATGGTAAGTTTGGCCTCAGTATTATTATTACTCCTGTTCATTTTATTTTATCTAATTCATGCTTCGTGTGTTTTCGCTTTTAGCACCAGAGATACCTACTACAGATGGTAAGTTAGCATCGACATCACTTAGAATTGCTTTCTTCTGTACCGTGTTTCATTGCTATTATCTTGAAGTTGTTTTTCTTGCATCTTCAGTTGCAGCACCAGTTACAGGCGTTAAAACAACCACAGATCGTAAGTGTTTGAAAAGTATCATTTAATTTTCTTGAAAATTTTGTATTTCAATCAAATTTAATAACAGTATCAGTTTTATTATATATTTTTTTCTTTCCGTCGCTAGAACCAGGGACAAGTACTACAGGTAATAAGCCGTTTAATATACATTTATATTATGTCATTTCTTGTTGTAAGGTATCATTGTATTTCATTCTGATTTCATCCCTTAACAACTGGTTTCAAGTCATATTTCATAACATTATTTTCCAGCATCGGAGATGACAACTACAGATAAAGGTATGTTTATCCCGAATATTACTGGAAATTGTTAAGTATTATTATTTGTGACTAAATTGACTAACGTTTTGTTATTTATAATTAGCATTATTTTTTCACTTTATATCTATATCCCATTCATTTAAAGCTTGAGTAATTGCTGAAAACATTTTTATAGTTCACGCTCGATACATCAAAATTCAACAATGGCATGGAGGCTTTCCGTCAAACTTTTATATTTGGTAATGGTTTGTTTGTATTAAGTCTCTTGTGGAAATTTTCGGTGAAAGAAAACGTAGAAACTTTGTAATTTGGGCAGAAAGCCTCGGAGACAGGTTATAATTTGATTTATTAAACACGGGCATTTTCGCTATCACTTATTACATCGCTTGTTTATTTTCAGCGCCAGAGATACCTACTACAGAGAGCAGACCTTTTAGAAAAAATATACGTTTCGGATAGATATTCCTTAGAGTTTCAATTGCTTTAAGCTTCTATAATCAGTCTAATTTCTCTTTTCTGCCTTTTTCCTTTCAGCACCACATATAACCTCTACAGATGGTAGGTTTGCCATCGATATTACTTAAAACTGTTTTGTTTTCTTTTGTGTTCAATCTATCTTATCTCTTATATTTTTCGTTTTTTAGCACCAGAGATAACCACCACAGACGGTAAGTTTAACATCGATATTATTAAGAATCGGTTTAACCTTTTTTTAAAAATCTAATTCAACTTTCTTTTTGTTTGTTTTTTATTTTCAGGACTGGACATGACTACTACAGATGGTAAGTTTGGCATCGGCATTACTATTACTACTGTTAATTTTTTTTTTATCTTATTCATGTTTCGGGTTTTTTCGCTTTTAGCACCAGAGATACCTACTACATATGGTAAGTTAGCATCGACATCACTTAGAATTGCTTTCTTCTGTACTGTGTTTTATTGCTATTATCTTGAAGTTGTTTTTCTTGCATCATCAGTTGAAGCACGAGTTACAGGCGTTAAAACTACCACAGATCGTGAGTGTTTTAAATTTATTATTTACTTTTTTTCGAAGATTTTGTATTTCAATCAAATTTAATAACAGTATCAATTTTACAATACAAAAGCCCGAAAAACTGTATCAAAGAGACATGGCCGAGCCCACAGGTCAAAAGAGCGGTTGCTATGCCAATGCCAATTGAATCGGAGAAACAGTTGTAACACGATGGAATTCAAGGGATAATTAACAGCTACTGAAAGTTTCAGCATAGATGAACAGGACCACTTTTTCAGAACTGTGAAAAATACGGGGAGAAAGGGTTTTCCTACAATTCGTTGTGCTACTGAGGGTTAACATAAACAGCATTTAAATTTTTTGCAATCCTAATTAGCCTTTATTGATCTTACTTTTGATTTGCATATTTTGTTTCTCCCAGCACCAAAGATAACTACTTCAGATGGTACGTTTGACATCAATATTACCTGCATTTATATTAG
Source organism: Orbicella faveolata (assembly GCF_042242905.1). Taxonomy (NCBI): domain Eukaryota; kingdom Metazoa; phylum Cnidaria; class Anthozoa; order Scleractinia; family Merulinidae; genus Orbicella; species Orbicella faveolata. The sequence continues at coordinate 31,078,661 of NW_028301539.1, read as the reverse complement.
CTTTTCCCTCTTCCATTTCAGTCTAGTTTCAGCTCAGATGATAAGCCTAAGTATTACTAGGAATTGTTCAATTTTTTGTATTTCATAAAAAATTCCATTATCGTTGTCTTTACCTTCTCTTTCATGTATTTCATTTTCAGCGCCAGAGATGACTACTACAGATGGTAAGTCTATAGTGATAGTTGTTGTTGAAGTTCGTCATGGTAGGTTTTATATTCTTATACGTTAACTTTTCTGCTGTTTCATTTGCAGCACCAGAAATACCTACTACAAATGCCGGTAAGTTTGACAAAATCATCACTCGCAGTTTCTGTTTTTCAATCAAATTTATCTAGTGACACATCGATATATCTTTACACCATTTCATGTATTTTCATTACATTTCCAGAACAAGAGATAACGACTACAGACAATACGTCCTACTATTGATATGAGAAAAATATTTTCTTTGTTTTTCTTTCTGATTTTATAAATACTCTCCTCACTATATCCTATCAGTTATCTTTCTTGAGACGCTTATTTCCTAGCTCCAGAGGTAGTTTGTACAGATAGTAAGTCTAAAATATACGTTTTTAAATGGTTAGGTTTCTCTCAAGTCAATTTTAACGCTTGTTTGCTTATTTGAAGGAATTTTCGAATATCACGAGTAGTGTAAATCCTTAATTACTCGACCTTTCAGAAGATTACTCATTTATTATATGGCTGAGAAAATTGCGAACATGTGCGCGTTTTTTTGCACTGCGGTACAAATTAAAAATTAACGATAAATTGGCCTTCTCTCAACCAATCAAAATAAAGTAATGATTACTCTTAAGCTATTGTACCATTTTAATTGCGACACCAGAGATTGCCACTACAGATTGTTAGGAAATCGTATTTGGGACGAAGTTTCCAAAACTTGGACCGAATTTTCAAGACCTCAAGCGAATTCGCAAGGTAGCGCGAACTTTCGTTGCAAAATTTTACGAAGCCAAGATAAATTTTGCTTCAATGAAAACTTAGCCGAAAAGTCCCGAAAATTGTGACAGTGTACTTTAATCCTTAACACGATCTCTTCTGCCATTTCAATTCCGGCACAAGAGACAACTACCACAGAGTGTAAGTTAAACTTAACTACTACCTTATTGAAGTCGCGTGTTTCAATGATTCTTTTTCATTCTTATCGTATCACAACCCTTCTGTTTCAATTCAATCTATCTTTCGTGTCTTGTCATTTGCAGCATCAGAGAAGGCTACAACAGGTGGTAAGTTTAACGTGGATTTTAGTTAAGTGGTTGTGTTTGTATCGCCACAATCTTAATGTTATATTTCTTCGGATTTCCATTCCTAGGTCCAGAAATTACAACTACAGATGGTAAGTCTGACCGGCTATTCGTTGAAAATAGTTTCATTTTTTAACTTGATAATCCAATTTCAACCTTATGTTTTGTGTTTTGTTTTTGTTCTTTCAATAGCAGCACCAGAGATACCTTCTACAGATGGTAGGTTTAACAAATAAATCACTTAAATCGTCATAGCTTTAAGATTTCTGTCTTGTTACACTATTATTATTATCTTTACCTTAAATGATTTGTTCCGAGAGCTCACGCACACCTACATTAAACATACAGCTTATGCAAGGAAAACACGAATACCTCTACAAATAAATGTTTATTCAACAGATTGAGATACAAAACAAACTGAAACAGTTTGGACTCTTTTATAAATCCCCGCTGAGCGCGCCAGAACGTTTTTTTCTTTTGATAAACTCACGAGAAAGGTCAAATAATAAGAGATCCACTTTTGAGAATCCGAACATCTCAGCCAGTGGACAATGGAAACAATGAGAACAGTGCATTGGTCAATCAATCAATCAATCAATCAATCAATCAATCAACCAGTCTGTCAGTCATTCAATCAATTAATCAATTAATCAAAATTCATTAAAGGGAAACGCAGAGGTTCTGCCCATCGAGGACGTTCCCTAATTAAAAATATTAATATCTGTAATCTTTGATAAAAATGTCATAAGATACAATTAAAAACACATTTCAAAGCCAAACGATTTTAACTTATAAAAAAAAGCTTTCTCAGTTTACCTCTAAAAATATTAAAATCATTATCTTCCGCTGTTTCTTTAGGGAGCACGTTCCACTCTTGAGTTATTCTGTCGAATAACGCGTGAAAATAGCATAGGGATAACTGCATGTGCTCTGATATTGTATTTTCAATTGTGTGTAATTTATCTCTATATGTTTTAATGGTTTGTCCATTTTTTTTATTTCCAGAACCAGATATGACTACTGAAGGTAATAAGGCCAGAAGTAATACTTTTTGAAATTGATATGGTCATTATTGTTATTAACTATCATTTTAACTGATGCTACTTTTTTATAAGCAGTAGCAGAGACGCCTATAGCGCTCATCAGTCAACCAGAAATTCTGGTTTCTATTTCAGGAAATTTCCAGTGAGGAATGTAACAGCATTTTCTACAATCGAAGGGAAATAAGGAAAACCTAGCGAGTTATACCCAATTTTTTTTTTGACCAAAAATTTCTCACTGTTCTATCTGATCTTAATCCCGGTATTTCTGGAATGTTCAGTTGAATGGTTGTCATTCGGACACGTAACAATTTTCGGAGTCAAGGATACTTCGTTCCATTTGCCCTCGTTTCTAAAGTTCCGGAATTTCTGGTCGCTGTTAGATGTGATTGATCTTAAAGTCCTTTTCATTTACAACTGAAACAAAGATATTACTGGAAATAGCTTCATTACTAATAATTTTGTCATATTTCTTTTCACTTTCGGCACCAGAAATTTCTACTACCGAAAGTAAGTAACAAAAATGTAACCGAAAATTTCTTCACTATTTTGTGTCTTATCGTAATTCTATTGCTGTTTCACATGCATTTCACACTTTTTAATCTACAGTGTTAGAAATTACTACAGATGGTAAGTTTGCTTCTCAGTTATAACTTTTTAATGATGTATCTTTCATACCTTTTCATTTACAGGTCCAGAGATACCTAGTACAGATGGTAAGTCGAGTCAAGAAGGCCTCTCAAGATTATTCTAGTTTTTATATATCAATCCAGTTTTACCGCGGCACTATTTACTGATACATTTCGTGCTTTCTCGTACAACTTTCACAAGGTTTTTAGTTTTCGTTGAAATTGTCTAAGGTTTTGCATTTCATAAGATTGTAATGAGCAATAATTGTAATTTTCTGATTAAATCTAATTCAGTCTCGTTATCACTTTTTTGTTATCTTTCGTTCTTTATTCAATTGCAGCACAAGTAAAGCTTAGTTTTTTAGTTGTGCATATCTAGATTTAGATCTTTTAAATTTTTAACTTTTATCATATCTTTAAATTTTTAGCAGTATTCTACCTTGTAATTTTTATTATCTTACAAGTGTAAATAGTTTTTAATTTTTAACTTAGGATAGAGGGCCACTGGTTCGTCAGTTTTTTACTGTTATGTGTTACCCTCTGTAAATAAAGTTGTTACTTACTTACTCACTTACCTACTACAGATCGTAAGTTTTGTGTGCTAGACTTCATTTGAAATTCTTGAGATCGAGGTTTCTATATCCCATACCACGATTACCCCTTCTATACGTTTTGTTTCTTTCTTTTTCCAGAACCGGAAATAACCTCTACAAGTGGTAAGTTTCACAGCTATTACTTGCACTTGGATAACCATTTTGAAGCTCATTCATCTCAAAAGAGATGTATAAGGCACTGCATTCGTGGAAAGCAGCTTTTTTATTTAATTATTTTTTTACTATTAGTTATTAGTAGTTTTAGCTGACGAATTTTTAACCGTGTTTAAATAAAGATTATCTATCTCAAACTCATTCAATTTTAAATGTCGATTAAGGAAACAAGACCTGACGAATTTGATTGAAGGAGATCACCATACAAACTCTTATCTGTGTTGTAGTGATTTTTGTACATGTGATAGGATTCTTACAAACTTTTGTTTAGCTTAACTTAGCATTTTAAATTCTAACATGAATATATTTTAGAATTTTTTTAATTTTAAGTATTGTAATATTTAAACTTTTGTTATTATAATACAAGCATTACTTACAATTCATTTTTATAATACTACGTTACTCACAGTAACTTTACGATTAGTACCACACTACTTTAACTATACTGTATTTAATTGATTTTATCATTAAGCAACACCAATTAGAGGATTGTCCAATACACCCGAATTGAGTAGATTAATTCAACTTCCGGTGTGTCGATTGACGAATTGAGTCAAAGTGGGTGTATTGGACGTGACTGACTAATTAAGACTCGAAGTCCTAGAAGATTTGATACGCAAATAAAGTTTCATACGTTCTTAATTCCTCACGTTTAAACAAAGCAAATCAAATCGTGGCTGTGTTTGGATATCTGATCATAATTAGCATAGGTTTCACGATTTTATTTCACCGTTTTCTCCTTAGTTTTAATTTCGGTCGATAAGATATATCAATCAATGAGACAGTGTCTCACCACATTTTTAAACACTTCGTCAAATATACTCCGCTGCGTGTCGTACTAGTTTCAACTCTCTTCTCAGTGGTTGGAAATGTTTTAAAGCATGGGCTAATGGATTTTATATTTTACCTTTTTCATTGCTACTTGTGCTATATTTCCTTTATGCCTCCATGCCTTTTAATTTCCAGCACCGGAGGTAACTACCACGAGAGGTACGTCACACTTAAATGCTAGTTCACGTTTAATATTTCTTAATATTTCACAATTTTTTCATCTGTTTAAACGTGCCTTTCTATTTCCAGCACCACAGATAACCACTACAGTTGGTAAGTTTGAAATCAGTGTCTAAAAAATCCGTTATTGGTTTTTCGAGTAGTTTCATTTGAAGTACCAGAGATAACTAAAACAGATACCAAGTTGTTTTATATGTTGCTTAGAATGTGATTGGGATTTTGGTTTCAATCTAATTAACTTTGGGATTTTCCAATTTCAGAACCGTCAGAACCAGAGGTGACTACTACAGAGGGTAAGTTTGGCATCGCTATTGCTTTAAGGTGGCCGAACACAGTTTTCGCGCGCGCTTTTGCTGATGCAATTCGATGCAATTCAGCGCACACACAAGGATTGAAAAAAAAAACATGTCTTCAATAGAGCGATCATTTTATTTACGCAACTCTCGCACTATATGCGCTATTTTTCTCCATTATTGAACGCAGTGTATTGATACCTTTAGTCTTATATTACAAAGCTATGTTAGAAAAGGTAACGACGCAAAGAACCCAGCAATTCTCGGCTTTTTCTTTGTTACCGAAAGAACCCAGTTAAATGCAGTGCATGCGCAGTTGCTCGAAAAATTGAGACCGATTGCTTTTGCAGAAACTTGCCGATTTCTAACGATCCAGTCGATAGAATTTCAAGAAATTTGGCAAAAAAATAATTCAGAAACCACGCGAATAATCTATCGCAAAAAATCTGAATTTTGACATAGGGAATTTTTAATAATACAGAACATGCAGTGAAAACGATTTACGGCGAATTACGAAAGTCGCCTATGTCAAAATTTTATTAGAACAGTGTGACAGAAGGGATTTAATGTCAATTTATAGTGGGCAAATGATGAAAAAAATCTAATGACTGAAATTTTTTTAAATAAACAAATACCATTTTTTAAGCCTTGTTTTTAACCAGCCCCGTTGCCATGGCAACGGCATTCACCTTAGCCAAAATGTGAGAATAAACCCTTCTGTGGTTAACCTTGACTCTTGCAAAAAACGGGCGCCAAAGCATAAATAGCTTTAAAGTAATGGTGAATTAGGCAGAGGCTCTTGAAAACTGTGTTCGGCCACCTTAAATTGGTTTTGAAATTCTGTTTCCATCTAACTTTTTTTCCTGTCATTCTATTTCTAACAACAGAGATAACTAATAAAGATGATCAGTTAGGCATCGATATTGCTTAGGACTGGTCTTGTTTTCAATTCAACTTATCTTTCGATTTTTTTCCATTTCCAGTATCAGAAACAACTAGCACAGATGGTAAGTTTCGCATAGATGTTACTCACAACTGGATTAGACTTTTGGTTTTAGTCTTTCTCGTTTTACATTTCCCGGACCAGAGATAACTGCACCAGAGCGCACATTTGGCATAGATGTTACTTAGAATTTAAATTAGGTTAAACTATATATCCTGCCTTTTTTTATTTTCAGCACCAAAGATGACGACATCAGATGGTGAGTTTTGATACCGATATTACTTATTTGCACACTTTTGTTTTCTATTTAACTTATTTCTCTTACTTTTCCATTTTCAGCACCAGAGATAACTACTACAGATGGTAAGCTTGGCATAGATGTTACTTTGAATTAGACTAGACGTTTGTTTTTAATCTGACATATTTTTCGCGTTTTTTGATTTACCAGCACCAGAGATAACTCCTACAGATGGTACGTTTGGCATAAATGGCTTAGATTTGGTTGCAGCTTTTATTAATCAATATGTGTCAATCAGACAATCTAATCTATATATCTTCTTGTTTTTCCACTTCAAGCACCTGAGATAACTACGACAGATGGTAGGTTTGTCAAGATGCTCATTAGAATTGGATTAAAATTTGTGATTCCATCTAACTTATCTTTCCTGTCATTATGTTTCTAGCACCAGAGATAACTAGTACTACTACAAGTGGTAAGTTTGGCTTCGATATTACTTAGTTTTAAATGTGTTTTTAAAATCTAAGTTATCCTTGATACTTTTCCATTTTCAGCACCAGAGATAGTTTCGACAGATGGTAAGTCTGTCAGAAATTTTATTTACCCTGTTTTTCCACTTCCAACATAGATACTACGGCTTAGAATTGGTATACACTTTTTTGTTCAATCTTATCTCTATTTCTTGCCTATCCAATTTCGATTTTTCTTTTTTCCATTTTCAGCACCAGACATAACGACCACACATGGTACGTATCGCATACATGTTACCTTGACTTAATATAGATGTTATTGGACTTAATTTTTGTTTTTAATTCAATTTATCCTTTCTTCCCTCTGGAACAAAGATAACTGCCACAGAGTGCAATTTTGGCATAGATATTACCTAGAATTTCAATTTGTTTAAGCTTCTATAATCAGTGTAATCTTTTTTTCCTGCCCTTTTAATTTTAGAACCAGAGATAACGGCTACAGATGGAAAGCTTGGCATCGATATAACTTAGAATTGTTTTGTTTTCTTTAGTTTTCAAACTATCTTATCTTTCGTATTTTTGGTTTTTCAGCACCAGAGATAACTACCTCAGATGGTAAGTTTGGCATCGATGTTACTTTTGCATTTAATCAATCTTATCCTTCGTAATTTTCCATTTTCAGCACCAAAGATAACTACTGCAGATGGTAAGTACAGTTTGCATAGACACTACGGCTTAGATTTGGTTTAAACGTTTCCTGTTCAATGATATTTACATTTCTTGCCTTTCTAATTTCAGCACCAGAGGTAACTGCTACAGATGGTAAGGTTCGGCATCGATGTTATAAAGAATCGGTTTAATTTTTTTTGCTTTTCAATCTAATGTTAATTATTTTTCGTTTTTTTTATATTTCTAGGACCGGGTATGACTACTACACATGGTAAGTTTGACATCGATATTCAAAAGAATTGTTTTTTTTTCCGTTGTTTTTTTTTTTTTATCTAATTCATGTTTCCTGTTTTTCCGCTTTCAGCACCAGGGGTACCTACTACAGATGGTAAGTTTGGGATAAATGTTACTTAGAATTGGACTCAACTTTTGTGTTTCAATCTAATTTCTCTTGCTCGCCTTTTCGTTTTCAGCACCTGAGAGAACTACTACAGGTGGTGTGTTTGGCAACAATAGTACTTAGAATGGGTTTTAATTTGTTTTAAATTTAACCTATCATCCGAATTTGTTTTCATTTACAGCACCAGAGATAACTACCACAGATAGTAACTTTTGCAAAGATGTTACTTAGAATTAGATTTAGCTTTTCGTTGTCGTTAATTTTATTTATCCTTCGTGTTTTTCGTCTTTTGGAACAAAGGTAACTGTTACAGACTGAGCGTTTCACATAGATATTACTTAGAGTCTCATTTTTTATTTTTTGAATCGAATTTTATTTACAGCCTGAGCACTTACACTACTTACATTACTGATGTTATAATTACATTTACACTTACAATATACATGCTACTTATACTACTTATACTTACACTACTTGTACAATTTTTTTTTAGTGTTTAAAATAAACGATTCCTCAAAAATTCTCCACTTTTTCTTAAACAGATTGATGTTATTTGATTTAAAGGAACTATACTTTTCGGTTTGATATTTATTGAATAAAATTCTTTCAAAGTGGCTGAAAGATGGTTTCGTTTCTTTACACCGGCAAGTCCACAAGTACGTTTTTCCTAAAACGATTATATAGTTTTGCAGATCCATCTCCCCCGTTAAAAATCCTAAAATAATCTCGCGATATTCTAAAGAGAGGCAAACGCAACTATTAAGTTTATTTAAAATTTTTTCACATATCTCATTCCAAAAGGAAGTAGAAAAAGAACAGCCAAAGAAAATATGAGATATGGTCTCAGTAGTCTGATGAAAGAAGGAACAGTTGGGGTCAGAAATATAGATATAAATATAAATATAGGGTCAGAAGTAATTCATTTTATATAGAATAGAATTTAGCACTTTATACTGAAAAGAACGCACATAAAGTTCATTTGCAACTCTCAGTGGCATCACGAATGCCTCCGAAAGTTGCTTATCCTCTAGATTAAATTCTTCTTTCAAATTAGCCCATTTATTTGGTTTTTGGTATTTTTGCTTTATAAAAAGATGATAATAATCACGACAGTTAAATTTTTCTAAATCAAGGATATTCTCGAAATTGGGCTCATGAACACGCTGTTTCGGTGGAACTACTTAGAGTCTCATTTGCTTTAACCTGCTATAATCAGTCTATGTTTTCTTTTCTATTTTTTCATTTCCAACACCGGGGATAACCACTACAGATGGTAGGTTTCCCACCGATATTACGTAAAATTGATTTGTTTTCTTTTGTTTTCAATCTATCTTATCCTTTATAATTTTTGTTTTTAGCACCAGAGATAACCACCACAAACGGTAAGTTTGGCATCGATTTTACCTAGTCTTACACTTTTCTTTTCAATCTATCTTATCCTTCGTAATTTTCCATTTTCAGAACCAGAGATAACTACTGCAGATGGTACGTTTGACATCGATATTATTAAGGATCGGTTTAAGCTTTTTTCCAATCTAATTCATCTTTCGTGTTTTTTCTTTTTTCCAGCACCGGGCATGACTATTATAGATGGTAAGTTTGGCATCAGTATTACTATTACTACTCTTCATTTTGTTTATCTATTTCATGTTATGTGTTTTTTCGTTTTTAGCACAAGAGATACCTACTACAGATGGTAAGTTAGCATTGACATTACTTGAATTGCTTTCTTCTGTACTGTGTTGTTATTGCTATTATCTTGAAGTCGTTTTTCTTGCATCTTCAGTTGCAGCACAAGTCAAAAGCGTTAAAACAACCACAGATCGTGAGTGTTTCATAAGTATCACTTGAATTTCTCGAGAATTTTGTATTTATTTCAAATTTAATAATAGTATCACTTTTACTGTATCCTTTTTTCTATCCGGTTCTAGAACCAGAGACAAGTACTACAGGTAATAAGCCTTTTAATATGCATTAATATTATACTATTTCTTGTTGTAAGGTATCATCGTTTTTCATTCTGATTTCATCTCTTAACAACTGTTGGATTTCAAGTCATTATTCATAACATTATTTTCCAGCATCGGAGATGACAACTACAGAAAAAGGTATGTTTATCTCAAATATAACTGGAAATTTTTAAGTATGACCATTTCTGACTAAATTGATTAACATTTTGTTGTTTATAATTAGCATCAATTTTTAACTTTATATCTATATCCGATTCATTTAGAGCTTGAGTAACTGTTGAAAACATTTTAAATTTATAGTTTAAGCTCGACATATCAAAATTCAAAAATGGCACCGAGGCTTTCCCCCAAACTTTTATATTTGGTAATGGTTTCTTTGTATTAAGTCTCTTGTGGAAATTACCGGAGAAAGGAAACTTACAAACTTTAAAATTTTAGGCAGAAAGCCTCTGAGCCAGGTTATAATTTGATATATTAAACACGGGCAGTTTTGCTATCATTTGTTAAAAGGGCTTGTTTATTTGCAGCGCCAGAGATACGTACTACGGATAGTAGACCTTTTACAAGAAATGAACCTTTTGCATAGATATTTCTTAGAGTTTCAATTGCTTTAAGCTTCTATAATCAGTCTAATTTTTCTTTCCTGCTTTGTTATTTTCAGCATCAGAGATAACCACTACAGATGGTAGGTTTGCCACTGATATTACTTAAAATTGTTTTGTTTTCTTTTGTCTTCAATCTATCTTATCCTTCATACTTTTCGTTTTTTAGCATCAGAGATAACCACCACAGACGGTAAGTTTGGCATTGATTTTACTTAGTCTTACACTTTTGTTTTTAATCTATTTTATCCTTCGTATTTTCCTTTTTCAGCACCAAAGATAACTACTGCAGATGGTACGTTTGACATCGATATTATTAAGAATCGTTTAACCTTTTTTTCCAATCTACTTCATCTTTTTTGTTTTTTTCCAGCACCAGACATGACTACTACAGATGGTAAGTTTGGCATCACTATTACTATTACTACTGTTGATGTTTTTTTTTTAATCTAATTCATGTTTCGTGTTTTTTCGCTTTTAGCACCAGAGATACCTACTACTAATGGTAAGTTAGCATCCACATAACTTAGAATTGCTTTCTTCTGTACTGTGTGTTATTGCTATTATCTTGAAGTTGTTTTTCTTGCATCTTCAGTTGCAGCACGAGTCACAGGCGTTAAAACAACCACAGATCGTAAGTATTTGAAAAGTATCATTTAATTTTTCCGAGAATTTTGTATTTCAATCAAATTTAATAACAGTATCAGTTTTACTGTATCCTGTTTTTTTCTTTCCGTCGCTAGAACCAGGGACAAATACTACAGGCAATAAGGCTTTTAATATACATTTATATTATATTATTTCTTGTTGTAAGGTATGATTGTATTTCATTCTGATTTCATCTCTAAACAACTGTTGTCAAGTCATATTTCAAAACGTTATTTTCCAGCATCGGAGATGACAACTACAGATAAAGGTATGTTTATCTAAAATATAACTGGAAATTGTTAAGTATTATCATTTGTGACTAAATTGATTAACATTCTGTTATTAATAATTATCATTAATGTTTCACTTTATATCTATCTCCGTATTCAGTTAAAGCTTGGGTAATTGCTGAAAACATTTTTATAGTTCACGCTCGATATATCAAAATTCAAAACTGGCACCGAGGCTTTCCGCCAAACTTTTATATTTGTTAATGGTTTTTTTTTTATAAAGTCTTTTGTGGAATTTACCGGAGCAAAAAAAAACTTACAAACGTTGCAATTTTGAGCAGAAAGCGTCGGAGCCAGGTTATACTTTTATTTATCAAACTCGGCTATTTTCGCTATCATTTATTAAAAGGGCTTGTTTATTTTCAGCGCCAGAGATACCTATTACAGATAGAACACCTTTTACAAAAAATAAACCTTTCGCATAGACACTCCTTACAGTTTCAAATGCTTTAAGCTTCTATAATCAGTCTAATTTTTCTTGCCTGCTTTTTTATTTTAAGCACCAGAGATAACCACTACAGATGGTAAGTTTGCCACTAATATTACTTAAAATTGTTTTGTTTTCTTTTGTCTTCAATCTATCTTATCTCTTATATTTTTCGCTTTTTAGCACCAGAGATAACCACCACAGAGGGTAAGTTTGGCATCGATTTTACTTAGTCTTACACTTTTGTTTTCAATCTATCTTATCCTTTGTAATTTTCCCTTTTCAGCACGAGAGACAACTACTGCAGATGGTACGTTTGACATCGATATTATTAAGAATCGCTTTAATCTTTTTTTCCAATCTAATTCATCTTTCGTTTTTTTCATTTCCAGCACCGGACATGACTACTACAGATGGTAAGTTTGGCATCAATATTACTATAACTACTTTTCATTTTTTTTTATGTAATTCATGTTTCGTGTTTTTTCGCTTTTAGCACCAGAGATACCTACTACAGATGGTAAGTTAGCATCGACATCACTTAGAATTGCTTTCTTCTGTACTGTGTTTTATTGCTATTATCTTGAAGTCGTTTTTCTTTTATTAAAAGGGCTTGATTATTTGCAGCGCCAGAGATACATGCTACAGACAGTAGACCTTTAAGAAGAAATAAGCCTTCCGCATAGATATTCCTTAAAGTTTCAATTGCTTAAACATATACATAAAACATACATATACATAAAACATATACGTTTCGGATAGATATTCCTTAGAGTTTCAATTGCTTCAAGCTTCTATAATCAGTCTAATTTTTTCTCTCCTGCTTTGTTATTTTCAGCATCAGAGATAACCTCCACGGATGGTAAGTTTGCCACTGATATTACTTAAAATTGCTTTGTTTTCTTTTGTCTTCAATCTATCTTATCTTTTATATTTTTCGTTTTATAGCACCGGAGATAAAAACCACAGACGCTAAGTTTGACATCGATTTTTCTTAGTCTTTTCTGTCCGACTAGCTGGGTGATACTAAGACAATTAGACCCTTCGCACTCGAGGGCCACGGGTCTATAGCCCATTTGGCTTCTCCTCATGGGCTATTGTCCCATAGCCCTTGCAGGCTACGGGTCTAATTGTTAACTAGTGACACCAATTAGAGGTTTGTCCACCCAAATTGAGTAGATTAATTCGTCTTTCGGGGTGTCGATTTGTCAACTACCTTAGACGAAACGACTCATATTGGGAGTATTGGACATGACTGACCAATTAAGATTCGACGTCCTAGAAGATTTGATACGTGAATAAAATTACTTACGTTCTTAATCATAACCGTGGCCGTGTTTGGATATCGCATCCTAATTAGCATAGGTTTTACGATTTCATTTCACCGTTTACTCCTTAGTTTTAATGACGGTCGATATTCAATCGAGACAGTGTTACATCACATTTTCAAACACTCCAAGGTTCGTCAAATATATTCCGCTCCCTGTCGTATTAGTTTCAACTCCTTTCTCGGTGTTTGGAAATGTTTTAAAGCAAGGTCTAATAAATGTTATATTTTTTTACTTTTTCCATTGCTACTTGTGCTATATTTCCTTTATCTTGCATGCCTTTTAATTTCCAGCACCGGAGGTAACTACCACGGAAGGTACGTCACACTTAAATGCTACTTGAAGTTTAATATTTCTTAATATTTCACAATTTTTCATCTGTTTAAACGTGCCTTTCTATTTCCAGCACCAGGGATAACTACTACAGTTGCTAAGTTTGAAATCAGTGTTTAAAGAAAATCCGTTAAAGCTTTTTGTGTTTTATTGTTATTGGTTTTTCGAGTTGTTTCATTTGAAGTACCAGAGATAAATACCACAGATGTCAAGTTTGTTTTATATGTTGCTTAGAATGTGATTGGGATTTTGGTTTCAATCTAATTAGCTTTGGGGATTTTCCAATTTCAGAATCGTCAGAACCAGAGGTAACTACTAAAGAAGGTAAGTTTGGCATCGATATTGCTTTAAGTTGGATAGATATTTCTAACAAAAGGGATAACTAATACAGATGATCAGTTAGGCTTCAATATTGCTTAGGATTGGTCTTGTTTTCAATTAAACTTATCTTTCGAACTTTTTCCATTTCCAGTATCAGAAACAACTAGCACGGATGGTAAGTTTCGCATAGATGTTACTCAGAATTGGATTAGACTTTTGGTTTAAGTCTTTCGTGTTTTACACTTACATAACTAATACAGATGGTAAGCTTGGCGTAGATGTTACTTTGATTTCGATTAGACTTTTGTTTTTAATTGATCTAATCTATATATTCTCTTGTTTTTCTACTTCCAGCCCCTGAGATAACTTCTACAGATGGTAAGTTTGTCAAAATCTAAATTAGAATTGGATTAAACATTTGTGATTCCATCGAACTTATCTTTCCTATCATTATATTTCTAGCACCAGAGATAACTAGTACTACTACAAGTGGTAAGTTTGGCTTCGATATTACTTAGTTTTACGTGTTTTTTTTTAAAATCTAACTTATCCTTCATACTTTTTCATTTTCAGCACCAGAGATAGTTTCGACAGATGGTAAGTTTGACTTCGATATTACTTAGTTTTACACATTCTTTTTTTTTTTTTGTAATCTAACTTATCCTTGGTGCTTTTCTATTTTCAGCACAAGAAACAACTACTAGAGATGGTAAGTTTGTCAGAAGTTTTATTTTCCTTGTTTTTCCACTTCCAACCGAGCTAAGGACTTAAGACGTATTAAAGTTTGGCAACGATACTACCGCTTTGAATTGGTATACACTTTTTTTGTTCAATCATATTTATATTTCTTGCCTATCCAATTTCAGCACCAGAGATAACTACTACAGATGGTAAGTTTTGCAAGAATATTGCTTAGGATTGGTTTTGTTTTAGTTTAAGTTATTTCTCGATTTTTTTTTTTTTTTTTTTTTTTTTTTTTTTTTTTGATTTTCAGTATCAGAGATAACTACCACAGATGGTACGTTTTGCATACGTGTTACCTGGATTGGACTTAACTTTTGTTTTTAATTTGATTTATCCTTTTTCCCTTCTGGAACAAAGATAACTGCCACAGAGTGCAATTTTGGCACAGATATTATCTAGAATTTCAATTTGTTTCTATAATCAATGTAACCTTTCTTTCCTGCCTTTTTAATTTTAGAACCAGAGATAGCTGCTACAGTTGGTAAGCTTGGCATCGATAAAACTTGGAATTTTTTTGTTTCTTTAGTTTTCAAACTATCTTATCTTTCGTATTTTTGGTTTTTCAGCACCAGAGATAACTACTACAGATGGTAAGTTTGGCATCGATGTTACTTTTGAATTTAACCTATGTTGTCCTTCGTAATTTTCCATTTTCAGCACCAGAGATAACTACTGCAGATGGTAAGTATAGGTTCGCAGAGACACTACGGCTTAGATTTGGTTTAAACGTTTCCTGTTCAATGATATTTACATTTCTTGCCTTTCTAATTTCAGCACCAGAGGTAACTACAACAGAAGGTAAGGTTCGACATCGATGTTATAAAGACTCGGTTTAATTTTTTTCCATTCCAATAAAATTTAAATTATTGTTCGTTTTTTCTTTTTTTTATTTCTAGGACCGGACATGATTACTACACACGGTAATTTTGGCATCTATATTACTTAGAATTGCTTTTCTTCTGTTGTTTTTCAATGTTTCCTGTTTTTCTGCTTTCAGCACCAGATATAACTACCACAGATAGTAAGTGTTCCAAAGATATTACTTAGAGTTTCAATTGCTTTAAGCTTCTATACTGAGTCTCATTTTTCTTTCCTGATTTTTTATTTTCAGCACCAGAGATAACCACTACGGATGGTAGGTTTTCCATCGATATTACTAAAAATTGTTTTGTTTTCTTTTGTCTTCAATCTATCTTATCTCTTATATTTTTCGTTTTTTAGCACCAGAGATAACCACCACAGACGGTAAGTTTCGCATCGATTTTACTTAGTCTTACACTTTTGTTTTTACTCTATCTTATCCTTTGTAATTTTCCATTTTCAGCACCACAGATAACTACTGCAGATGGTACGTTTGACATCGATATTATTAAGAATCGCTTTAACCTTTTTTCTAATCTAATTCATCTTTCGCTTTTTTTTTTCTATTTCCAGCACCAGACATGACTACTACAGATGGTAAGTTTGGCATCAGTATTATTATTACTACTGTTCATTTTTTTTTTTTATCTAATTCATTTTTCGTGTTTTTTCGCTTTTAGCACCGGAGATACCTACTACAGATGGTAAGTTAGCATCGACACCTCTTAGAATTGCTTTCTTCTGTACTGTGTTTTATTGCTATTATCTTGAAGTTGTATTTCTTGCATCTTCAGCTGAAGCACGAGTTACAGGCGTTAAAACAACCACAGATCGTAAGTGTTGTAAAAGTATCATTTAATTTTCTCGAGAATTTTGTATTTCAATCAAATTTAATAACAGTATCAGTTTTACAATATCCCTTTTTTCTTTCCTTCGCTAGAACCAGAGACAAGTACTACAGGTAATAAGCCGTTTAATATACATTTATATTATGTTATTTCTTGTTGTAAGGTATCACTGTATTTCATTCTGATTTCATCTCTTAACAACTGATTTCAAGTCACATTTCATAACATTATTTTCCAGCATCGGAAATGACAACTAGAGATAAAGGTATGTTTATCCCGAATATCGCTGGAAATTGTTAAGTATTATCATTTGCGACTAAGTTGACTAACGTTTTGTTATTTATAATTAGCATCACTTTTTCACTTTATATCTATATCCCATTCATTTAAAGCTTGAGTTAATGATCCTCTTTCGAGGCTTGGTCTGAGCTTCCACTAACGATACTACTTTTAGGAAATAACACACTGGCTGTGGGTAAAATTTGGGTGGCAGGGAAGGACGACTGGGGAGTAGGGGCCCAGATCGGGTGGTACCGGGGGTAGCCACCCTGGAATAAAAGTTCCAGACCTGCCTCCAGGAGTGAGGCCCATATCCCACAGTCCCGGGGGACTGAGGGAACCAGGAGGGGGAGCCCCTCCTGGGGGGAGTACAGATCAGGTGGTACCGGGGGTAACCACCTTGGAATAGGTAATTTCTCCGGACCTGTCTCCAGTGGGCTAGAGCCTTACTGTGGGGTAAAGTGCAGCTAATGGGTGCACTTCCCTGCCACCGTCCTTTAATAACAAACAACAGAAAGTCACCAAAATACAGTCTCTGTTCATTGCACCCTGACTGATAAGGTCTAAGGCTTGCTAGGAGACAGATAACCCTAGCCTATAGCCATTAATGGTATAATTATTATTATTATTATTATTATATACTAAGCAAATGATATCATAAGTATATATGGATAAATGTTTTTCTAAACGTAGCGGAATAGTAATGTTCAGTAACTATACACGACATTCTGAATTGTTGTGTCAAAGCTTGCCCCCATTTTTTTTTTTTGGGGGGGGGGGGGGAAGACAGATTATTAGCCTTATTCATGGTGAACATTTCTATAGATCTAAATGATTTTGTTTATTCGCTTGAAGATGGTCCTAAAGCGTAGTATCAGGGGTTCAGATGTGTAGAGCAAGGGTCCCAGTCATGGGAGGGTGGGAGGGTAAAAGAAAAATCAGTGGCGAAGGATCGGCACAAACGAGAAGACTGAATACAACGAGGAGCGTGTGCTTGACTAGAGGAGAGGGGCATGAGGTGGACATGTGAGAGACATGACTGGAACCATTGATACACTGTCTTTTACAGATGTAGATAACAGTGGCTTTACTTAGGAAATGAAAGGTTTGTTGTGATATCCAAAAGGGGTGATTGTTTTCAACTGGGAATTCCTGATGGACTTTGAGATCAGGAATTGGTGGCATGTTACCTATGTTACTGGGATTTACTTATGAGCATGACACGAGGTTCATAGTGTCACATGTCTCTGAAATAAAGTGTTACAATGCAGAATGTGTGTGCCTGACTTTGAGATATTGTCTCTCAGGTCTCATCAACATCAGTTTATGGATGCCATAAACTTAAACTAATTGCTAAAAACATTTTTATAGTTCACGCTCGATATATCAAAATTCAAAAATGGCACCGAGGCTTTCCACCAAACTTTTATATTTGGTAATGGTTTGTTTGTATTAAGTCTCTTGTGGAAATTAACGGAGAAAGGAAACTTACAAACTTTGTAATTTGGGCAGAAAGCCTTGGAGCCAGGTTATAATTTGATTTATTAAACACGGGCATTTTCGCTATCACTTATTACATCCCTTGTTTATTTTCAGCGCCAGAGATACCTATTACAGAGAGAAGACCTTTTAGAAAAAACATACGTTTCGGATAGATATTCCTTAGAGTTTCAATTACTCTAAGCTTCTATAATCAGTCTAATTTTTCTTTTCTGCCTTTTTATTTTCAGCAGCACAGACAACCACTACAGATGGTAGGTTTGCCATCGGTATTACTTAAAGTGCACCTAACCCCCAATTTTTTTTTTCGCTAAAACAAATCTAGACTTTATTTGAAGCATTTGGGCGAAGAAATTTTTAAATTTGGTTGAATCCTCGATTTTCTATGCCCTTTCAAAGTCGCGATTAAGTGTTTCACGACCGCGTTTTAGGGAGTCTGGGGCGGCGGTACCTGATGACGTCTACCCAGGAACCAAACACAATAGCGCCTCAGTCAACTCTCTGTATTTGCTCGAGAAAATAGAACGCAAAACTAATCGTTCCGATGTATTTTGGGACTAAAACGTCCACGTTTTGTGTCAGAATCATTTCTTTTTCGTCACTGGAGTCAGAGTTAAGTTTCGATTCGGAAGGCTCCGAAATGAACTTCGATCGAGCACGTTCGACGACTGTGAACTCACTGCTTAGAGCTTTGAGAGCAATTTACAATATTTCAAGCGACGACGGGGAAGACGTTTTTGCGGACGAGCTGCTTGTATATTAGGAATGGAAAGCTAGATACGAAGTGGAGGAGCAGGCAAACGAAAAGCAGGAAAGAAAACTCAAGGACTGCTTTGGATGGTAATTTCGTCAACTAAACATAAGATTCCCACGCGTGTTTATAGCCCGTTTACATTTGTCCTTACCGAGAATGTATTTTGTCAAGGTGTGATTGTTCTGTTAAATCCAGTTTGTGTTTTACTTTCAGTTGAATGCTTCATGTTTATAAGAGCGACGTACGTGTTGCAGTTTTCGAGACTTGATAACCTCCAAAACATTGGCTTCGATCGATTGAAAATCGTATTGTTTGGACCTGTATTTTTGAAGCTGCGGGAAGCAAGGCGGAAGGAAACATTTCATCCAATTACCGATTTCACATTGTCACACGTTTTAAGTCGTAACTCCAAATAACCAATGTAAATTGTTCTCAAAGTTTGCAGTGAAATTCGTCGGATAAGCGAAAAGGATAAGTTCCCTAAGCGGTCCGCAGATAATGTTACGCGGTCATATTTTCGACGCTATTGCACAGAATCTTTGTCGCACTGCTGATTTCCAAACCTTCGAAAAACTCTGTGAGTCTAACAATTTTGTTATCATGTAATTCTAGAGGATTAATCTTCGACTTTCATCTAAATCGAAAGAGAAATAAGTGCTGGTTAGCGTCGTACAGTTGCGATCTATTTACATATCAGTATAACGCTTCTTGATCATGACCGGATCACACAACTTTGCCGGTTATGTTATAAATATCGCGGGATTGGAAGATATAGGTTGTAGGTAGTATTTCTACAAATTTCTGGTTAGCTTTAAGCAGAAAATTTATGAAAATAGCGTTCGAAAGTCTGCGGAACAAATTCCAGTGACAGTTCTTCAATGGTTCTCACAGATTCAGTTCGCTTGTTTCGGTTCGACAAAATCAACCATCGTTTATGTCTTTATTGCACCATTAGCCGATCATCGTCAGTAAATTGTACAGTATATCTTTCTTTAAATCTGGAATATTGCTGCAACAGCCAATAGCACCTCTGGAAGGCGTTTTCTGCGCACTTTTCGAATGTGTATTGCACCATCCTGAAGGAAATGAGAGGAAATGAGATATCCAACCTTCCTGGGTAGACGTCACAAGAGCCGCTGGACCCATTCTCCTCAAACTCGGTCGTGAAACAAAATGGCGGTGTTTTGGAGCTATTTTCGAGATTTCGTCGTGGCACAGAAAATCGAGGATTTAACGGAATTCAAAAATTTTTTCGCAGAACTATTTCAAATAATAAGTAGATTCGTTCTAGCGAAAAAAAAATTGGGGGGTTAGGTGCACTTTAAAACTGTTTTGTTTTCTTTTGTGTTCAATCTATCTTATCTCTAATATTTTTCGCTTTTTAGCACAAGAGATAACCACCACAGACGGTAAGTTTAACATCGATTTTACTTAGTCTTACCCTTTTGTTTTCAGTGTATCTTATCGTTTGTAATTTTCCATTTTCAGCACCAGAGATAACTACTACAGATGGTACGTTTAACATCGATACTATTAAGAATCGGTTTAACCTTTTTTTTTTTCAATCTAATTCAACTTTCTTTTTGTTTGTTTTTTTATTTTCAGCACCGGACATGACTACTACAGATGGTAAGTTTGGCATCAGTATTACTATTACTACTGTTCATTTTTTTTTTTTTTTCCTTATTCGTGTTTCGTGTTTTTTCGCTTTTAGCACCAGAGATACCTACTACATATGGTAAGTTAGCATCGACATCACTTAGTATCGCTTTCTTGTGTACTGTGTTTTATTGCTATTATCTTGAAGTTGTTTTTCTTGCATCTTCAGTTGAAGCACGAGTTACAGGCGTTAAAACTACCACAGATGGTGAGTGTTTTAAATTTATTATTTAATTTTTTTCGAGAATTTTGTATTTCAATCAATTTTAATAACAGTATCAGTTTTACAATACAAAAGCCCGAAAAACTGTATCAAAGAGACATGGCCGAGCCCACAGGTCAAAAGAGCGGTTGCTATGCCAATGTCAATTGAATCGGAGAAACAGTTGTAACACGATGGAATTCAAGGGATAATTAACAGCTACTGAAAGTTTCAGCATCAATGAACAGAACCACTTTTTCAGAACTGTGAAAAATACGGGGAAAAAGGGTTTTCCTACAATTCGTTGTGCTACTGAGGGTTAACATAAACAGCATTTAAATTTTTTGCAATCCTAATTAGCCTTTATTGATCTTACTTTTGATTTGCATATTTTGTTTCTCCCAGCACCAAAGATAACTACTTCAGATGGTACGTTTGACATCAATATTACCTGCATTTATATTAGCTTTTCCCTCTTCCATTTCAGTCTAGTTTCAGCTCAGATGATAAGCCTAAGTATTACTAGGAATTGTTCAATTTTTTGTATTTCATAAAAAATTCCATTATCGTTGTCTTTACCTTCTCTTTCATGTATTTCATTTTCAGCGCCAGAGATGACTACTACAGATGGTAAGTCTATAGTGATAGTTGTTGTTGAAGTTCGTCATGGTAGGTTTTATATTCTTATACGTTAACTTTTCTGCTGTTTCATTTGCAGCACCAGAAATACCTACTACAAATGCCGGTAAGTTTGACAAAATCATCACTCGCAGTTTCTGTTTTTCAATCAAATTTATCTAGTGACACATCGATATATCTTTACACCATTTCATGTATTTTCATTACATTTCCAGAACAAGAGATAACGACTACAGACAATACGTCCTACTATTGATATGAGAAAAATATTTTCTTTGTTTTTCTTTCTGATTTTATAAATACTCTCCTCACTATATCCTATCAGTTATCTTTCTTGAGACGCTTATTTCCTAGCTCCAGAGGTAGTTTGTACAGATAGTAAGTCTAAAATATACGTTTTTAAATGGTTAGGTTTCTCTCAAGTCAATTTTAACGCTTGTTTGCTTATTTGAAGGAATTTTCGAATATCACGAGTAGTGTAAATCCTTAATTACTCGACCTTTCAGAAGATTACTCATTTATTATATGGCTGAGAAAATTGCGAACAAATTAAAAATTAACGATAAATTGGCCTTCTCTCAACCAATCACAACAAAGTAATGATTACTCTTAAGCTATTGTATCATTTTAATTGCGACACCAGAGATTACCACTACAGAGTGTTAGGAAATCGTATTTGCAACGAAGTTTCCAAAACTTGGACCGAATTTTCAAGACCTGAAGCGAATTCGCAAGGTAGCGCGAACTTTCGTTGCAAAATTTTACAAAGCCAAGATAAATTTTGCTTCAATGAAAACTTAGCCGAAAAGTCCCGAAAATTGTGACAGTGTACTTTAATCCTTAACACGATCTCTTCTGCCATTTCAATTCCGGCACAAGAGACAACTACCACAGAGTGTAAGTTAAACTTAACTACTACCTTATTGAAGTCGCGTGTTTCAATGATTCTTTTTCATTCTTATCGTATCACAACCCTTGTGTTCCAATTCAATCTATCTTTCGTGTCTTGTCATTTGCAGCATCAGAGAAGGCTACAACAGGTGGTAAGTTTAACGTGGATTTTAGTTAAGTGGTTGTGTTTGTATCGCCACAATCCTAATGTTATATTTCTTCGGATTTCCATTCCTAGGTCCAGAAATGGCAACTACAGATGGTAAGTCTGACCGGCTATTCGTTGAAAATAGTTTCATTTTTTAACTTGATAATCCAATTTCAACCTTATGTTTTGTGTTTTGTTTTTGTTCTTTCAATAGCAGCACCAGAGATACCTTCTACAGATGGTAGGTTTAACAAATAAATCACTTAAATCGTCATAGCTTTAAGATTTCTGTCTTGTTACACTATTATTATTATCTTTACCTTAAATGATTTGTTCCGAGAGCTCACGTACACCTATATTAAACATACAGCTTATGCAAGGAAAACACGAATACCTCTACAAATAAATGTTTATTCAACAGATTGAGATACAAAACAAACTGAAACAGTTTGGACTCTTTTATAAATCCCCGGTGAACGCGCCAGAACGTTTTTTGCGTTTGATAAACTCACGAGAAAGGCCAAATAACAAGAGATCCACTTTTGAGAATCCGAACATCTCAGCCAGTGGACAATAGAAACAATGTGAACAGTGCATTGGTCAATCAATCAATCACTCAACCAGTCTGTCAGTCATTCAATCAATTAATCAATTAATCAAAATTCATTAAAAGGAAACGCAGAGGTTATGACCTTCGAGGACGTTCCCTAATTAAAAATATTAATATCTGTAATCTTTGATAAAAATGTCATAAGATACAATTAAAAACACATTTCAAAGCCAAACGATTTTAACTTATAATAAAAAGCCTTCTCAGTTTACCTCTAAAAATATTAAAATCATTATCTTCCGCTGTTTCTTTAGGGAGCACGTTCCACTCTTGAGTTATTCTGTCGAATAACGCGTGAAAATAGCATAGGGATAACTGCATGTGCTCTGATATTGTAATGACAATTGTGTATAATTTATCTCTTTATATTTTAATCGTTTGTCCATTTTTTTTATTTCCAGAACCAGATATGACTACTGAAGGTAATAAGGCCAGAAGTAATACTTTTTGAAATTGATATGGTCATTATTGTTATTAACTATCATTTTAACTGATGCTACTTTTTTATAAGCAGTAGCAGAGATGCCTATAGCGGTTATCAATCAACCAGAAATTCTGGTTTCTATTTCAGGAAATTTCCAGTGAGGAATGTAACAGCATTTTCTACAATCGAAGGGAAATAAGGAAAACCTAGCGAGTTATACCCAAATTTTTTTTTGACCAAAAATTTCTCACTGTTCTATTTGATTTTAATCCCGGTATTTCTGGAATGTTCAGTTGAATGGTTGTCATTCGGACACGTAACAATTTTCGGATTCAAGGATATTTCGTTCCATTTGCCCTCGTTTCTAAAGTTCCGGAATTTCTGGTCGCTGTTAGATGTGATTGATCTTAAAGTCCTTTTCGTTTACAACTGAAACAAAGATATTACTGGAAATAGCTTCATTACCAATAATTTTGTCATATTTCTTTTCACTTTCAGCACCAGAAATTTCTACTACCGAGAGTAAGTAACAAAAATGTAACCGAAAATTTCTTCACTATTTTGTGTCTTATCGTAATTCTATTGCTGTTTCACACGCATTTCATACTTTTTCATCTACAGTGTTAGAAATTACTACAGATGGTAAGTTTGCTTCTCAGTTATAACTTTTAAATGATGTAGTTTTGGCAATTCATTCTAATATTACTACAATGAACTTTTATTTATCTTTCATACCTTTTCATTTGCAGGTCCAGAGATACCTAGTACAGATGGTAAGTCGAGTCAAGAAGGCCTCTCAAGATTATTCTAGTTTTTATATATCAATCCAGTTTTACCGCGGCACTATTTACTGATACATTTCGTGCTTTCTCGTACAACTTTCACAAGGTTTTTAGTTTTCGTTGAAATTGTCTAAGGTTTTGCATTTCATAAGATTGTAATGAGCAATAATTGCAATTTTCTGATTAAATCTAATTCAGTCTCGTTATCACTTTTTTGTTATCTTTCGTTCTTTATTCAATTGCAGCACAAGTAAAGCTTAGTTTTTTAGTTGTGCATATCTAGATTTAGATTTTTAAATTTTTTAACTTTTATCATATCTTTAAATTTTTAGCTGTATTCTACTTTGTAATTTTTATTATCTTACAAGTGTAAATAGTTTTTAATTTTTAACTTAGGATAGAGGGCCACTGGTTCGTCAGTTTTTTACTGTTATGTGTTACCCTCTGTAAATAAAGTTGTTACTTACTTACTTACTTACTTAGTACAGATCGTAAGTTTTGTGTGCTAGACTTCATTTGAAATTCTTGAGATCGAGGTTTCTATATCCCATACCACGATTACCCCTTCTATACGTTTTGTTTCTTTCTTTTTCCAGAACCGGAAATAACCTCTACAAGTGGTAAGTTTCACAGCTATTACTTGCACTTGGATAACCATTTTGAAGCTCATTCATCTCAAAAGAGATGTATAAGGCACAGCATTCGTGGAAAGCAGCTTTTTTATTTAATTATTTTTTTTACTATTAGTTATTAGTAGTTTTAGCTGACGAATTTTTAACCGTGTTTAAATAAAGATTGTCTATCTCAAACTCATTCAAGTTTAAATGTCGATTAAGGAAACAAGACCTGACGAATTTGATTGAAGGAGATCACCATACAAACTCTTATCTGTGTTGTAGTGATTTTTGTACGTGTGATAGGATTCTTACAAACTTTTGTTTAGCTTAACTTAGCATTTTAAATTCTAACATGAATATATTTTAGAATTTTTTTAATTTTAAGTATTGTAATATTTAAACTTTTGTTATTATAATACAAGCATTACTTACAATTCATTTTTATAATACTACGTTACTCACAGTAACTTTACGATTAGTACCACACTACTTTAACTATACTGTATTTAATTGATTTTATCATTAAGTAACACCAATTAGAGGGTTGTCCAATACACCCGAATTGAGTAGATTAATTCAACTTCCGGTGTGTCGATTGACGAATTGAGTCAAAGTGGGTGTATTGGACGTGACTGACTAATTAAGACTCGAAGTCCTAGAAGATTTGATACGCAAATAAAGTTTCATACGTTCTTAATTCCTCACGTTTAAACAAAGCAAATCAAATCGTGGCTGTGTTTGGATATCTGATCATAATTAGCATAGGTTTCACGATTTTATTTCACCGTTTTCTCCTTAGTTTTAATTTCGGTCGATAAGATATATCAATCAATGAGACAGTGTCTCACCACATTTTTAAACACTTCGTCAAATATACTCCGCTGCGTGTCGTACTAGTTTCAACTCTCTTCTCAGTGGTTGGAAATGTTTTAAAGCATGGGCTAATGGATTTTATATTTTACCTTTTTCATTGCTACTTGTGCTATATTTCCTTTATGCCTCCATGCCTTTTAATTTCCAGCACCGGAGGTAACTACCACGAGAGGTACGTCACACTTAAATGCTAGTTCACGTTTAATATTTCTTAATATTTCACAATTTTTTCATCTGTTTAAACGTGCCTTTCTATTTCCAGCACCACAGATAACCACTACAGTTGGTAAGTTTGAAATCAGTGTCTAAAAAATCCGTTATTGGTTTTTCGAGTAGTTTCATTTGAAGTACCAGAGATAACTAAAACAGATACCAAGTTGTTTTATATGTTGCTTAGAATGTGATTGGGATTTTGGTTTCAATCTAATTAACTTTGGGATTTTCCAATTTCAGAACCGTCAGAACCAGAGGTGACTACTACAGAGGGTAAGTTTGGCATCGCTATTGCTTTAAGGTGGCCGAACACAGTTTTCGCGCCCGCTTTTGCTGATGCAATTCAGCGCGCGCACAAGGATTGAAAAAAAAAAACATGCCTTCAATAGAGCGATCATTTTATTTACTCAATATCCGCACTATATGCGCTATTTTTCTCCATTATTGAACGCAGTGTATTGATACCTTTAGTCTTATATTACAAAGCTATGTTAGAAAAGGTAACGACGCAAAGAACCCAGCAATTCTCGGCTTTTTCTTTGTTACCGAAAGAACCCAGTTAAATGCAGTGCATACGCAGTTGCTCGAAAAATTGAGACCGATTGCTTTTGCAGAAACTTGCCGATTTCTAACGATCCAGTCGATAGAATTTCAAGAAATTTGGCCAAAAAATAATTCAGAAACCACGCGAATAATCTATCGCAAAAAATCTGAATTTTGACATAGGGAATTTTTACTAATACAGAACATGCAGTGAAAACGATTTACGGCGAATTACGAAAGTCGCTTATGTCAAAATTTTATTACAACAGTGTTGACAGAAGGGATTTAATGTCAATTTATAGTGGGCAAATGATGAAAAAAATCTAATGCCTGAATTTTTTTAAAATAAACAAAAACCATTTTTTAAGCCTTGTTTTTAACCAGCCCCGTTGCCATGGCAACGGCACTCACCTTAGCCAAAATGTGAGAATAAACCCTTCTGTGGTTAACCTTGACTCTTGCAAAAAACGGGCGCCAAAGCATAAATAGCTTTAAAGTAATGG
The DNA here is from genome assembly GCF_042242905.1 of Orbicella faveolata. Classification (NCBI taxonomy): domain Eukaryota; kingdom Metazoa; phylum Cnidaria; class Anthozoa; order Scleractinia; family Merulinidae; genus Orbicella; species Orbicella faveolata. The sequence continues at coordinate 31,051,930 of NW_028301539.1, read as the reverse complement.
TGAATTAGGCAGAGGCTCTTGAAAACTGTGTTCGGCCACCTTAAGCTGGTTTTGAAATTCTGTTTCCATCTAACTTTTTTTCCTGTCATTCTATTTCTAACAACAGAGATAACTAATAAAGATGATCAGTTAGGCATCGATATTGCTCAGGATTGGTCTTGTTTTCAATTTAACTTATCTTTCGATTTTTTTCCATTTCCAGTATCAGAAACAACTAGCACAGATGGTAAGTTTCGCATAGATGTTACTCACAACTGGATTAGACTTTTGGTTTTAGTCTTTCTCGTTTTACATTTCCCGGACCAGAGATAACTGCACCAGAGCGCACATTTGGCATAGATGTTACTTAGAATTTAAATTAGGTTAAACTATGTATCCTACCTTTTTTTATTTTCAGCACCAAAGATGACGACATCAGATGGTGAGTTTTGATACCGATATTACTTATTTACACACTTTTGTTTTCTATTTAACTTATTTCTCTTACTTTTCCATTTTCAGCACCAGAGATAACTACTACAGATGGTAAGCTTGGCATAGATGTTACTTTGAATTAGACTAGACGTTTGTTTTTAATCTGACATGTTTTCGCGTTTTTTGATTTACCAGCACCAGAGATAACTCCTACAGATGGTACGTTTGGCATAAATGGCTTAGATTTGGTTGCAGCTTTTATTAATCAATATGTGTCAATCAGACAATCTAATCTATATATCTTCTTGTTTTTCCACTTCAAGCACCTGAGATAACTACGACAGATGGTAGGTTTGTCAAGATGCTCATTAGAATTGGATTAAAATTTGTGATTCCATCTAACTTATCTTTCCTGTCATTATGTTTCTAGCACCAGAGATAACTAGTACTACTACAAGTGGTAAGTTTGGCTTCGATATTACTTAGTTTTAAATGTGTTTTTAAAATCTAAGTTATCCTTGATACTTTTCCATTTTCAGCACCAGAGATAGTTTCGACAGATGGTAAGTCTGTCAGAAATTTTATTTACCCTGTTTTTCCACTTCCAACATAGATACTACGGCTTAGAATTGGTATACACTTTTTTGTTCAATCTTATCTCTATTTCTTGCCTATCCAATTTCGATTTTTCTTTTTTCCATTTTCAGCACCAGACATAACGACCACAGATGGTACGTTTCGCATACATGTTACCTTGACTTAATATAGATGTTATTGGACTTAATTTTTGTTTTTAATTCAATTTATCCTTTCTTCCCTCTGGAACAAAGATAACTGCCACAGAGTGCAATTTTGGCATAGATATTACCTAGAATTTCAATTTGTTTAAGCTTCTATAATCAGTGTAATCTTTTTTTCCTGCCTTTTTAATTTTAGAACCAGAGATAACGGCTACAGATGGTAAGCTTGGCATCGATATACCTTAGAATTGTTTTGTTTTCTTTAGTTTTCAAACTATCTTATCTTTCGTATTTTTGGTTTTTCAGCACCAGAGATAACTACCTCAGATGGTAAGTTTGGCATCGATGTTACTTTTGCATTTAATCAATCTTATCCTTCGTAATTTTCCATTTTAAGCACCAAAGATAACTACTGCAGATGGTAAGTACAGTTTGCATAGACACTACGGCTTAGATTTGGTTTAAACGTTTCCTGTTCAATGATATTTACATTTCTTGCCTTTCTAATTTCAGCACCAGAGGTAACTGCTACAGATGGTAAGGTTCGGCATCGATGTTATAAAGAATCGGTTTAATTTTTTTTGCTTTTCAATCTAATGTTAATTATTTTTCGTTTTTTTTATATTTCTAGGACCGGGTATGACTACTACACATGGTAAGTTTGACATCGATATTCAAAAGAATTGCTTTTTTTTCCGTTGTTTTTTTAAATCTAATTCATGTTTCCTGTTTTTCCGCTTTCAGCATCAGGGATACCTACTACAGATGGTAAGTTTGGGATAAATGTTACTTAGAATTGGACTCAACTTTTGTGTTTCAATCTAACTTCTCTTGCTCGCCTTTTCGTTTTCAGCACCTGAGAGAACTACTACAGGTGGTGTGTTTGGCAACAATAGTACTTAGAATTGGTTTCAATTTGTTTTAAATTTAACCTATCATCCGAATTTGTTTTCATTTACAGCACCAGAGATAACTACCACAGATAATAACTTTTGCAAAGATGTTACTTAGAATTAGATTTAGCTTTTTGTTGTCGTTAATTTTATTTATCCTTCGTGTTTTTCGTCTTTTGGAACAAAGGTAACTGCTACAGACTGAGCGTTTCACATAGATATTACTTAGAGTCTCATTTTTTATTTTTTGAATCGAATTTTATTTACAGCCTGAGCACTTACACTACTTACATTACTGATGTTATAATTACATTTACACTTACAATATACATGCTACTTATACTACTTATACTTACACTACTTGTACAATTTTTTTTTAGTGTTTAAAATAAACGATTCCTCAAAAATTCTCCACTTTTTCTTAAACAGATTGATGTTATTTGATTTAAAGGAACTATACTTTTCGGTTTGATATTTATTGAATAAAATTCTTTCAAAGTGGCTGAAAGATGGTTTCGTTTCTTTACACCGGCAAGTCCACAAGTACGTTTTTCCTAAAACGATTATATAGTTTTGCAGATCCATCTCCCCCGTTAAAAATCCTAAAATAATCTCGCGATATTCTAAAGAGAGGCAAACGCAACTATTAAGTTTATTTAAAATTTTTTCACATATCTCATTCCAAAAGGAAGTAGAAAAAGAACAGCCAAAGAAAATATGAGATATGGTCTCAGTAGTCTGATGAAAGAAGGAACAGTTGGGGTCAGAAATATAGATATAAATATAAATATAGGGTCAGAAGTAATTCATTTTATATAGAATAGAATTTAGCACTTTATACTGAAAAGAACGCACATAAAGTTCATTTGCAACTCTCAGTGGCATCACGAATGCCTCCGAAAGTTGCTTATCCTCTAGATTAAATTCTTCTTTCAAATTAGCCCATTTATTTGGTTTTTGGTATTTTTGCTTTATAAAAAGATGATAATAATCACGACAGTTAAATTTTTCTAAATCAAGGATATTCTCGAAATTGGGCTCATGAACACGCTGTTTCGGTGGAACTACTTAGAGTCTCATTTGCTTTAACCTGCTATAATCAGTCTATGTTTTCTTTTCTATTTTTTCATTTCCAACACCGGGGATAACCACTACAGATGGTAGGTTTCCCACCGATATTACGTAAAATTGATTTGTTTTCTTTTGTTTTCAATCTATCTTATCCTTTATAATTTTTGTTTTTAGCACCAGAGATAACCACCACAAACGGTAAGTTTGGCATCGATTTTACCTAGTCTTACACTTTTCTTTTCAATCTATCTTATCCTTCGTAATTTTCCATTTTCAGAACCAGAGATAACTACTGCAGATGGTACGTTTGACATCGATATTATTAAGGATCGGTTTAAGCTTTTTTCCAATCTAATTCATCTTTCGTGTTTTTTCTTTTTTCCAGCACCGGGCATGACTATTACAGATGGTAAGTTTAGCATCAATATTACTATTACTACTCTTCATTTTTTTTTATCTATTTCATGTTACGTGTTTTCTCGTTTTTAGCACAAGAGATACCTACTACAGATGGTAAGTTAGCATTGACATCACTTGAATTGCTTTCTTCTGTACTGTGTTGTTATTGCTATTATCTTGAAGTCGTTTTTCTTACATCTTCAGTTGCAGCACAAGTCAAAAGCGTTAAAACAAACACAGATCGTGAGTGTTTCATAAGTATCACTTGAATTTCTCGAGAATTTTGTATTTATTTCAAATTTAATAATAGTATCACTTTTACTGTATCCTTTTTTCTATCCGGTTCTAGAACCAGAGAAAAGTACTACAGGTAATAAGCCTTTTAATATGCATTAATATTATACTATTTCTTGTTGTAAGGTATCATCGTATTTCATTCTGATTTCATCTCTTAACAACTGTTGGATTTCAAGTCATTATTCATAACATTATTTTCCAGCATCGGAGATGACAACTACAGATAAAGGTATGTTTATCTCAAATATAACTGGAAATTTTTAAGTATGACCATTTCTGACTAAATTGATTAACATTTTGTTATTTATAATTAGCATCAATTTTTAACTTTATATCTATATCCCATTCATTTAGAGCTTGAGTAACTGTTGAAAACATTTTAAATTTATAGTTCAAGCTCGACATATCAAAATTCAAAAATGGCACCGAGGCTTTCCTCCAAACTTTTATATTTGGTAATGGTTTCTTTGTATTAAGTCTCTTGTGAAAATTACCGGAGAAAGGAAACTTACAAACTTTAAAATTTTAGGCAGAAAGCCTCTGAGCCAGGTTATAATTTGATATATTAAACACGGGCAGTTTTGCTATCATTTGTTAAAAGGGCTTGTTTATTTGCAGCGCCAGAGATACGTACTACGGATAGTAGACCTTTTACAAGAAATGAACCTTTTGCATAGATATTTCTTAGAGTTTCAATTGCTTTAAGCTTCTATAATCAGTCTAATTTTTCTTTCCTGCTTTGTTATTTTCAGCATCAGAGATAACCACTACAGATGGTAGGTTTGCCACTGATATTACTTAAAATTGTTTTGTTTTCTTTTGTCTTCAATCTATCTTATCCTTCATACTTTTCGTTTTTTAGCATCAGAGATAACCACCACAGACGGTAAGTTTGGCATTGATTTTACTTAGTCTTACACTTTTGTTTTTAATCTATTTTATCCTTCGTATTTTCCTTTTGCAGCACCAGAGATAACTACTGCAGATGGTACGTTTGACATCGATATTATTAAGAATCGGTTTAATCTTTTTTTTCCAATCTAATTCATCTTTCGTTTTTTTCATTTCCAGCACCAGACATGACTACTACAGATGGTAAGTTTGGCATCAATATTACTATAAGTACTTTTGATTTTTTTTTATCTAATTCATGTTTCGTGTTTTTTCCCTTTTAGCACCAGAGATACCTACTACAGATGGTAAGTTAGCATCGACATCACATAGAATTGCTTTCTTCTGTACTGTGTTTTATTGCTATTATCTTGAAGTCGTTTTTCTTTTATTAAAAGGGCTTGATTATTTGCAGCGCCAGAGATACATGCTACAGACAGTAGACCTTTTAGAAGAAATAAGCCTTTCGCATAGATATTCCTTAAAGTTTCAATTGCTTAAACATATACATAAAACATACATATACATAAAACATATACGTTTCGGATAGATATTCCTTAGAGTTTCAATTGCTTCAAGCTTCTATAATCAGTCTAATTTTTCTCTCCTGCTTTGTTATTTTCAGCATCAGAGATAACCTCCACGGATGGTAGGTTTGCCACTGATATTACTTAGAATTGCTTTGTTTTCTTTTGTCTTCAATCTATCTTATCTTTTATATTTTTCGTTTTATAGCACCGGAGATAAAAACCACAGACGCTAAGTTTGACATCGATTTTTCTTAGTCTTTTCTGTCCGACTAGCTGGGTGATACTAAGACAATTAGACCCTTCGCACTCGAGGGCCACGGGTCTATAGCCCATTTGGCTTCTCCTCGTGGGCTATTGTCCCATAGCCCTTGCAGGCTACGGGTCTAATTGTTAACTAGTGACACCAATTAGAGGTTTGTCCACCCAAATTGAGTAGATTAATTCGTCTTTCGGGGTGTCGATTTGTCAACTACCTTAGACGAAACGACTCATATTGGGAGTATTGGACATGACTGACCAATTAAGATTCGACGTCCTAGAAGATTTGATACGTGAATAAAATTACTTACGTTCTTAATCATAACCGTGGCCGTGTTTGGATATCGCATCCTAATTAGCATAGGTTTTACGATTTCATTTCACCGTTTACTCCTTAGTTTTAATGACGGTCGATATTCAATCGAGACAGTGTTACATCACATTTTCAAACACTCCAAGGTTCGTCAAATATATTCCGCTCCCTGTCGTATTAGTTTCAACTCCTTTCTCGGTGTTTGGAAATGTTTTAAAGCAAGGTCTAATAAATGTTATATTTTTTTACTTTTTCCATTGCTACTTGTGCTATATTTCCTTTATCTTGCATGCCTTTTAATTTCCAGCACCGGAGGTAACTACCACGGAAGGTACGTCACACTTAAATGCTACTTGAAGTTTAATATTTCTTAATATTTCGCAATTTTTCATCTGTTTAAACGTGCCTTTCTATTTCCAGCACCAGGGATAACTACTACAGTTGCTAAGTTTGAAATCAGTGTTTAAAGAAAATCCGTTAAAGCTTTTTGTGTTTTATTGTTATTGGTTTTTCGAGTTGTTTCATTTGAAGTACCAGAGATAACTACCACATATGCCAAGTTTGTTTTATATGTTGCTTAGAATGTGATTGGGATTTTGGTTTCAATCTGATTAACTTTCGGGATTTTCCAATTTCAGAATCGTCAGAACCAGAGGTAACTACTAAAGAAGGTAAGTTTGGCATCGATATTGCTTTAAGTTGGATAGATATTTCTAACAAAAGGGATAACTAATACAGATGATCAGTTAGGCTTCAATATTGCTTAGGATTGGTCTTGTTTTCAATTTAACTTATCTTTCGAACTTTTTCCATTTCCAGTATCAGAAACAACTAGCACGGATGGTAAGTTTCGCATAGATGTTACTCAGAATTGGATTAGACTTTTGGTTTAAGTCTTTCGTGTTTTACACTTACATAACTAATACAGATGGTAAGCTTGGCGTAGATGTTACTTTGATTTCGATTAGACTTTTGTTTTTAATTGATCTAATCGATATATTCTCTTGTTTTTCCACTTCAAGCCCCTGAGATAACTTCTACAGATGGTAAGTTTGTCAAAATCTAAATTAGAATTGGATTAAACATTTGTGATTCCATCGAACTTATCTTTCCTATCATTATATTTCTAGCGCCAGAGATAACTAGTACTACTACAAGTGGTAAGTTTGGCTTCGATATTACTTAGTTTTACGTGTTTTTTTTAAAATCTAACTTATCCTTCATACTTTTTCATTTTCAGCACCAGAGATAGTTTCGACAGATGGTAAGTTTGACTTCGATATTACTTAGTTTTACACATTCTTTTTTTTTTTTGTAATCTAACTTATCCTTGGTGCTTTTCTATTTTCATTACAAGAAACAACTACTAGAGATGGTAAGTTTGTCAGAAGTTTTATTTTCCTTGTTTTTCCACTTCCAACGGAGCTAAGGACTTAAGACGTATTAAAGTTTGGCAACGATACTACCGCTTTGAATTGGTATACACTTTTTTTGTTCAATCATATTTATATTTCTTGCCTATCCAATTTCAGCACCAGAGATAACTACTACAGATGGTAAGTTTTGCAAGAATATTGCTTAGGATTGGTTTTGTTTTAGTTTAAGTTATTTCTCGATTTTTTTTTTTTTTTTTTTTTTTTTTTTTTTTTTTGATTTTCAGTATCAGAGATAACTACCACAGATGGTACGTTTTGCATACGTGTTACCTGGATTGGACTTAACTTTTGTTTTTAATTTGATTTATCCTTTTTCCCTTCTGGAACAAAGATAACTGCCACAGAGTGCAATTTTGGCACAGATATTATCTAGAATTTCAATTTGTTTCTATAATCAATGTAACCTTTCTTTCCTGCCTTTTTAATTTTAGAACCAGAGATAGCTGCTACAGTTGGTAAGCTTGGCATCGATAAAACTTGGAATTTTTTTGTTTCTTTAGTTTTCAAACTATCTTATCTTTCGTATTTTTGGTTTTTCAGCACCAGAGATAACTACTACAGATGGTAAGTTTGGCATCGATGTTACTTTTGAATTTAACCTATGTTGTCCTTCGTAATTTTCCATTTTCAGCACCAGAGATAACTACTGCAGATGGTAAGTATAGGTTCGCAGAGACACTACGGCTTAGATTTGGTTTAAACGTTTCCTGTTCAATGATATTTACATTTCTTGCCTTTCTAATTTCAGCACCAGAGGTAACTACAACAGAAGGTAAGGTTCGACATCGATGTTATAAAGACTCGGTTTAATTTTTTTCCATTCCAATAAAATTTAAATTATTGTTCGTTTTTTCTTTTTTTTATTTCTAGGACCGGACATGATTACTACACACGGTAATTTTGGCATCTATATTACTTAGAATTGCTTTTCTTCTGTTGTTTTTCAATGTTTCCTGTTTTTCTGCTTTCAGCACCTGATATAACTACCACAGATAGTAAGTGTTCCAAAGATATTACTTAGAGTTTCAATTGCTTTAAGCTTCTATACTGAGTCTCATTTTTCTTTCCTGATTTTTTATTTTCAGCACCAGAGATAACCACTACGGATGGTAGGTTTTCCATCGATATTACTAAAAATTGTTTTGTTTTCTTTTGTCTTCAATCTATCTTATCTCTTATATTTTTCGTTTTTTAGCACCAGAGATAACCACCACAGACGGTAAGTTTCGCATCGATTTTACTTAGTCTTACACTTTTGTTTTTACTCTATCTTATCCTTTGTAATTTTCCATTTTCAGCACCACAGATAACTACTGCAGATGGTACGTTTGACATCGATATTATTAAGAATCGCTTTAACCTTTTTTCTAATCTAATTCATCTTTCGCTTTTTTTTTTTCTATTTCCAGCACCAGACATGACTACTACAGATGGTAAGTTTGGCATCAGTATTATTATTACTACTGTTCATTTTTTTTTTTTTATCTAATTCATTTTTCGTGTTTTTTCGCTTTTAGCACCGGAGATACCTACTACAGATGGTAAGTTAGCATCGACACCTCTTAGAATTGCTTTCTTCTGTACTGTGTTTTATTGCTATTATCTTGAAGTTGTATTTCTTGCATCTTCAGCTGAAGCACGAGTCACAGGCGTTAAAACAACCACAGATCGTAAGTGTTGTAAAAGTATCATTTAATTTTCTCGAGAATTTTGTATTTCAATCAAATTTAATAACAGTATCAGTTTTACAATATCCCTTTTTTCTTTCCTTCGCTAGAACCAGAGACAAGTACTACAGGTAATAGCCGTTTAATATACATTTATATTATGTTATTTCTTGTTGTAAGGTATCACTGTATTTCATTCTGATTTCATCTCTTAACAACTGATTTCAAGTCACATTTCATAACATTATTTTCCAGCATCGGAAATGACAACTAGAGATAAAGGTATGTTTATCCCGAATATCGCTGGAAATTGTTAAGTATTATCATTTGCGACTAAGTTGACTAACGTTTTGTTATTTGTAATTAGCATCACTTTTTCACTTTATATCTATATCCCATTCATTTAAAGCTTGAGTTAATGATCCTCTTTCGAGGCTTGGTCTGAGCTTCCACTAACGATACTACTTTTAGGAAATAACACACTGGCTGTGGGTAAAATTTGGGTGGCAGGGAAGGACGACTGGGGAGTAGGGGCCCAGATCGGGTGGTACCGGGGGTAGCCACCCTGGAATAAAAGTTCCAGACCTGCCTCCAGGGGTGAGGCCCATATCCCACAGTCCCGGAGGACTGAGAGAACCAGGAGAGGGAGCCCCTCCTGAGGGGAGTACAGATCAGGTGGTACCGGGGGTAACCACCTTGGAATAGGTAATTTCTCCGGACCTGTCTCCAGTGGGCTAGAGCCTTACTGTGGGGTAAAGTGCAGCTAATGGGTGCACTGCCCTGCCACCGTCCTTTAATAACAAACAACAGAAAGTCACCAAAATACAGTCTCTGTTCATTGCACCCTGAATGATAAGGTCTAAGGCTTGCTAGGAGACAGATAACCCTAGCCTATAGCCATTAATGGTATAATTATTATTATTATTATTATTATATACTAAGCAAATGATATCATAAGTATATATGGATAAATGTTTTTCTAAACGTAGCGGAATAGTAATGTTCAGTAACTATACACGACATTCTGAATTGTTGTGTCAAAGCTTGCCCCCATTTTTTTTTTGGGGGGGGGGGGGGAAGACAGATTATTAGCCTTATTCATGGTGAACATTTCTATAGATCTAAATGATTTTGTTTATTCGCTTGAAGATGGTCCTAAAGCGTAGTATCAGGGGTTCAGATGTGTAGAGCAAGGGTCCCAGTCATGGGAGGGTGGGAGGGTAAAAGAAAAATCAGTGGCGAAGGATCGGCACAAACGAGAAGACTGAATACAACGAGGAGCGTGTGCTTGACTAGAGGAGAGGGGCATGAGGTGGACATGTGAGAGACATGACTGGAACCATTGATACACTGTCTTTTACAGATGTAGATAACAGTGGCTTTACTTAGGAAATGAAAGGTTTGTTGTGATATCCAAAAGGGGTGATTGTTTTCAACTGGGAATTCCTGATGGACTTTGAGATCAGGAATTGGTGGCATGTTACCTATGTTACTGGGATTTACTTATGAGCATGACACGAGGTTCATAGTGTCACATGTCTCTGAAATAAAGTGTTACAATGCAGAATGTGTGTGCCTGACTTTGAGATATTGTCTCTCAGGTCTCATCAACATCAGTTTATGGATGCCATAAACTTAAACTAATTGCTAAAAACATTTTTATAGTTCACGCTCGATATATCAAAATTCAAAAATGGCACCGAGGCTTTCCACCAAACTTTTATATTTGGTAATGGTTTGTTTGTATTAAGTCTCTTGTGGAAATTAACGGAGAAAGGAAACTTACAAACTTTGTAATTTGGGCAGAAAGCCTTGGAGCCAGGTTATAATTTGATTTATTAAACACGGGCATTTTCGCTATCACTTATTACATCCCTTGTTTATTTTCAGCGCCAGAGATACCTATTACAGAGAGAAGACCTTTTAGAAAAAACATACGTTTCGGATAGATATTCCTTAGAGTTTCAATTGCTCTAAGCTTCTATAGTCAGTCTAATTTTTCTTTTCTGCCTTTTTATTTTCAGCAGCACAGATAACCACTACAGATGGTAGGTTTGCCATCGGTATTACTTAAAACTGTTTTGTTTTCTTTTGTGTTCAATCTATCTTATCTCTCATATTTTTCGCTTTTTAGCACAAGAGATAACCACCACAGACGGTAAGTTTGGCATCGATTTTACTTAGTCTTACCCTTTTGTTTTCTGTGTATCTTATCGTTTGTAATTTTCCATTTTCAGCACCAGAGATAACTACTACAGATGGTACGTTTAACATCGATACTATTAAGAATCGGTTTAACCTTTTTTTTTTTCAATCTTATTCAACTTTCTTTTTGTTTGTTTTTTTATTTTCAGCACCGGACATGACTAATACAGATGGTAAGTTTGGCATCAGTATTACTATTACTACTGTTCATTTTTTTTTTTCTTCTTCGTGTTTCGTGTTTTTTCGCTTTTAGTACCAGAGATACCTACTACATATGGTAAGTTAGCATCGACATCACTTAGAATTGCTCTCTTCTGTACTGTGTTTTATTGGTATTATCTTGAAGTTGTTTTTCTTGCATCTTCAGTTGCAGCACGAGTTACAGGCGTTAAAACTACCACAGATCGTGAGTATTTTAAATTTATTATTTAATTTTTTTCGAGAATTTTGTATTTCAATCAATTTTAATAACAGTATCAGTTTTACAATACAAAAGCCCGAAAAACTGTATCAAAGAGACATGGCCGAGCCCACAGGTCAAAAGAGCGGTTGCTATGCCAATGTCAATTGAATCGGAGAAACAGTTGTAACACGATGGAATTCAAGGGATAATTAACAGCTACTGAAAGTTTCAGCATCGATGAACAGAACCACTTTTTCAGAACTGTGAAAAATACGGGGAGAAAGGGTTTTCCTACAATTCGTTGTGCTACTGAGGGTTAACATAAACAGCATTTAAATTTTTTGCAATCCTAATTAGCCTTTATTGATCTTACTTTTGATTTGCATATTTTGTTTCTCCCAGCACCAAAGATAACTACTTCAGATGGTACGTTTGACATCAATATAACCTGCATTTATATTAGCTTTTTCCTCTACCATTTCAGTCTAGTTTCAGCTCAGATGATAAGCCTAAGTATTACTAGCAATTGTTCAATTTTTTGTATTTCATAAAAAATTCCATTACCGTTGTCTTTACCTTCTCTTTCATGTATTTCATTTTCAGCGCCAGAGATGACTACTACAGATGGTAAGTCTATAGTGATAGTTGTTGTTGAAGTTCGTCATGGTAGGTTTTATATTCTTATACGTTAACTTTTCTGCTGTTTCATTTGCAGCACCAGAAATACCTACTACAAATGCCGGTAAGTTTGACAAAATTATCACTCGCAGTTTCTGTTTTTCAATCAAATTTATCTAGTGACACATCGATATATCTTTACACCATTTCATGTATTTTCATTACATTTCCAGAACAAGAGATAACGACTACAGACAATACGTCCTACTATTGATATGAGAAAAATATTTTCTTTGTTTTTCTTTCTGATTTTATAAAAACTCTCCTCACTATATCCTATCAGTTATCTTTCTTGAGACGCTTATTTCCTAGCTCCAGAGGTAGTTTGTACAGATAGAAAGTCTAAAATATACGTTTTTAAATGGTTAGGTTTCTTTCAAGTCAATTTTAACGCTTGTTTGCTTATTTGAAGGAATTTTCGAATATCACGAGTAGTGTAAATCCTTAATTACTCGACCTTTCAGAAGATTACTCATTTATTATATGGCTGAGAAAATTGCGAACATGTGCGCGTTTTTTTGCACTGCGGTACAAATTAAAAATTAACGATAAATTGGCCTTCTCTCAACCAATCACAATAAAGTAATGATTACTCTTAAGCTATTGTACCATTTTAATTGTGACACCAGAGATTACCACTACAGAGTGTTAGGAAATCGTATTTGGGACGAAGTTTCCAAAACTTGGACCGAATTTTCAAGACCTCAAGCGAATTCGCAAGGTAGCGCGAACTTTCGTTGCAAAATTTTACAAAGCCAAGAAAAATTTTGCTTCAATGAAAACTTAGCCGGAAAGTCCCGAAAATTGTGACAGTGTACTTTAATCCTTAACACGATCTCTTCTGCCATTTCAGTTCCGGCACAAGAGACAATTACCACAGAGTGTAAGTTAAACTTAACTACTACCTTATTGAAGTCGCGTGTTTCAATGATTCTTTTTCATTCTTATCGTATCACAACCCTTGTGTTCCAATTCAATCTATCTTTCGTGTCTTGTCATTTGCAGCATCAGAGAAGGCTACAACAGGTGGTAAGTTTAACGTGGATTTTAGTTAAGTGGTTGTGTTTGTATCGCCACAATCCTAATGTTATATTTCTTCGGATTTCCATTCCTAGGTCCAGAAATGACAACTACAGATGGTAAGTCTGACCGGCTATTCGTTGAAAATAGTTTCATTTTTTAACTTGATAATCCAATTTCAACCTTATGTTTTGTGTTTTGTTTTTGTTCTTTCAATAGCAGCACCAGAGATACCTTCTACAGATGGTAGGTTTAACAAATAAATCACTTAAATCGTCATAGCTTTAAGATTTCTGTCTTGTTACATTATTATTATTATCTTTACCTTAAATGATTTGTTCCGAGAGCTCACGTACACCTACATTAAACATACAGCTTATGCAAGGAAAACACGAATACCTCTACAAATAAATGTTTATTCAACAGATTGAGATACAAAACAAACTGAAACAGTTTTGACTCTTTTATAAATCCCCGGTGAACGCGCCAGAACGTTTTTTGCGTTTGATAAACTCACGAGAAAGGCCAAATAACAAGAGATCCACTTTTGAGAATCCGAACATCTCAGCCAGTGGACAATAGAAACAATGTGAACAGTGCATTGGTCAATCAATCAATCAATCAATCAATCAATCAATCAACCAGTCTGTCAGTCATTCAATCAATTAATCAATTAATCAAAATTCATTAAAAGGAAACGCAGAGGTTATGACCTTCGAGGACGTTCCCTAATTAAAAATATTAATATCTGTAATCTTTGATAAAAATGTCATAAGATACAATTAAAAACACATTTCAAAGCCAAACGATTTTAACTTATAATAAAAAGCCTTCTCAGTTTACCTCTAAAAATATTAAAATCATTATCTTCCGCTGTTTCTTTAGGGAGTACGTTCCACCCTTGAGTTATTCTGTCGAATAACGCGTGAAAATAGCATAGGGATAACTGCATGTGCTCTGATATTGTAATGACAATTGTGTATAATTTATCTCTTTATATTTTAATCGTTTGTCCATTTTTTTTATTTCCAGAACCAGATATGACTACTGAAGGTAATAAGGCCAGAAGTAATACTTTTTGAAATTGATATGGTCATTATTGTTATTAACTATCATTTTAACTGATGCTACTTTTTTATAAGCAGTAGTAGAGATGCCTATAGCGCTTATCAATCAACCAGAAATTCTGGTTTCTATTTCAGGAAATTTCCAGTGAGGAATGTAACAGCATTTTCTACAATTGAAGGGAAATAAGGAAAACCTAGCGAGTTATACCCAAATTTTTTTTTGACCAAAAATTTCTCACTGTTCTATTTGATTTTAATCCCGGTATTTCTGGAATGTTCAGTTGAATGGTTGTCATTCGGACACGTAACAATTTTCGGATTCAAGGATATTTCGTTCCATTTGCCCTCGTTTCTAAAGTTCCGGAATTTCTGGTCGCTGTTAGATGTGATTGATCTTAAAGTCCTTTTCGTTTACAACTGAAACAAAGATATTACTGGAAATAGCTTCATTACCAATAATTTTGTCATATTTCTTTTCACTTTCAGCACCAGAAATTTCTACTACCGAGAGTAAGTAACAAAAATGTAACCGAAAATTTCTTCACTATATTGTGTCTTATCGTAATTCTATTGCTGTTTCACATGCATTTCACACTTTTTCATCTACAGTGTTAGAAATTACTACAGATGGTAAGTTTGCTTCTTAGTTATAACTTTTTAATGATGTAGTTTTGGCAATTCATTTTAATATTACTACAATGAACTTTTATTTATCTTTCATACCTTTTCATTTGCAGGTCCAGAGATACCTAGTACAGATGGTAAGTCGAGTCAAGAAGGCCTCTCAAGATTATTCTAGTTTTTGTATATCAATCCAGTTGTACCGCGGCACTATTTACTGATACATTTCGTGTTTTCTCTTACAACTTTCAAAAGGTTTTTAGTTTTAGTTGAAATTGTCTAAGGTTTTGCATTTCATAAGATTGTAATGAGCAATAATTGCAATTTTCTGATTAAATCTAATTCAGTCTCGTTATCACTTTTTTGTTATCTTTCGTTCTTTATTCAATTGCAGCACAAGTAAAGCTTAGTTTTTTAGTTGTGCATACCTAGATTTAGATTTTTAAAGTTTTTCATTTTTATCATATCTTTAAATTTTTAGCTGTATTCTATTTTGTAATTTTTATTATCTTACAAGTGTAAATAGTTTTTAATTTTTAACTTAGGATAGAGGGCCACTGGTTCGTCAGTTTTTTACTGTCGTGGGTTACCCTCTGTAAATAAAGTTGTTACTTACTTACTTACTTACTTACTTACTTAGTACAGATCGTAAGTTTTGTGTGCTAGACTTCATTTGAAATTCTTGAGATCGAGGTTTCTATATCCCATACCACGATTACCCCTTCTATACGTTTTGTTTCTTTCTTTTTCTAGAAACGGAAATAACCTCTACAAGTGGTAAGTTTCACAGCTATTACTTGTACTTGGATAACCATTTTGAAGCTCATTCATCTCAAAAGAGATGTATAAGGCACTGCATTCGTGGAAAGCAGCTTTTTTATTTAATTATTTTTTTACTATTAGTTATTAGTAGTTTTAGCTGACGAATTTTTAACCGTGTTTAAATAAAGATTATCAATCTATTTCAATAAAGAGTATCTATCTCAAACTCATTCAATTTCAAATGTCGATTAAGGAAACAAGACCTGACGAATTTGATTGAAGGAGATCACCATACAAACTCTTATCTGTGTTGTAGTGATTTTTGTACATGTGATAGGATTCTTACAAACTCTTGTTTAGCTTAACTTAGCATTTTAAATTCTAACATGAATATATTTTAGAATTTTTTAATTTTAAGTATTGTAATATTTAAACTTTTTGTATTATAATACAAACATTACTTAGAATTCATTTTTATAATACTACATTACTCACAGTAACTTTACGATTAATACCACACTACTTTAAACTTTCACTAAACTGTATTTAATTGGTTTTATCATTAAGTAACACCAATTAGAGGATTGTCCAATACACCCGAATTGAGTAGATTAATTCAACTTCCGGTGTGTCGATTGACGAATTGAGTCAAAGTGGGTGTATTGGACGTGACTGACTAATTAAGACTCGAAGTCCTAGAAGATTTGATACGCAAATAAAGTTTCATACGTTCTTAATTCATCACGTTTAAACAAAGCAATTCAAATCGTGGCTGTGTTTGGATATCTGATCATAATTAGCATAGGTTTTACGATTTTATTTCACCGTTTTCTCCTTAGTTTTAATTTCGGTCGATAAGATATATCAATCAATGAGACAGTGTCTCACCACATTTTTAAACACTTCGTCAAATATACTCCGCTGCATGTCGTACTAGTTTCAACTCTCTACTCAGTGGTTGGAAATGTTTTAAAGCATGGGCTAATGGATTTTATAGTTTTACTTTTTTCATTGCTACTTGTGCTATATTTCCTTTATGCCTCCATGCCTTTTAATTTCCAGCACCGGAGGTAACTACCACAAGAGGTACGTCACACTTAAATGCTACTTGACGTTTAATATTTCTTAATATCTCACAATTTTTTCATCTGTTTAAACGTGCCTTTCTATTTCCAGCACCACAGATAACTACTACAGCTGGTAAGTTTGAAATCAGTGTCTAAAAAATCCGTTAAAGCTTTTTGTGTTTTAATGTTATTGGGTTTTCGAGTTCTTTTTTTTTCATTTGAAGTTCCAGAAATAACTACCACAGATGGCAAGTTTGCTTTATATGTTGCTTAGAATGTGATTGGGATTTTGGTTTCAATCTAATTAACTTTGTGATTTTCCAATTTCAGAACCGTCAGAACCAGAGGTGACTACTACAGAAGGTAAGTTTGGCATCGATATTGCTTTAAGTTGGTTTTGAACTTCTGTTTCCATCTAACTTTTTTTCCTGTCATTCTATTTCTAACAACAGAGATAACTAATAAAGATGATCAGTTAGGCATCGATATTGCTTAGGACTGGTCTTGTTTTCAATTCAACTTATCTTTCGATTTTTTTCCATTTCCAGTATCAGAAACAACTAGTACAGATGGTAAGCTTCGCATAGATGTTACTCACAACTGGATTAGACTTTTGGTTTTAGTCTTTCTCGTTTTACATTTCCCGGACCAGAGATAACTGCAACAGATAGCACATTTTGCATAGATGTTACTTAGAATTTCAATCGGGTTAAACTATGTATCTTGCCTTTTTTATTTTCAGCACCAAAGATGACTACATCAGATGGTGAGTTTTGAGACCGATATTACTTATTTACACACTTTTGTTTTCTATTTAACTTATTTCTCTTACTTTTCCATTTTCAGCACCAGAGATAACTACTACAGATGGTAAGCTTGGCGTAGATGTTACTTTGAATTAGATTAGACGTTTGTTTTAATCTGACATATTTTTCGCGTTTTTTGATTTACCAGCACCAGAGATAACTCCTACAGATGGTACGTTTGGCATAAATGGCTTAGATTTGGTTTCAGCTTTTAGTAATAAATATATGTCAATCAGACATTCTAATCTATATATCTTCTTGTTTCTCCACTTCCAGCACCTGAGATAACTACTACAGATGGTATGTTTGTCAAGATGCTAATTATTAGAATTGCAACAAAATTTGTGATTCCATCTAACTTATCTTTCCTGTCATTATATTTCTAGCATCAGAGATAACTAGTACTACTACAAGTGGTAAGTTTGGCTTCGATATTACTTAGTTTCACATGTTTTTTTTTTAAAATCTAAGTTATCCTTGATACTTTTCCATTTTCAGCACCAGAGACAGTTTCGACAGATGGTAAGTTTGTGAGAAATTTTATTTACCTTGTTTTTCCACTTTCAACTGAGATGACTACTTAAGACGTATTAAAGTTTGACATAGATACTACGGCTTAGAATTGGTATACACTTCTTTTGTTCAATCTTATCTATATTTCTTGCCTATCCAGTTTCAGCACCAGAGATAACTACTACAGATGGTAAGTTTTGCAACAATGTTGCTTAGGATTGGTTTTGTTTTAGTTTAAGTTATTTTTCGATTTTTCTTTTTTCATTTTCAGTATCAGAGATAACGAACACACATAGTACGTTTCGCATACATGTTACCTGGACATGTTATTGGAGTTAATTTTTCTTTTTAATTGAATTTATCCTTTCTTCCTTCTGAAACAAAGATAACTGCCACACAGTACAATTTTGGCATAGATATTACCTAGAATTTCAATTTGTTTAAGCTTAATCAGTGTAACCTTTCTTTCCTGCCTTTTTTAATTTTAGAACCAGAGATAACGGCTACAGATGGTAAGCTTTACATCGATATAACTTAGAACTGTTTTGTTTTCTTTATTTTTCAAACTATCTTATCTTTCGTATTTTTGGTTTTTCAGCACCAGAGATAACTACCTCAGATGGTAAGTACAGTTTGCATAGACACTACGGCTTAGATTTGGTTTAAACGTTTCCTGTTCAATGTTATTTACATTTCTTGCCTTTCTAATTTCAGCACCAGAGGTAACTGCTACAGATGGTAAGTTTCGGCGTCGATGTTATAAAGAACCGGTTCAATTTTTTTTTCCTTTTCGATCTAATTTTAATTATATTTCGTTCTTTTTTTTATTTCTAGGATCGGGCATGACTACTACACATGGTAAGTTTGACATCGATATTAAAAAGAATTGGTTTTGTTCTATTGTTTATTAATCTAATTCATGTTTCCTGTTTTTCCGCTTTCAGCATCAGGGATACCTACTACAGATGGTAAGTTTGGGATAAATGTTACTTAGAATTGGACTCAACTTTTGTGTTTCAATCTAATTTCTCTTTCTCGCCTTTATGTTTTCAGCACCCGAGAGAACTACTACAGGTGGTGTGTTTGGCAACAATATTACTTAGAATCGGTTTTAATTTGTTTTAAATTTAACTTATCATCCGAATTTGTTTTCATTTACAGCACCAGAGATAACTACCACAGATAGTAACTTTTGCAAAGATGTTACTTAGAATTAGATTTAGCTTTTTGTTGTCATTAATTTTATCTATCCTTCGTGTTTTTCGTCTTTCGGAACAAAGGTAACTGTTACAGACTGAACGTTTCGCATAGATATTACTTAGAGTTTCAATTGCTTTAACCTTCTATAATCATTCTAAGTTTTCTTTCCTATTTTTTCATTTTCAGCACCGGGGATAACCACTACAGATGGTAGGTTTCCCACCGATATTACGTAAAATTGATTTGTTTTCTTTTGTTTTCAATCTATCTTATCCTTTATAATTTTTGCTATTAGCACCTAAGATAACCACCACAAACGGTAAGTTTGGCATCGATTTTACCCAGTCTTACACTTTTCTTTTCAATCTATCTCATCCTTCGTAATTTTCCATTTTTAGCACCAGAGATAACTACTGCAGATGGTACGTTTGACATCGATATTATTAAGGATCGGTTTAACCTTTTTTCCAATTAATTCATCTTTCGTGTTTTTTTTTTCTAGCACCGGGCATGACTATTACAGATGGTAAGTTTGGCATCAATATTACTATTACTACTCTTCATTTTTTTTTTTTTTTTTTAATCTATTTCATGTTATGTGTTTTTTCGTTTCTAGCACCAGAGATGCCTTCTACAGATAGTAAGTTAGCGTCGACATCACTTAGAATTGCTTTCTTCTGTACTCTGTTGTTATTGCTATTATCTTAAAGTCGTTTTTCTTGCATCTTCAGTTGCAGCACAAGTTAAAAGCGTTAAAACAACCACAGATCGTGAGTGTTTCATAAGTATCACTTAAATTTCTCGAGAATTTTGTATTTATTGCAAATTTAATAATAGTATCACTTTTACTTTATCCTTTTTTTCTATCTGTTGCTAGAAGCAGAGACAAGTACCACAGGTAATAAGCTCTTAATATGCATTAATATTATACCATTTTTGTTGTAAGGTATTATTGTATTTCATTCTGATTTCACCTCTTAACAACTGTTTAACTTCAAGTCATATTTCATAACATTATTTTCCAGCATCGGAGATGACAACTACACACAAAGGTATGTTTATCTCGAATATAACTGGAAATTGTTAAGTATGACCATTTCTGACTAAATTGATTAACATTTTGTTATTTATAATTAGCATCAATTTTTAACTTTATATCTATATCCCATTCATTTAGAGTGAGTAATTGTTGAAAACGTTTTAAATTTATAGTTCAAGCTCGATATATCAAAATTCAAAAATGGCACTGAGGCTTTCCCCCAAACTTTTATATTTGGTTATGGTTTCTTTGTATTAAGTCTCTTGTGGAAATTACCGGAGAAAGGAAACTTACAAACTTTGCAATTTTGGGCAGAAAGCCTCGGAGCCAGGTTATAATTTGTTGAAAGCATTTTAAATTTATAGTTCAAGCTCGATATATCAAAATTCAAAAATGGCACCGAGGCTTTCCCCCAAACTTTTATATTTGATAATAGTTTCTTTGTATTACGTCTCTTGTGGAAATTACCGGAGAAAAGAAACTTACAAACTTTGCAATTTTGGGCAGAAAGCCTCGGAGCCAGGTTATAATTTCATATATTAGACACGGGCAGTTTTGCTATCATTTTTTAAAAGGGCTTGTTTATTTGCAGCGCCAGAGATACGTACTACAGATAGTAGACCTTTTACAAGAAATAAACCTTTCGCCTAGATATTTCTTAGAGTTTCAATTGCTATAAGCTTCTATAAACAGTCTAATTTTTCTTTCCTGCTTTGTTATTTTCAGCATCAGAGATAACCACTACAGACGGTAGGTTTGCCACTAATATTACTTAAAATTGTTTTGTTTTCTTTTGTCTTCAAGCTATCTTATCCTTTATACTTTTCGTTTTTTAGCACCAGAGATAACCATCACAGACGGTAAGTTTGGCATCGATTTTACTTAGTGTCACGCTTTTGTTTTCAATCTATCTTATCCTTCGTATTTTCCAATTTAAGCACCAGAGATAACTACTGCAGATGGTACGTCTGACATCGATATTATTAAAAATTGGTTCAACCTTCTTTTCCAATCTAATTCATGTTTCTTTTTTTATTATTATTTCCAGCACCGGACATGACTACTACAGATGGTAAGTTTGGCGTCACTATTACTATTACTACTGTTCATTTTTTTTTTTATCTAATTCATGTTTCGTGTTTTTTCGCTTTTAGCACTAGAGATACCTACTACAGATGGTAAGTTAGCATCGACATCTCTTAGAATTGCTTTCTTCTGTACTGTGTGTTATTGCTATTATCTTGAAGTTGTCTTTCTTGCATCCTCAGTTGCAGCACGAGTCACAGGCGTTAAAACAACCACAGATCGTAAGTGTTTGAAAAGTATCATTTAACTTTTCCGAGAATTTTGTATTTCAATCAAATTTAATAACAGTATCAGTTTTATTGTATCCTGTTTTTTCTTTCCGTTGCTAGAACCAGAGACAAGTACTACAGGTAGTAAGGCTTTTAATATACATTTATATTATATTATTTCTTGTTGTAACGTATGATTGTATTTCATTCTGATTTCATCTCTTAACAACTGTTTTCAAAACGTTATTTTCCAGCGTCGGAGATGACAACTACAGATAAAGGTATGTTTATTTAACATATAACTGGAAATTGTTAAGCATTATCATTTGTGACTAAATTGATTAACATTCTCTTATTTATAATTATCATTAATGTTTCACTTTATATCTATATCTTATTCAGTTAAAGCTTGGGTAACTGGCACCGAGGCTTTCCGCCAAACGTTTTTATTTGTTAATGGTTTTTTTTTTGTATAAAGTCTTTTGTGGAATTTACCGGAGAAAAAAAACTTACAAACGTTGCAATTCTGAGCAGAAAGCGTCGGAGCCAGGTTATAATTTTATATATCAAACACGGGTATTTTCGCTATCATTTATTAAAAGGACTTGTTTATTTTCAGCGCCAGAGATACCTACTACAGATAGCAGACCTTTTACAAAAGATAAACCTTTCGCATAGACACTCCTTACAGCTTCAACTGCTTTAAGCTTCTATAATCAGTCTAATTTTTCTTTCCTGCCTTTTTATTTTCAGCACCAGAGATAACCACTACAGATGGTAAGTTTGCCACTAATGTTACTTAAAATTGTTTTGTGTTCTTTTGTCTTCAATCTATCTTATCTCTTATATTTGTTTCGTTTTTTAGCACCAGAGATAACCACCACAGACGGTAAGTTTGGCATTGATTTTACTTAGTCTTACACTTTTGTTTTCAATCTATCTGATCCTTTGTAATTTTCCGTTTTCAGCACCAGAGATAACTACTACAGATAGTACGTTTGACATCGATATTATAGTCCGGTCTGTTAGGTCGAAAATCGTGACAAATCGGGCAAATTAGGCACAGATGTTCCTTTTGACATAAAAAACGAATTTAGAAGGGGTGCTACGTAATACGGCTTTCGGGGGGGGGGGGAGCATGACGCCCATAGAAATTACGCAATACTCAAACGGTGGCATAAAAGCGAGGCTGTAGCATTTAATGTGTTTATTACGTACCAGTTTTAACGAATGCCGTTGTAAAATGACTAAACTACATTACTCAGACTCAGTATTGTGTTTGTGTCCAAAACAAGTCATTTGCCTTAATCACGTGACATTCTTATAATGCTTTGAGCACGCTTACATCAAGGAGTGTTTTATACATTTAATTTTTAACATCTTCCGCTAGATATCGTAAATTGTCGTTATTTGTTGCTCCATTTCTAAGGATTTATGTTCTGGCAGCCTCCAGAGCAACTACAGAGCTCAGTGTATGGTAGGTTGGCCTTGACACATTTGCAACGACTACTTTTCAGCCTTTCTTGCATCCTCACTTTAGCAGTTCACTGCACGCTTTACAGGCTTCTGGAAGAACAGTCCAGCGGGGTCTCCATCTATCGTTCTCCATTTTCCATCCAAAATCAGACGGGGATGGGTTGCTCATTAAGGGACGTCCAGATGCATGCTTGGTAAAGAGCTCTGTTAGAATGATTCAACAGGGCATCCTAACAACGGGAATTGTATATAAATGGACTTAACACAAGTATAAACAAACACGCACCGCTTATTTGTATGTACTATATAAATTAAGCTCTGATATAGCCCAAGTAGAAGAACTAGAGGTTCAAGTCCAGCATAGCTTTATGGTAGGCTTTGGTTAGCTAAAAGAAGTTGATAAGTGGATTCAATACCAGAAAAGGTTGGGTTAGTTGAAATGTTTCTCGTCTTTTCGCTAAACCGGTTAATTCTTTTCGCGTTGTCCTAACAGGTGTTAACCTATCATATTGAAATTTAGCAAAAACGAAAAACAACTGAAATTTGTGTATGATAGGTTCTTACCTCTGTTGGGGGAATGTTTTCTAGCGCCCGATTCTTTTTCGTGAAGAGTTCTCGTCGAGCAGTGTTCACATCAGTAGCAAGGCTGGTCCTGTCAAAAAGAATCACCACAAAGCGCTACAGGACATCAAACACAGGAGTGTTGATCTCAAGTGGAAGAAAGGGGCTATCATTCACGAAAAGGAAAGCTTCTGTGGCTTCAGGGTACGCTTTCTAGGCCTCCCACGCAAATTTCTTTGCTTTCCCCAGGAATGCTGACGTAGTGTCAGAACCAATGAACGCGTGAAAAAATGGAGGCGCACGGCATTTCTGCTCGCCCAAATACTCACAAATGGTGTTAACGGAAAGCCCCTGGAAATTCTTTCCCATCCCAAGCGACCCAAAAGCTCAATCCAGGCCGAGTTGAAGACAACGTGTGGAACTGCGCAATTAGAATAACAATAACAACTGTGCGAACTAAGACACTTCTCCCCCCCCCCCCCCCCCCTATTTAAAGCATTTTTAATGTGAACGGGAATCCGCGTGTCTACTTCTTCACGGTTACAGCTACACATTTGGTTCCTGGGGCAACTTGAGATGACGTTTTCACCTAAAATTTAAGATGATACAGTCAGTGTTAGCGTTCTTCAAGACTTGATTGACATAAAAAGTTTGAACGGTGTCTATATAAAAGACCTACTCAAAAATTGGTTAACATCTTACCCGAAGTTATGTAGACAACTTTGTCAGCTGGAAAGGAAGCTGTTTCAACTTGCTTGGTTAACAAGTCAAACAGTTCTTTCTTGTTATAGGAATCTTGGAGAAACGCCTGCCAGTTCTGAGGTAACTTGACATGCGCAGCCACCTTTGGTCTCAGGCCTTTCCCTCTCGTCTCACGGGCAGCCTCTTTCAGACTCTCCACTCGGTATTCATCCAAAACAATGTGAACTCGTTTGGTACTCTTCGAGTGGTTTTCCAGGGAAGGTAAGAGCTTTGAATCTGCATATTTAGAAAGCGTTGCGACGGATGAAACTGGAAGCGTATGTACAATACCTGCTCCATCAAAAACTTTGACATCGTAAGATGCTGGTGGTGGAGGAGGTGGTTTTTCTTTGTTGACGCACGCAATCAAATCAGACTTTTTCCCGAATCGGAGATTGCCAAACTCTGACAAAGAAGGTGGATACGGCTGATTTTCACGCTTGAAGAACTCTTCAAGATCTCTGTCGCGGTGTTGGCTGGCAATATATAAACGACTGTAGAGGTAACGGTCACTTTTTACCGCTGTCAACTTTAAGGACGCTTTGGAGATTTGCTTTGGCTGCTGGCGCTTGAACAATGGCAAGGCATTCTTTGAAATCGTATCGTGAATCGACACAGTCCTTTCATCGATGACGTGTTTTACGAATTTCTTGTACTGGCGTAATCCAATTTCCTGGAGTTTATGCACAGTATCCACGACAGAAGCATCTGCGCAATTGTGCGTGTCAAGGGCAAGAAATTCAGGGCAATCATCCTTAAAAGAGTTTCCCATTTCTGAAATTGTACTTAAAAGATTCTTGACACGACTTTGAAAGGTTTTCTGTGTAGAAAGTCCTTGTTCGTGGTGTTTGTTCTTTTCATGAACATTTGTTTCACCTTTTAACTGACTTTCGAACTCTTGCAACACTCGAGCGGTTTCTGATCCGGCCACCATCCATCTTCCAAATGAAATTTTGCCACTCCATAACTTTTCGTTTAAATCAAATCATAACCTACTTAAGGTGATTCCCCACATTTACATTGGGCATCCTTACTGCGCATAATTTATGGTATCACTAGCGCGCGCTCGTGCACGCGCACATTGAAAACATGGCGGATTTTGCCTTGATATTGAGTTCTGTCAGTTGAAAAATGGCTATAGCTCACTAACGAGCACGGCGGGCACCCCAATTTTTTTTCCAGTCGTTTTAATCAACTAACCATTAGCTTTGCGTGAGGAAAGACTGATCTGATTTCCGTTGCTGGAAATTGAAGAAATAAGGAAAATAGCAGCTGCACTGTAGTCTTTTCTATTTGCAGTTTGATAGCCGTGGCAAGCAATTTGGTTGCAATATTTTAACAGGGATTCAGCTGTCTGTCAAAATCAAACTTAAAAAGTTTATGTGAGTCCGACACAAGTATTGACTGTAGTTTGAGGCGTATTTTCATGAATCTGGGCTCTCAGAGTTTACAATAACTTGGAATGCGTTCTTGCCAAAAGCATTGAATAATGCTAAAATGGGACATTTTCAATGCCTCACTGCTCCTTAACGAGCATGCCCCCCCCCCTTTTATTTTATAATTAAAGTTCTCATATGATAAATATTCTGTGGACAAAGTTTGGACAAAAATCTATTGACAGTTTTATTTCAGGGTAATTACCTTAAAATATTTGGTTCTTGAACCATTTTTTATAACATCTGGTGACTTCTCACAGTTTTTCATTTATCCCAAGTTATGACTTTTATTCAGAGTAACGTTTATTGAACACCGGCTCACATACAAGGATAAAAATAAAAATCACCGAACTCTACGTTTCTAAAAAACAAATTGAGCTTCTTTCACATCATAGCGAAATGAATTTTACGTCATTGAAGGATGAAGTATACAATATCAGGTGTTATTATCCAACTGCAGCGAATACCGTCCAAATAACGGTGCAAATATTTAGCTCTTATTAACCGAGCTGCAGGTCTGTATGGGAGAATCTTGACCGAGGTCGTGAGTACAGACCGAACACAGTGAGGTCTGTACACACGGCCGAGGTCAAGATTCTCCCATACAGACCGACTTAGCTCGGTTAATAAGATGTTTATTATATGGCAAAGAGGAAAACTTTAATTCGTTTAATGTAACTGGTTTGCTGACAGTTTGCTTGCGAACGGCGATGAGCTTAACTTAAACCTGCCGAAATTTGCTCGTCCTCTTTACTTTTTTTTTGTCATCAAGCTTTTTGGCACTTCCGTGAGAAGAAAATAAAAGAAATGGTGTACATTTTTGTATTTTAGTTTGCTACTTTTTCAACGCAAAATGAAACCGGTCTAGCTAGATGCCGGTCTAGATGGGAAAATCTAGACCGCGGTCAATATCGATTTCAGCCAATCAAATTCGTGAATTCGGTAGTTCCCAGTCTTTGTGAGACACAGCCATATAATAAACAGTGATATCGCACAGTAGAAAACCTGTTTGCCATATTTGTACAGTAGAAAACCTGATTGCCGCACAGGTCGGCCCGCGCACGCAAAACTGTCACACTCTCCCTCTTTCATTGATAAACTTATTTACTACAGCAGTTGGATAATAAATCTCGTATTAGATGTTTTGGTGTGTAGTATCGCTGTATATTTTTACTCGTTGTTTGTATATTGACTCGCCCTACGGGCTCGTCAAAATACGGCACAACTCGTAAAAATATACAGCGATACTGCACACCAAAACATCTAATAAGATATGTATACTTA
Organism: Orbicella faveolata; assembly: GCF_042242905.1. Taxonomy (NCBI): domain Eukaryota; kingdom Metazoa; phylum Cnidaria; class Anthozoa; order Scleractinia; family Merulinidae; genus Orbicella; species Orbicella faveolata. The sequence goes on along the minus strand of NW_028301539.1, from coordinate 31,024,847 downwards.
CAGTTTACATATAGTGGAATTCCGTGTAAAACAAGGAGGAACTTCACTCTCAACCACTCCGCTGTCAACCCGGTCACCGGGAGGTAAAGTGCATGTTGTATGGAAACACCGCTGGCTTTTTATTACAATTTATTGTTTAAAGAAGAGCCGTACATATTTTTCATTACGTTACAAATAATTTAAATGAAAGGAATTTAGTGAATGTCTTCTCGCTAAAACATTAATGTCATAAATGAGGTGAAATTCACATCGAATTAAGCTTTGTAATGACTACGCATATATGACGTCTTTTTTCGTCTTTTTTTACTACAAAAAGGCATTAAATTTTTACATTTGAGCACAGCTTTATTAAATTTTCATTTTTTGTCTTTATTTTACCAATATCAACACTTAAACCACACTGTAATCAACAGAATGAATAATTTCATAGCTCATAATGGCACGCGGCTTTTGACACACCACAACTGAGACTCGTTTACAAAAAAATCCCCTCCCCATCTCCCCTGGGGTATTTTTTTGTGGTACCCCCTCTAAAATGATTAGTTATACCGTAAACTATATTTGTGCCAAATTTGGTCCTTTTACGCGTCTTGTCACGATTTTCGTAATTTTCCGACCTAAGAGACCGGACTATTATTAAGAATCGGTTTAACCTTTTTTTCCAATCTAATTCATCTTTCGTTTTTTTTTTATTTCCAGCACCTGACATGACTACTACAGATGGTAAGTTTGGCATCAGAATTACTGTTACTACTGTTCATTTTTTTTTTTTATCTAATTCATGTTTCGTGTTTTTTCGCTTTTAGCACCAGAGATGCCTACTACAGATGGTAAGTTAGCATCGCCGTCACTTAGAATTGCTTTCTTCTGTACTGTATTTTATTGCTATTATCTTGAAGTTGTTTTTCTTTTATTAAAAGGGCTTGTTTATTTGCAGCGCAAAGATACGTACTACAGACAGTAGACTTTTTACAAGAAATAACCCTTTCCCATAGATATTCCCTAGAGTTTCAATTGCTTTAACTTCTATAATCAGTCTAATTTCTCTCTCCTGCTTTGTTATTTTCAGCATCAGAGATAACCACCACAGATGGTACGTTTGCCACTGATATTACTTAAAATTGTTTTGTTTTCTTTTGTCTTCAATCTATCTTATCTCTTATATTTTTCGTTTTATAACACCAGAGATAAAAACCACAGACGCTAAGTTTGGCGTCGATTTTACTTAGTCTTACACTTTTGTTTTCAATCTATCTTACCCTTCGTATTTTCCATTTTCAGCACCAGAGATAACTACTGCAGATGGTACGTTTGACATCGATATTATTAAGAATCGGTTTAACCTTTTTTCCAATCTAATTCATCTTTCGTGTTTTTTTTTCTAGCACCGGGAATGACTACTACAGATGGTAAGTTTAGCATCATTCCGATTTCATCTCTTAACGACTGTTTAACTGCAAGTCATATTTCATAACGTTATTTTCCAGCATCGCAGATGAGAACTACAGATAAAGGTATGTTTATCTCGAATATAAGTGGAAATTGTTAAGTATGATCAGGAGCCATAATCGGGGACGGAGACCGTAAGTCTTGGGATCTGCGCGCACCTATGATATGGGACAATTTTTCTATTTTTAGAACAAATCGCGCCATCCTGACGTCATATTTCCGCGCGGATCCACGCACATGTCGGGGGCTCTCGCGTGGATGCTGTCACGTTGCGTGATCAAATGGTGAGGGTTGCGAGATTCTCTTGCGTATTTTTCACCGCGATGGCAGGGAATAAGGCAGGGAATACGAACCAGGGCGCTTATATGTAGCCATTTTCTCTTGATGTAGTTTTATGCTCTGAGCTAACGGAAAAGGTGGGTTTTTAGGGTCGAAAACAAGACTTCAATCTCGCGCTGGGAATGAATAATAAGATCTGCTCGCGCTTGTTGTAAGCTTACCCGTATGTTTTTGCGTTTGTTCTAGATCTGACTTAAGAATATAGCAAGAAAACTCTATACTCTGGTGTCGAGTTAATTTGTGAGTTTCTCAGACAATGGTTAATAATAAGCAACACCTGTTTTGATGGTTTCTTATTGTTTCTGCTTGTTTGGTGAGTTTGTAAAAGGCTTTGAAAGGAAAGTCTGACGCGTACAATTAGCTCATTTGCATAGTGCAGCTCGTGCACTTTCAAGTCCGAGTCAGTGTTTTCAATTGTCAACAAATCTCAGTTGACAAAGATTTCTTTCGTTATCTTTTGTGCTGAGATGCTGCAACAACATCTGATAGGTTTTTTCTAGTTTAGCTTAGTTTGTTATTGATTGTAAAGCCACAGGTATGTTGTGACTGATTTCTTAATAAAGACTTCTACTACCATTACTACTACTACTACTACTACTACTACTACTACTACTACTACTACTACTACTAACAAATTTCACGAACGCAAAAAAGGCTACTAACATCATGTGTGTTTCTTCAACATAAGCCATAGTGAAGTTTTACAGTGCGAAAATGAAAATAGACAAGGAGTTTTGATAACTCGATCAACAAAATCGAAATCGTTATTCGAAGTTGATTAAAGAAAGCGTCATCAGTGTAACTTTGCTGATTATTTCTGCTTTATTCACATATTTCCAGGTTAGCTTTTAATATGTTCTCAAACATTTATCAATCTTAAACATATTTAAAAACTATAGAGTTATTTTTCGAGTTCGATGTATGCTTTCACACGAAAGTGCGGCGGAAGTCCAATTTGTCGTGTTTACTGACTGTACAAAACACGCATCGGCGGGCGCTCTCATTCATCGATAACAGAGAATTTACTGGATTTTTACACAAATAAAACTGAGCAGTATCTACGGACGTAAAGTTATTGGGCCTTGATGAAACATCAAACGTTGCTTACAATTCAGGCGAAACTCAAACTAGCAATTATTTTGTTTTACTTTTTGGTCGCGATAGACTGGCAAGTTCCTCGCAAGCGTGTAGTAAGAGGAGCTAGGAAGCCATGAAGTCCTGAAGCTCAGCTATATCTAAATATATCCAGCTAGTCTTTTGCTGTGTAATGGAAAAGCTGTTAATCTTCAACATATGTGAAATTTAAAGTGGAGTAATGTACAGCTCATGTAAAAGAAGCATCCGTCGGAACACAACTTGGTCAGCGATATATGTAAGCTTAAAGCGGAACATACCTAAATTCGACACGGTCTTACTTCACTCAAACTGGAGCAGCTTACGACGAAAATACTTAATTAAGCAAAATTCCAACAGACGTAAACGCGTTGAGTTGTGGGCCAAAAACATGGCAAATTACGGGAATTTCGGACGCCATTTCCCCCTCGCGACATCCGCAGAAATCCTCGCAGCATGTACTCGCGTGTGCCGCAGGCGATGGCGCAATTTGTTCTAAAAATAGAATTATTGTCCCATATCATGGGGACAACCCCAATACTTGAAATGGCGCGCGCCTACGGTCTCCGTCCCCGATTATGGTTCCTGGTATGATCATTTGTGACTAAATTGATTAACATTTTGTTATTTACAATTAGCATTAATTTTTCACTATATATCTATATCCCATTCATTTAAAGCTTGAGTAATTGTTGAAAACATTTTTATAGTTCACGCTCGATATATCAAAATTCAAAAATGGCACCGACGCTTTCCGCCAAACTTTTATATTTGGTAATGGTTTCTTTGCATTAAGTCTCTTGTGGAAATTAACGGAGAAAGGAAACTTACAAACTTTGCGAGTTTGGGCAGAAAGCCTCGAAGCCAGGTTATAGTTTGATATATTAAACACGGGCATTTTTTGTGTTACTCATTAAAAGGGCTTGTTTATTTGTAGCGCCAGAGATACCTACTACAAATAGTAGACCTTTTAGAAAAAATAGACGTTTCGGATGGATATTCCTTAGAGTTTCACTTGCTTTAAGCTTCTACAATCAGTCTAAGTTTTCTTTTTTGCTTTTTTATTTTCAGCACCAGAGATAACCACTACAGATGGTAGGTTTCCCACTGATATTACTTAAAATTGTTTTGTTTTCTTTTGTCTTCAATCTATCTTATCCCTTATATTTTTCGTTTTTTAGCACCAGAAATAACCACTACAGACGGTAAGTTTGGCATCGATTTTACTTAGTCTTACACTTTTGTTTTCAATCTATCTTATCCTTTGTAATTTTCCATTTTCAGCACCACAGATAACTACTGCAGATGGTACGTTTGAAACCCATATTATTAGGAATTTGTTTAACCTGTTTTCCGATCTAATTCATCTTTCGTTTTTTTTTAATTTCCAGCACCGGACATGACTACTACAGATGGTAAGTTTGGCATCAGTATTACTATTACTACTGTTCATTTTTTTTTTTATCTAATTCATGCATGTTTCGTGGTTTTTCGCTTTTAGCTCCAGAGATACCTACTACAGATGGTAAGTTAGCATCGACATCACTTAGAATTGCTTTCTTCTGTACTGTGTTTTATTGCTATTATCTTGAAGTTTTTTTTCTTGCATCTTCAGTTGCAGCACGAGTCACAGGCGTTAAAACAACCACAGATCGTAAGTGTTTTAAAAGTATCATCTAATATTTCCGAGAATTTTGTATTTCAATCAAATTTAATAACAGTATCAGTTTTACTGTATCCTTTGTTTCTTTCCGTCGCTAGAACCAGAGACAAGTTTTACAGGTAATAATTACCCTTCTAATATACATTTATAATACACTATTTCTTGTTGTAAGGTATCATTGTATTTCATTCTGATTTCATCTCTTAAGAACTGTTTTTAAGTCGTATTTCAAAACATTATTTTCCAGCATCGGAGATGACAACTACAGATAAAGGTATGTTTATCTCGAATATGACTGGAAAGTGTTAAGTATTATCGTTTGTGACTAAATTGGTTATCATTTTATTATTTATAATTAGTATTAATATTTCACTTTATATCTATACCCGTTCATTTAGAGCTTGAGTAATTGTTGAAAACATTTTTATAGTTCACGCTCGATATATCAAAATTCAAAAATGGCACCGAGGCTTTTTGCCAAACTTTTATATTTGGTAATGGTTTCTTTGTATTAAGCCTCTTTTGGAAATTAACGGAGAAAGGAAACTTACAAACTTTGCAATTTTGCGCAGAAAGCCTCGGAGCGAGGTTATAATTTGATATATTAAATACAGGCATTTTCGCTATCATTTATTACAACGGCTTGTTTATTTTCAGCGCCAAAGACACCTATTACAGATAGCAGACCTTTTAGAAAAAATAGACCTTTCGGATAGATATTCCTTAGATTTTCAATTGCTTTAAGCTTCTACAATCAGTCTAATGTTTCTTGTTGTTGTTGTTGTTGTTTCTTTCATGCTAGAGGGCAGGGTGTAGATAATGAGCGGCTTGCACATTTACTTATCGACGTTTCTTATTTGACATTACATTTTTTCACTGTTTTCGACAAACAGGCGTCCAATGTCCAATCCCCATGGATACCACATTCATTATTGGATCGTCTGGAACTGTCTGTAGTGGTAACAACTGGAATCGCGTGTTGAGCTTTGTCCAAACTTTGGTCCGTTATTTTGGTGTTTCACCATCTGGAAGTCACATTGCACTCATACGATACAGCAGCGATCCTGAGCTGGTTCTGAAATTGAACACATTAACTGGTTCTCGTCTCAGTGTCTCAGAGGTCAACGGGCAGGTTGCTCGCCTGGTCTGTCGACCAGGTTTCAATCGAATTGATAAAGCGATGGAGCTAGCTGACAAGGAGGTGTTGACAACCCCAGCTGGCATGAGAGATGTTCCAAGGGTAATCTGAGACCATGTTTTGTTGATTATTTTATTTTGTGTTCTCGCACACCTTAATGAGAGATTCTTGTAACACCCTGGCACCAGTGGCAAACGAGGGAATTGCTTCTATCAAGATTATTTTTAATCCATTTTGTCTTTTATTCATTTCAATCTATGTTTTCTTTCCTGATAGCCTATTGTTGTGATCACGGATGGAAGGCAAACAACTACCCAAGGACCATATACTTCACTGGACGTACTCTCCTCGCGACTAGAGCAAAAGAAAGCAAGTGTGTTTGCTTTGGGTATTGGTGATGAGATTGACAAATCAGAACTTGAAAAAATCGCAACCTCACCAGACAACGTGTTCACGATTAAATCGTTCGATGAATTGGAAGACAAAGTCCATCGAATAAAGAGAGGCTTTTGTATAGGTATTGCTCAAATATCGTTTTTAAATAACTTAATATTTGATTAGTACATTTAATGTTTCATTGCAGTTTTTCATTTTTTTCTTAATCTCCTTCTCTGATCAACAGTAAGACCGATTATTGGCGTATACGCCGTTAAGTGATTACATAGAAGTGTTACACTAGTGTTACACTTTTATTTTCAATCTATCTTATCCTTTGTAATTTTCCGTTTTCAGCACCAGAGACAACTACTATAGATAGTGCGTTTGACATCGATATTATAGTCCGGTCTGTTAGGTCGAAAATTGTGACAAATCGCGTAAAAGCACCAAATTAGGCACAGATGTTCCTTTTGACATAAAAAACGAAGTTAGAAGGGGTGCTACGTGATTTGACTTTGGGGGGGGGGGGGGGGGGAGATGACGCCTATAGAAATTACGCAATGCTGAAACGGTGGCATGAAAGCGAGGCTGTAGCATTTAATGTGTTTATTACGTACCAGTTTTAACGAATGCCGTTGTAAAATGACTAAACTACATTACTCAGACTCAGTTTTGTGTTTGTGTCCAAAACAAGTCATTTGCCTTAATCACGTGATATTCTTATAATGCTTTGAGCACGCTTACATCAAGGAGTGTTTTATACATTTAATTTTTAACATCTTCCGCTAGATATCGTAAATTGTAGTTATTTGTTGCTCCATTTCTAAGGATTTATGTTCTGGCAGCCTCCAGAGCAACTACAGAGCTCAGTGCATGGTAGGTTGGCCTTGACACATTTGCAACGACTACTTTTCAACCTTTCTTGCATCCTCTCTTCAGCAATTCACTGCACGCTTTAGAGGCTTCTGGAAGAACAGTCCAGCGGGGTCTCCATCTATTGTTCTCCGTTTTCCATCCAAAATCAGACGGGGATGGATTGCTCATCAAGGGACGTCCAGATGCGTGCTTGATAAAGAGCTCTGTTAGAATGATTCAACAGGGCATCCTAACAACGTAAATTGTATATAAATGGACTTAACACACGTATAACTTTAAACAAACACGCACCACTTATTTCCATGTACTATTTAAATTAAGCTCTGATATAGCCCAAGTAGAATAACTAGAGCATAGCTTTATGGTAGGCTTTGGTTAGCTAAAAGAAATTGATAAGTGGATTCAATACCAGAAAAGGCTGCGTTAGTTGAAATGTTTCTCGTCTTTTCGCTAAACTGGTTAATTCTTTTCGCGTTGTCCTAACAGGTGTTAACCAATCATATTCAAATTTAGCAAAAACGAAAAACAACTAAAATTTGTGTATGATAGGTTCTTACCTCTGTTGGGGGAATGTTTTCTAGCGCCCGATTCTTTTTTGTGAAGAGTTCTCGTCGAGCAGTGTTCACATCAGTAGCAAGGCTGGTCCTGTCATAAAGAATCACCACAAAGCGCTGCAGGACATCAAACACAGGAGTGTTGATCTCAAGTGGAAGAAAGGGGCTATCATTCACGAAAAGGAAAGCTTCTGTGGCTTCAGGGTACGCTTTCTAGGCCTCCCACGCAGATTTCTTTCCTTTCTCCAGGAATGCTGACGTAGTGTCACAACCAATGAACGCGTGAAAAAATGGAGGCGCACGGCATTTCTGCTCGCCCAAATACTCACAAATGGTGTTAACGGAAAGGCGCTGGAAATTCTTTCCCATCCCAAAAGCGACCCAAAAGCTCAATCCAGGCCGAGTTGAAGACAACGTGTGGAACTGCGCAATTAGAATAATAATAACAACTGTGCGAACTAAGACACTTCTTCCCCCCCCCCCCCCCCCCTTATCCAAAGCATTTTTAAGGTGTACGGGAATCCGCGTGTCTCCTTCTTCATGGTGCACCTACGCATTTGGTTCCTGGGGCTACTTGAGATGACGTTTTCACCTAAAATTTAAGATGATACAGTCAGTATTAGCGTTCTTCAAGACTTGATGGACATAAAAAGTTTGAACGGTGTCTATATAAAAGACCTACTCAAAAATTGGTTAGCATCTTACCCGGAGTTATGTAGACAACTTTGTCAGCTGGAAAGGAAGCTGTTTCAACTTGCTTGGTTAACAAGTCGAACAGTTCTTCCTTGTTATAGGAATCTTGGAGAAACGCCTGCCAGTTCTGAGGTAACTTGACATGCGCAGCCACCTTTCGTCTCAGGCCTTTCTCTCTCTTCTCACGAGCAGTCTCTTTCAGACTCTCCACTCGGTATTCATCCCAAACAATGTGAATTCGTTTGGTACTTTTCGAGTGGTTTTCCACGAAAGGTAAGAACTTTGAATCTGCATATTTAGAAAGCGTTGCGACGGATGAAACTGGAAGCGCATGTACAGTAGCTGCTCCATCAAAAACTTTGGCATCGTAAGATGCTGGTGGTGGAGGTGGAGGTTTTTCTTTGTTAACGCACGCAATCAAGTCAGACTTTTTCCCGAATCGGAGATTGCCAAACTCTGACAAAGAAGGTGGATACGGCTAATTTTCATGCTTGAAGAACTCTTCAAGATCTCTGTCGCGGTGTTGGCTGGCAATATATAAACGACTGTAGAGGTAACGGTCGCTTGTTACCGCTGTCAACTTTAAGGACGCTTTGGAGATTTGCTTTGGCTGCTGGCGCTTGAACAATGGCAAGGTATTCTTTGAAATCGTATCGTGAATCGACACAGTCCTTTCATCGATGACGTCTTTTACGAATTTCTTGTACTGGCGTAATCCAGTTTCCTGGACTTTATGCACAGTATTCGCGTCAGAAGCATCTGCGCAATTGTGCGTGTCAAGGGCAAGTAATTCAGGGCAATCATCTTCAAAAGGGTTTCCCATTTCTGAAATTGTACTTAAAAGATTCTTGACACGACTTTGAAAGGTTTTCTGTGTAGAAAGTCCTTGTTCGTGGTGTTTGTTCTTTTCATGAACATTTGTTTCACCTTTTAACTGACTTTCGAACTCTTGCAACACTCGAGCGGTTTCTGATCCGGCCACCATCCACCTCCTAAATAAAATTTTGCCATTCCATAACTTTTCGTTTCAATCAAATCATAACCTACTTAAGGTGATTCCCCACATTTGCGTTGCGCATCCTTACTGCGCATAATTTATGGTATCACTAGCGCGCGCTCGTGCACGCGCACATTGAAAACATGGCGGATTTGCCTTGATATTGAGTTCTGGCAGTTGAAAAATGGCTATAGCTCACTAACGAGCACGGCGGACACCCCCAATTTTTTTTCCAGTCATTTTAATCAACTAATTATTAGCTTTGCGTGAGAAAAGACTGATCTGATTTCTATTGGTAAAAATTGAAGAAATAAGGAAAATAGCAGTTGCATGTAGTCTTTTCTATTTGCAGTTTGATAGCCGTGGCAAGCAATTTGGTTGCAATATTTTAACAAGGATTCAGCTGTCTGTCAAAATCAAACTTAAAAAGTTTATGTGAGTCCGACACAAATATTGACTGTAGTTTGAGGCGTGTTTTCATGAGTCTGGGCTCTCAAAGATTTTACAATAACTTGGAATGCGCTCTTGCAATAAGCATTGAATAATGCTAAAATGGGACATTTTCAATGCCTCACTGCTCCTTAACGAGCATGGGCAGCCCCACCCCCCTTTTTATTTTATAATTAAAGTTCTCGTATGATAAATATTCTGTGGACAAAGTTTTGACAAAAATCTATTGACAGTTTTATTTCAAGGGGAATTATCTTAAAACATTTTGTTCTTAAACCATTTTATATAACATCTGGTGATTTCTCACAGTTTTTCATTTATCCCAAGTTATTACGCTTATTCAGAGGAACGTTTATTGAAAACCAGCTCACACATACGGATAAAAATAAAAATCACCGAACTCTACGTTTCTAAAAAACAAATTGACCTTGTTTCACATCATAGCGAGATGAATTTTACGTCATTGAAGGATGAAGTATACAATATGAGGTGTTATTATCCAACTGCAGCGAATACCGTCCAAATAGCAGTACGAATATACAGCGATGTTGTACAGTAGAAAACCTGTTTGCCGCACAGGTCGGCGCACGCAGCAAAACTGTCACACTCTCCCTCTTTCATTGATAAATTTATTTACTACAACAGTTGGATAATAAATCTTGTATTAGATGTTTTGGTGTGTAGTATCGCTGTATATTTTTACTCGTTGTAAAACTCGTAAAAAAAACTCGTAAAAATATACAGCGATACTGCACACCAAAACATCTAATTAGATATATATACTTACAGTTTACATATAGTGAAATTCCGTGTAAAACAAGGAGAAACTTCACTCTCAACCACTCCGCTGTCAACCCGGTCACCGGGAGGTAAAGCGCATGTGGTATGGAAACATCGCTGGCTTTTTATTACCATTTATCGTTTAAAGAAGGGCCGTACATATTTTTTATTAAGTTACAAATAATTTAAATAAAAGGAATTTAGTCAATGTCTTCTCGTCAAAACATTTATGTCATAAATGAAGTGAAATTCATATCGAATTAAGCTTTGTAATGAATACGCATTTATGTCGTCTTTTTTCGTCTTTTTTTTTACTACAAAAAGGCATTAAATTTTTACATTTGAGCACAGCTTTATTAAATTTTCATTTTTTGTCTTTATTTTGCCTATACCAACACTTAATCCACACTGTAATCAACAGAATGAATTATTTCATAGCTCATAATGGCACGCGGCTTTTGACACACCACAACTGAGACTCGTTTACAAAAAAATCCCCTCCCCATCTCCCCTGGGGTATTTTTTTGTGGTACCCCCTCTAAAATGATTAGTTATACCGTAAACTATATTTGTGCCAAATTTGGTCCTTTTACGCGTCTTGTCACGATTTTCGTAATTTTCCGACCTAAGAGACCGGACTATTATTAAGAATCGGTTTAACCTTTTTTTCCAATCTAATTCATCTTTGGGTTTTTTTTTTCTTTTTTATTTTCAGCACCGGACATGACTACTACAGATGGTAAGTATGGCATCAGTATTATTATTACTACTGTTCATTTTTTGCATCTAATTCATGTTTCGTGTTTTGTCCCTTTTAGCACCAGAGATACCTACTACAGATGGTAAGTTAGCATCGACATCACTTAGAATTGCTTTCTTCTGTACTGTGTTTCATTGCTATTATCTTGAAGTTTTTTATCTTGCATCTTCAGTTGCAGCACGAGTCACAGGCGTTAAAGCAACCACAGATCATAAGTGTTTTAAAAGTATCATTTAATTTTTTCCAGAATTTTGTATTACAATCAAATTTAATAACAGTATCATTTTTACAATATCCTTTGTTTCTTTCCGTTGCTAGAGCCAGAGACTAGTACTACAGGTAATAAGCCTTTTAATATAGATTTATATTACATTTTTTCTTGTTGTAAGGTATGATTGTATTTCATTCTGATTTCATCTCTTAACAACTGTTTTCAAGTCATATTTCAAAACATTATTTTCCAGCATCGGAGATGAAAACTACAAATAAAGGTATGTTTATCTCGAATATAACTGGAAATTGCTAAGTATGACCATTTGTGACTAAATTGATAAGCATTTTGTTATTTATAATTTGCATTAATTTTTTAGTTTAGTTATATCTATATCCCATTCATTTAGAGCTTGAGTAATTATTGAAAACATTTTTATAGTTCACGCTCGATATATCAAAATTCAAAAATAGCACCGAGGCTTTCCGCCAAACTTTTATATTTGGTAATGGTTTCTTTGTATTAAGTCTCTTGTGGAAATTAACGGAGAACTTTGCAATTTTGGGCAGAAAGCCTCGGAGCCAGGTTATAATTTGATATATTAAACACAGGCATTTTCGCTATCCTTTATTACAAGGGCTTGTTTATTTTCAGCGCCAGAGGTACCTATTACAGATAGCAGACCTTTTAGAAAAAATATAACTTTCGGATAGATATTCCTTAGAGTTTCAATTGCTTTAAGCTTCTATACAGTATAATTGTAATTTAATCATTATTGTATATGTTTATCTCGTACTTATGTAGTTTCATTTCCAGAACCAGCGATAGCTACTTGTTTTATATTTATGTTATAATTTTTTCTCCCCTATAATAATTGTGCGTTTCATTCCAGCTCCAGAGACAACTACTACGGAAGGTAAGATTAATGTTAACAATCCTTGAAATTGTAGTACTATGTTTTATTTTTATGTTGTATTTCTTTCTCATTTATAATAATTGTGTGTTTCATTTTAGCTCCAGAGAAAACTACTACAGAAGGTAATATCAATGTTAACAGTATTTAAAAATTGCAGTTCTTTGTTTGATTTTTATGTTATCATTTTTTCTCCTTTATAATAATTGTGCGTTTCATTCCAGCTCCAGAGACAACTACTACGGAATGTAAGATTAATGTTAACATTACTAGAAATTGCAATACTTTGTTTTATTTTTATGTTATATTTCTTTCTCATTGATAATAATTGTGTGTTTCATTTCAGCTCCAGAGAAAACAACTACAGAGGGTAATATTAATATTAACAGTATTTAGAAATTGCAGTACTTTGTTTTATTTTTCTCTTATACTTCTTTCTCATTTATAATAATTGTGTTTGATTTCAGCTCCAGAGAAAACTACTACAGAAGGTAATATCAATGTTAACAGTATTTAAAAATTGCAGTTCTTTGTTTGATTTTTATGTTATCATTTTTCTCCTTTATAATGATTGTGCGTTTCATTCCAGCACCAGAGACAACTACTACGGAAGGTAAGATTAACACGTAGGGGCCAAACCACCCCCCCCCCCTAATGTTTCATGAACCAAGTTTGGCAGATGAGCTTTCTTTGTTCTCCAGTTTATTTTAATTTAGAAGTTGTGACAAAATGTCAGATTATGACGTCATAATTGATGAAGTCACCAAAACGTGCTATAATTTTTTGTAAAATCTGATGTAAAGATTATGTCTTTAGAAAGTCCTTGACTTGAGGAGTAAAATACCGGAAACCATTTTTTGCTACGATGATTACTTTTTGAGATATGGTAAATTAAATTTTTTTTTTCTGTCCCCACCCCCCGGAATTAGCTTAGCCATACTGTCCTTCTTAAGTCAGTCTCTCTGGTTTATTTTGTTCAGTTTTTTTCTAGGAAGGCTAATAATCTAGAAAAATAGAAAGCTTGATGTTGTCAAAAATCGTATGGTTTTAAAAATTTGATTTTCGGCTTTTTTAGGATGGTATTAACAGTCAAAAATGGGTGACGTCACAGGTTATAACGTAAGAAAACTAATTTTAACGCAATAACACTAGAGGGATAATTTTTATTCCGATTTTCTTCTTTATTTTTGCTTTAATCGTGTGGCACATCACATGTGCAACATAGATGCATTTGCTAGAACAAAATTACGGCTCCAATTTGGGGATTTTTCTCAAAAGGGGGACCCCATATTTTGTGGAGTTATTTTTCATATTTAAAAATACCATATTTAATTTAATTTTTGTGATATTGACAAAATTTTTTCAGGTTTCAACTCCCCTTGATGTGCTCTTTCGAAAACATTGTAAATAAATATGCATATTAAAAACTTCAAAAGTGGCAAAAAACATGACGTCACCACTGTGACGTCACAGCTTTGAGATTTACTGACATTTTTCACGTAGATATAATTGGCAATAGGTCTCCTGCTCATCTACCAAGTTTGGTGCAGAAAGAGTGAACACTTTTTAAGTAATGTGAAATAATGTGAAATACCCAAGAACTTACGAAACATTTGGAGGGTGGTTTGGCCCCTACATGAATGTTAACATTACTTGAAATTGCAGTACTTTGTTTTATTTTTGTGTTGTATTTCTTTCTCATTTATAATAATTGTGTGTTTCATTTCAGCTCCAGAGAAAACTGCTACAGAAGGTAATATTAATGTTAACAGTATTTAAAAATTGCAGTTCTTTGTTTAATTTTTATGTTATCATTTTTTCTCCTTTATAATAATTGTGCGTTTCATTCCAGCTCCAGAGACAACTACTACGGAATGTAAGATTAATGTTAACATTACTAGAAATTGCAATACTTTGTTTTATTTTTATGTCATATTTCTTTCTCATTGATAATAATTGTGTGTTTCATTTCAGCTCCAGAGAAAACAACTACAGAGGGTAATATTAATATTAACAGTATTTAGAAATTGCAGTACTTTGTTTTATTTTTCTCTTATATTTCTTTCTCATTTATAATAATTGTGTTTGATTTCAGCTCCAGAGAAAACTACTACAGAAGGTAATATCAATGTTAACAGTATTTAAAAATTGCAGTTCTTTGTTTGATTTTTATGTTGTCATTTTTTCTCCTTTATAATAATTGTGCCTTTCATTCCAGCTCCAGAGACAACTACTACGGAATGTAAGATTAATGTTAACATTACTAGAAATTGCAATACTTTGTTTTATTTTTATGTCATATTTCTTTCTCATTGATAATAATTGTGTGTTTCATTTCAGCTCCAGAGAAAACAACTACAGAGGGTAATATTAATATTAACAGTATTTAGAAATTGCAGTACTTTGTTTTATTTTTCTCTTATATTTCTTTCTCATTTATAATAATTGTGTTTGATTTCAGCTCCAGAGAAAACTACTACAGAAGGTAATATCAATGTTAACAGTATTTAAAAATTGCAGTTCTTTGTTTGATTTTTATGTTGTCATTTTTTCTCCTTTATAATAATTGTGCCTTTCATTCCAGCTCCAGAGACAACTACTACGGAATGTAAGATTAATGTTAACATTACTAGAAATTGCAATACTTTGTTTTATTTTTATGTCATATTTCTTTCTCATTGATAATAATTGTGTGTTTCATTTCAGCTCCAGAGAAAACAACTACAGAGGGTAATATTAATATTAACAGTATTTAGAAATTGCAGTACTTTGTTTTATTTTTCTCTTATATTTCTTTCTCATTTATAATAATTGTGTTTGATTTCAGCTCCAGAGAAAACTGCTACAGAAGGTAATATCAATGTTAACAGTATTTAAAAATTGCAGTTCTTTGTTTGATTTTTATGTTATCATTTTTTCTCCTTTATAATAATTGTGCGTTTCATTCCAGCTCCAGAGACAACTACTACGGAATGTAAGATTAATGTTAACATTACTAGAAATTGCAATACTTTGTTTTATTTTTATGTTATATTTCTTTCTCGTTGATAATAATTGTGTGTTTCATTTCAGCTCCAGAGAAAACAACTACAGAGGGTAATATTAATATTAACAGTATTTAGAAATTGCAGTACTTTGTTTTATTTTTCTCTTATATTTCTTTCTCATTTATAATAATTGTGTTTGATTTCAGCTCCAGAGAAAACTACTACAGAAGGTAATATCAATGTTAACAGTATTTAAAAATTGCAGTTCTTTGTTTAATTTTTATGTTATCATTTTTTCTCCTTGATAATAATTGTGCGTTTCATTCCAGCTCCAGAGACAACTACTACGGAATGTAAGATTAATGTTAACATTACGTGAAATTGCAGTACTTTGTTTTATTTTTATGTTATATAACTTAATAATATTAACAGTATTTAGAAATTGCAGTACTTTGTTTTATTTTTCTGTTATATTTCTTTCTCATTTATAATAATTGTGTGTTTCATTTCAGCTCCAGAGAAAACTACTACAGAAGGTAATATTAATGTTAACAGTATTTAAAAATTGCAGTTCTTTGTTTGATTTTTATGTTGTCATTTTTTCTCCTTTATAATAATTGTGCCTTTCATTCCAGCTCCAGAGACAACTACTACGGAAGGCAAGATTAATGTTAACAATCCTTGAAATTGCAGTACTTTGTTTTATTTTTTTGTTCTATTTCCTTCTCATTTATAATAATTGTGTGTTTCATCTCAGCTCCAGAGAAAACTACTACAGAAGGTAATATTAATGTTAACAGTATTTAAAACTTGCAGTTCTTTGTTTGATTTT
The DNA here is from genome assembly GCF_042242905.1 of Orbicella faveolata. Lineage (NCBI taxonomy): Eukaryota > Metazoa > Cnidaria > Anthozoa > Scleractinia > Merulinidae > Orbicella > Orbicella faveolata. Next base: position 31,008,714 of record NW_028301539.1, on the reverse strand, counting down.
TATGTTATCATTTTTTCTCTTTTATAATAATTGTGCGTTTCATTCCAGCTCCAGAGACAACTACTACGGAAGGTAAGATTAATGTTAACATTACTTGAAATTGCAGTACTTCGTTTTATTTTTGTGTTGTATTTTTTTCTCATTTATAATAATTGTGTGTTTCATTTTAGCTCCAGAGAAAACTACTACAGAAGGTAATATTAATGTTAACAGTATTTAAAACTTACAGTTCTTTGTTTGATTTTTATAATATCCCTTTTTCTCCTTTATAATAATTGTGCGTTTCATTCCAGCTCCAGAGACGACTACTACGGAAGGTAAGATTAATGTTAACTTTCCTTGAAATTCCAGTACTTTGTTTTATTTTTAAGTTGTATTTCTTTCTCATCTATAAAAATTGTGTGTTTCATTTCAGCTCCAGAGAAAACTACTACAGAAGGTAATATTAATGTTAACAGTATTTAAAACTTGCAGTTCTTTGTTTGATTTTTATGTTATCATTTTTTCTCCTTTATAATAATTGTGCGTGTCATTCCAGCTCCAGAGACGACTACTACGGAAGGTTAGATTAATGTTAACATTGCTTGAAATTGCAGTACTTTGTTTTAATTTTATGTTATATTTCTTTCTTATTCATAATAATTGTGTGTTTCATTTCAGCTCCAGAGAAAACTACTAGAGAAGGTAATATTAATGTTAACAGTATTTAAAAATTGCAGTTTTTTGTTTGATTTTTATTTTATCATTTTTTTTCCTTTATAATAATTGTGCGTTTCATTCCAGCTCCAGAGACAACTACTACGGAAGGTAAGATAAATGTTAACATTACTTCAAATTGGAGTACTTTGTTTTATTTTTATGTTATATTTCTTTCTTATTCATAATAATTGTGTGTTTCTTTTCAGTACCAGAGAAAACTACTACTGAAGGTAATATTAATGTTAACAGTATTAAAAAATTGCCGTTGTTTGCTTGATTTTTATGTTATAATTTTCTCTCCTTTATAATAATTGTGCGTTTCATTCCAGCTCCAGGGACAACTACTACGGAAGGTAAGATTAATGTTAACATTCCTTGAAATTGCAGTACTTTGTTTTATTTATGGTATATTTCTTTCTTATTTATAATAATTGTGTGTTTCATTTCAGCTCCAGAGAAAACTACTACAGAAGGTAATATTAATGTTAACAGTATTTAAAAATTGCGGTTGTTTGCTTGATTTTTATGTTATAATTTTCTCTCCTTTATAATAATTGGGCTTTTTGTTCCAGCTCCCGAGAGAACTACTATAAAAGGTACGATTAATGTTAACAGTTTTTAAAATTGCATTACTTAGTTTTGTTTTCCTGATAAAATCTTTTTTTATCTGTAATAGTTGCGCTTTTTACATCAGCTCCAGAGATAAATACTACAGAAAGTGATTGTTAACAGTTTTATAAATTGTTGTGTTTTGCTTTGTTTTGTTTTCTTAGCATTTTATTACCTTTTTCGCGTACTTTTAATAATCTTTTCTTTTTATCTCCAGTTCCAGCGACAACTGCTGTAATAGATATATTTCCGTTCAAAACTTTTTTTGCCATTATTTTAAGGCTACTTGTGATGCCTTTATTTTTAGCACGGAAGATAATCAGTAAAGATGTTAAGCGCTTTTCGTTCAACGTTTTGTTCTTATTTTGATTCTATCTTTCTTTCCTTTTGATTTCTAGAAACAGAGATAACTACTACAGAAGGTAAGATTAACGTTGAAGTTATTTGAAACTGAAGTACTTTGTTTCTTTCTTCATGTTATAATTTTTTTTCTCATTGATAATAATTGTGCGTTTCATTGCAGCTCCAGAGATAACTACTACAGAAGGTAAGATTAATGTTAACAGCATTTGAAATTGCAGTAATTTGTTCTATTTTTATGTTATAACCTTCTCTTATTTATAACAATGGTGCGTTTCATTCCAGCTCAAGAGATGACTACTACAGAAGGTAAGGTTAATGTTAACAGTATTTGAAATTGCAGTTCTTAGTTTTGTTTTGATATTTTTTGGTTGTTGCTTGCTTTTTTGTACTTATAATATTTATGCCTTTTTGTCGCCAGCTCCAGAGATAACTACTACAGAAGGTAAGCCTAGCGATGATATTATTTGAAATTTGCTAATTTCCTCGCTCTGAATTTGTTGCTGTTATTTTAATTTATGACGTTAGCAGTACTCAAGATTGTTTAACCTTTAAATTCTAAGTTCACTGATCATTTATTTTAATATTTTATTACCTGCCTCTTTATTTCCCCAGCAGCAGAGGAAACGACTACCAAAGGCATGTTTAAAGACGTTATGGTTCCTTACAATTTTGTTCTCTTTTTTGATTTTGTTTCGTTGTTTTTATACATATAACGTCGTTAAAGTTTCTTTTCTCTCATATAATTTCGTTTCCAGCAGGAAAGACAACTTCTATCAATTATTTAAGTTTATTGATTATTATTTTAATATTTATTATTTGCCTCTTCATTTTCGGGAGCAGCAGAAGAAACGACGACAGAAGGCATGTTAAACAACATTCTGCTCTCTTATAAATGTCTTTTTTATGTTGTTGTTTTTAATTTTGCCCTGGTAGTCTTTTTTTATTTCTCATTTTCCCTTCAATTTCATATCGAGCAGCAGTGATAACTACTACAGCGGGTAAGTTTGACATTGATATTACTTGAAATTTATCTATATTTTCGTTTTGGTTTACTTCTATAATGCTAATCTTATCTTGCTTACCTTTTCATTTGTAGCACCAAAGATAATTACTACAGAAGGTCAGTTGAGCGTTCATATTACTTGAAATGTATTTATTTTTTGGTTTTTATTTTTTCATTGTTATTTTAATCTTACCTTTCTTGACGTTTAATTTCTAGCACCAAAGATAACTACCACCGTAGGTATGTCTGACTTTACAGTTTCTTAAAATTGTCTTTTGTTTCCGTTGTAAATTTTTGTACACCACTGTAATATTCTATTATTTACCTCTTCATTTCCCGTAGCAGCTGAGGCAACGACTACAGGTGTGTCTAACGACGTTATGATTCCTTCCAATTAATTTGTGTTTCAGTGTTTTAGTTTCATTTTTGATCTCAGCACAACTAAATTTCTCTTATGTCTCGTATTATTTTGTTTTTAGCATTAGAGATAACTACTACAGAATGTCGGCCTAACGCTAATATTATTTAACATTTATATATTTTGTTGTTCTAAATTTGTTCTTCTTTTTTGATACTGCCTTTTTTGCCTTAAATTTCCAGCATCAGAGATGACTACTACAGATGGTATGTCGATAACATTACTTCTACTCAAATTTCTTAATTTTCTAGTTCGTCTTAATTTTTATTGGCTAACATTTTATTACTTGCCTCTTCATTTCCAGTTGCTGCAGAGGTAACTACTACTGCAGGTATGTTTAACAATGTTATAGCTCCTAACAATTGTGTTTGTTTGCTTCAGTTTTGTGTTGGAATTTGACCACTATTAACTTTATGTTATTTTTCTATTCTGTTTGGTTTCCAGCAGTAGAGACAACCACTACAGAAGGTGAGCGTATTGTTAATTGTATCTGAATTTGTTTTATATCACTGTTTTTGTGTTAATTGCATCACCATAATCTTTTTTTTTTTATTTGTAATATTCATAATATTTTCTTTCCAGTTCCGGAGACAATAGATAGTATGTTTGAAATTGAAGCTGCTCGCACGCCCTTTTTCACGTTTGGTAATTTGACAAATTGACGTCAGTTTTCATGCATCTGTCCTGTTATTGACATTGAATTTCGTCATAACATTGTCAAAGTAGTCTCCACAGCTACTTTGACCTCGCTCCCGATGTGTGGCTTCATAGCGCAGTTGGTAGAGCATCACACCGGTATCGCGGAGATCACGGGTTCGAATCCCGTTGAAGCCCTGACTTTTTCCAGGCTTCTTCTTTCCATTTGCTTAAATTGGAAAATTTACAGCGATGATCATTCTTCACTTTCCTACTTTGACAATGTTATGACGAAATTTATGATCATCAACAGGACAGACGCAGAAGGCAGAAGGGACAAAATTAAAAATTCATGTGTCTGTCTGTTTATTGACATTGAAAATTAGCCAATGAGCGAGCGAGAATTTCTCCAGACATTGTAAAAAATTTTATTGCCACTATTTTAGTCCTACAACTACAGAAGGTACGTGCAATGACGATTTAGTAGCGTACAACTGTATTATTTTTTCCGTTTTTGTTGCTGTTTTTAATCATGATATCACCGTGACTAACTTGATGTTATCTCTCATTCTTTTCCGTTTCCAGCAGCAGAAATAACTACTACAAAAGGTTAGCCTAACGTTAACTTGACTTGAAAGGTCTTTATGTTGTCGTTGTAATTTTGTTGTTGTTGTTCTAATCTCACTTTTAACTTTTGACTTTTAATTTCTAGAACCAGAGACTACTACTACAGAAGGTATGTCTGATGTTACCATTTCTCAAAACCGTTTCATGTTTTCGTTTTAATTTCACTGACACTATTTCAATATTTTATGACTTGTGTCATTATTTCCTGCAGCAGTAGAGACAACCACCACAGAAGGTATTTCTAACGACGTTATAGTCCTTTAGAATTGTGTGCCAAAGGCTTCTTTGTGAATTTACTTGTATCGGTATTATTGTTTCCTTATTTTTCATTTTGATTACCAAAGATAACTACTACAGAAGGTAATTGTATTGTTGACGGTGTTTGAAATCATTTTATTCCTTTTTTAATGTTTTCGCTGTTACATTTATCTCTTTTATATAATTTATTCTTTTTCGTTGCAGCTCCAGCGATGACTACTAAAGAAGGTACATCTGCAGTTTCAGTTACTAACATTGTCTTATTACTCCATCCAAATCTTATGCTGTTATTCTAATCTTATCTTTGCTGCTTTTTAATTTCCAGTAACAGAGGTTACTACTACCGATGGTATGTCAGACTCTAACCACGGTTACGTTACCATTATTTTATCTTTGTTCTGATTGTTCTGTAAGTTTAACGTTGCTTTTTCTCCTGCTTGTAATAGTACGTAATAGGCCAATTCCGATACATTAAAATTCTAACTTGGCTCCGAGGCCTAGGGGAATAAAATAAAAGAAATTCATTATTCATCCTTCATCCTCGATGCGATTTCTTTTGTTTTATTCCCCTAAGCCTCGGAGCCAAGTTAGAATTTTAATATATTGTAATTAGCCCATTTCATTGCTGTTATTCCATCTTATCTTTCGTTCCTTTTAACCTACTGGTATGACTGGCGTGGATATCGCTTAAAATTTTCTTGTAATTCAGTTTATTGACACTATTCAATCATTTCAATTTATTTCCAGCAGCAGTGGTTACTACTACAGAGGGTATGTTCACAATTTTATGGTTCCTCATGATCGCTTATATTTTTTACTTTTAATTTGACCAGCTTGGAATGAGGCGCCTAATATCTTATCTGTCACTATTTTATTTCCAGCACCAGACGTAGCCACTACACAACTGGGCAAGTCTAAATTCAATTCCTCAAAATTGTTACACCTTTGATGGCTTGTTTTGGTTTTAAAATGTGATATTGTCGTCTTAACATCCTATATATTTTGTTTTATTTTCAGCATCAAAGATAACTACTACAGAAGGTAAGTCCATCATTAATGTTATTTTAAAATTGTTTTAGCCTGTTGTTTCATATCAATTTTGTCGCCTTTTCATTTCCAGCACTAATGAAAAGGCAAAGATTGGCAATTATCTCAAAAACTATTTTGAAACTGAATTGAACTGAACTTTTAAAAACTAAATTTTTGGAAACCTCCTAGTGCCTTCAACAGAGTTTGAAAAGTTAGTTCTTTGCGTCTTCTTTTTTTTTTTTTTTTTTTCCAAACTCTGACCAAGGCAACAGAAGGTTGCCTAAAATTTAGCCTTGAATAAAGTTTTTATAAGTACAATTTTATTCTTTTAAATCAGTTTTCAACATTATTTTTCACATGTTCAACGCTGATCGCTCAATTAACATTTATTGGAAATTAAAATTCATTTTTTTTTTAATTATTCAACTTGAAATATTGCTAGAAATTTTTCACCTTGTTTTCGTCACTCTGATCATATCATTGATATCTCAAACTTATTTTCTCTTGCAGAACTAGAGGAATTCACAGAGGGTATATTTGACATTGATTTTACTTGAAATATTTGCTACTGTTTGAAACTTTATTTGAGACAATCGGATTAACTAGTATTTGAACATTCTGTTTGTTCGTTTGTCTTTATATAGAGATTTTTCCACCCGATTTTGCTTTTCCATATCTTCGAGGCCAGCCATCTTGATTCCACGCTTGGTCAATAACCCATATTTACAAACGAGTCTAAATTTCCGTCTGAACTTGTCAAAATTGAGTGATGTTCGTTTCCTTTTTTATTGATAGTTATTAACCAATCCCGAGGGATGCAAATGATCATTGTTAGGGCCTGGCGGCCATGTTTGATGATACAAACAAAAGAAGCCAGAATTATTTTGTTAATGCCGTCCAATATGGCGGCGATGACGTCACGTGAATAACAAGAATGGACCTTTTCGGCGACATGGCGGCCATTTGGAAATCTATTATTTCAAATAACTATGATGAGATGCTTAGGGGGCAAAAACATACTTTTTTAAGCAATTTTATTTACAGGACGAACACTTACAGTACTAATATTTTTATACTTGCATTTACACTTACACTGTGCTTGCTACTTACACTACTAATCATAAAAATTACAATTTCCTCGATTGTGATTGGTTTAACAAAACTCCTATTTTCTACTAATTCACTTGCCAAGTTGTTATCGGACAGTTTGTTATTGGACAGTTTGGTATCGGACAGTTCAATAAGCCAATCACATTCAAAGTTGTAGTTACGTGCGTGTGTGCGCGCGCTTGCTTTTGTGTTTTTGGCGCCTAATTGCCCATAGGAGGCGTGGTGGCCTTAAAATGGTTAGATCTCCTTTGTAGGTATTTTAATGCAAATTTTCCCTCTCTTTCATAACTTGGCTATTCTTCTTTTCTCGGAAATGGTAATTGCGGGCCCAAGAAGAACCCGCAACCTATTTTGCACGCCATATCTCGATTTTGGAGCAAATTTGTTCTGCCAAAATCGATCGATAAATCCTCGTAAACCAATCAGAATCCATTTCTACTCGAACAAGAATATTTTAAAAGATGGCCGCCGGGTCGGCCAGTGTGCTAGATCTTCAAAGCCAAAGTTTTGCATCACTGAAGTGGTAATGTAATTTAAAAGATTGAAAATGGAAAGAAACAGTTTTAAAGAAGAGTCAGTTCTCGCAATGATGTCAAAAGAAGAGCAGCAACCGATGAAAACTTGTATAGTTTGGCCCTGGCTCGATTTTTGCTTCGTTCGGGTGGACTTCCACTAAGATTGTATGGAATGCAAAGAAGGCGATTTTATCACGCGCATCACGCGTATTTGGAACTTGGATCACGTGAAACTCAAGCATAGCAGCGCCGTCCAATCCAAATCGAGCGTGTCAACTTGGGACGTTTCCTGTTCAGCGTTCATGTCGCGTTTGAAGTCTGCCTCGAGCGAGTTGTTATCTGTTCTCGTTCTTGGAGTCGAGCGAGTTGTGATCTGCTCTCGACCTTGGAGTTGTAAAGTTAAGTATAGCGTGACATGCCCGACAAACAATTTTAGAATAAGCTTTGATTACATAATTACAGCCGGAAAGATGATCTATGTATAAGCCTTTATGACAGAAAAAACACAATTACAGCGTTTTAGTAAAACTAAACAAAAACAAAACGACAAAACAAGTGTATCATGGAATTTTATAGTGTAGGTGACTGTTTCATAGGTTTAGTAAAATTGCTCTATGCAACACCTCCACGTACACTTTTGAGCACATAAATTGGCAAGAAGGAAAAGGGGGTGCTGCTGAACTTTCAAGCTACCCTTATGGGCAAATATTTTAGCCCCGCGAAGCGATACATTTCACTTCAGGCCCCAAAATATGTCATGACCCCGAGAACCATGTATAACACACCTATTGAAAATTAATCTCAATGCGCCACTGATTGCAACTTAGAACAACTCTGATACATTTTTAGTAACCCAAAGCACTAAGCATCGTCTTCGCCCGCGTTTCCTAACCTTTGGTTATTACTAGTTTTTATGATTAATTGGTAATAAGACTTCGTGTCGTCCAATTCGGTCTGTAATCATAGTCGTGATAAACAAATCGGACTCCCGCTGTGCGGTCGTCCGATTTTGTTGTCACTCTTATGATAACCGACCGAATTGGACTCCACTCATTCCTATTACCATTATTTATACTTAAACTATTTATGCACTAGTTACAATACATATATTACAATACAATCACACTAATTAAATTATAATTGGCTTACTTACAATGCTCTTTTTATTATAGATAAACTCCATAAACATATAAGTTACACACACGCTACATTTTATTTTTCTACAATGCACTTAATTATGCTAGACTGCTTCCTTACTTTCAATTACTACCAACGGAAAAACGCTAAAAATTACTTACAATACTGCTGATTAAACTTACGCACTTACATAATAATAAAAAAAGGAGAAACAAACAAACAAAAAGAGAGAAAGTTTAAATAAAGCGGAGAAAGCCCTGCCGGTTTTCTTCCGCTTTTCTTTTAATACAGGAAGAGGCAACATCATAGATGTTCTTGGAACAAAAGTTGTTGGTTGATCGGCCTTTATGACCAGATTAGAATTATTTAAAACAAATTATTTTTGAACAAAGCAAGACCATTTCTTAAGGAAGGAACTGTATTTGTTGGCTGAGATCGCGATATATTTTTCAAGCTCTAATTTTTCCTGCGCAAGGGTGGTGAAATCCACAAATTGGTATCTCCTACTATTAAGGAAACAAATGTAGAGAAACTATTTGCCAATGAAAATAAGGTGGTTTAGGGTTAAACAAAATGAATTTAAAACACCATACATTATTTCATGTTTGGAGAGGATGGGTCGCATACTAATTTGCCCCCTAAACATCCCATAATAGCTATTTGAAATAATAGAATTCAAGATTGCAGCCGTATCGCCGAAAAGGTCCATTGATGGACTATGTCGACTTAATTTTGAAATAATGAATAAATGGCTAAAACAACTTGAATAATTTAATTCAAATGGAAGAAAAGCTTACTGCATGACGTTTAAGCGATGACGAGCTGTGTTGGTAACACCCGCTAATGATAAAAATAATGCATAAAAATACTATATTGATTATCATTATTATTATTATTATTATTTTATTTTAGAACCAAATGGCCCTGTCACAGGTAAGCCAAACAATAAAAGTAACTGTATGATATTTGCGTCGGACTAGGTAAATTCCATGTAAAAAGCCTCAGTTTCAATTTACAAGGCTGTGAATTTTCCCATTAGGACACTTGCAAGAAGACAATTAAAAAGAAACTACCAAAATAAAAGAAAAAGACACTAACAACAACAACAACAAAAGATGAAGGGAGTGATTCCCAGAAGGAAACTAGAGAAGCTGCCAAGTTTTGTAAACGAGACTTAGGTCAAGTGTTGTCATAGCAACAGACCTGGCTCCAGTCCGAGTCAGTGTGATCGAGGTAGCTGTGATATTTGGGAACATTGTGCCAGTCATTGAATGTGGCCAGTTATCAGACAACATACAAAATTAATTGGACACGATGTGATTTATTAGATTAAGAAATTTAAGCTTATGCCGAAATTTAAGCGAGGTTTAAGATCAGCTACAGCTTTGTGAGCAATCGATCATTTTACAGTTGTCTGCTTGAGGACCTGGCCTTTAAATGGCGGCGAGGCTGGAGGTGACCTTGCTTTGATACAGACTTCTCTGCTTTTGTCATGTTAATGCACAGCTAGAATTAGAACAACTTGATTTACACAACAAAAACAGAGAGGTCTGTATCAAAAAAAGGTCACCTCAAGCCACGCTGCCATTCAAAGGCCAGATCACTGAGCAGACAACTGTAAAATGGTCTGTTCTTTTGTTTTATTTCATGTAGGTAGGATTGCTCCAGAAATTGTAGACCCCACCACCGAGGCACCAACAGGTACGAAATAAATGGAATATGAAATTGCTCTTTTAAATTTTGTGACCTTACCTTCAATCAATCCATTAATCAAACTTAATTTAAAGAGGGTAACCAATGAAGTTGTGGCCCTCTGAGAATCTTGCAAAAAATATGAATAGTATCTTTCTTTGTCAGTCCACTTTGTTTTTGTTAGCGGTTTTCCCATGTAGATAAGTTGAACCATAAACAACTCAGATGATCTGAACTCCTTGTTAGTGTAGAGCTTTTTGTTTTGGCCCGGGCGAAAGCGCAATCAATTTTTGATATGAAATCAATCCTTTTATCAAACCACCTAATTTATGCCACCTACTATGTAGAGGAATCAATGGAAAATGGTTTTTAAAATATAAGAACTAAATAACGCTAAACATTTTGCAGGTTTTGAAAGTCAGTTTGTCTTTGAATATTTCATCCAGTGAGACAAAGGACTAAGTCTTAAAAGCTCTCTACATGTTTGGAGTCAATTCGTCTCCGACATGATACCCATGCGCTCTGCGCAAAGTCGTATGTCAAATGACGAGAAATGTTAACAATGACGTCAGCAAAGATGGCTCTATGTCATGTGACGTCCATTCGATTCACTTGCATAGAAACATTTTTAATCAAACTTGGTTCTACTTAAGAAACTCCATGTGACGAAAACGCCCTCGGCGCTGCAGAAGGAGGAAAATTGTCAAGCGTGAATTTCACAGCCTCCTCGTTTTACAGTGAGTTGGAACCCTCTAAAGGCCGATTGAATGGACCGCTGGCCTGGTGTTCCCTTGGAGATACTGCTGGCGAAGAATACCTACAAATTCATGTACCGGAAGCGGAATCAATTTGTGCTATTGCCATCCAAGGGAATGGCTACAGCGAAGGTGACGAATATGTTACAGAGTTTCATGTGAAGCACTCTGAGGATGGCAGTCTGTGGAAAGAAATAGAGGACGGGCCTGGAAAAATAAAGGTATTTTGTGTTAAATGTTTGTTACTGGTGGTGGAGATTATAATGGTGACGATAATGATGATAACACCTTACCGTAAAAAAGTGAAGCAACTTAATTTATGCATGGCATACATAACAGAATTTCACCGCGATCTGTAATTTGCTTGGAATTTGTGAGGACTTTCTTGGTATGTAAGGTTACTTGATCAGATGAATTGACACGTGTCGGAAACAAGGCCGACAAGCCATGTACTTTTTTCTCCAGAAAACTATGGCAGACCGTGGTAACTTGTAAAAAGAACCTACTGATTCAGTCCATGTTGCCGTGCTTCTGTTCAGTAATAGATCACAGATGACGTCAGAATGAGGTAAGAGCAAAAACGTGGCACACGAACCGTTGGGAGAAAGTGTCACTGAACAGTGTTCTTACCACATTTTGACGTCTTCATTGATCTATTACTAAAAAGACGCACGGTAACATGGAGTCTATAGTCTGCTTGTTTTATATACTAAAAAACAAATAAAAAATTGTTAATGAGGCTAACTAAGCGTCCTACAATTGATTACTATAAAGAAGCAATCAAACTGATGACAGAGTAATTCGATATATTTATAATAGAGAGCTGTTAATATTGTTGTAAAGTAGTTCGCATTAACGCTATCAATACAACATATATAGCATCGTGTTGTATTTTTATTTTTCTTTCCAAACCATTTATCAGGTGTTCGAGGGCAACAAGGACTCTAAGTCAATTTCCAAGCAAGTATTACCAGTTCCTGTAGAAGCTACATACGTTCGTATCTTCCCATTGCAATATGAGGGATGGATGTGTACGAGAGTTGAATTGTATGGAAGAGGTACGCATTCTGCAACGAGGTTATGTCGTGTATTTGACATATATAGCTAGCTAGTCAGTTACGCCGCAAATCAGAACTACTTGTAGTATCTAAAACACTATCAATACTGTACCTTCAGCTTAAGAGTGAAGTTTACGATATTAATTATTGTCATTATCTTTTCAGCTTTGCTTTTGTTTACTCAGTAGTTTACTTTTTTAACGTGTGTGCATAGAATTCACCACTATGAGTTTAGTTCGCGTTCGTGCCACTGTAGTGTTTCGCTCCGTTGGTTTTCAAGGTAACACTTGCCGAGGAACTTGACATCTTATTAAGTTTGAAAAACGACAAGGAATTAACGAAAATAAGCCAAAATGTCATAATTGCGTCTTAATGATATATTTGAAATGTTTCGTTCTTTTCTTGCAGAAAACTCTCCCCGAGCGCCGTTCCCAGCAGGTATAAGAAATAATGTTAACAAACTTGTGCAAATTGATGAACAATTGATGCTATTTACGAACTGCGGATAGAGTCTAAAAACTGAATTGAAGAAATCAGTAATTCGACGGAGTTATTTCAATATATATATTGATCTGAATTGCAAAGAAGCCTGAAAAAATTGAAAAGCAATTCAAATATATATGAAAGAAAAAATTTTAACTGGTGGCAAAGAAACAGGCGGATATGCATCTAGCTAGAGACCAGAGAGAGAGAGAGAGAGAGAGAGAGAGAGAGAGAGAGAGAGAGAGAGAGAGAGAGAGAGAGAGAGAGAGAGAGAGTAGGTATACTGGATTTTGCAAAAAGAACTAACTAAATGTTTTGTGTTTTAAAGTCGCAGAAGCTGAAAGTTCCACTGTGACTCCACCCCTACCTACAACAGAGGTCAAAAGAAAAGGCATGGACGTAGGAATTTTGATTGACAGTTCCTCTGGTGTAACCGCGGACGAGTTCGAGCGCCTAAAATCTTTTATCTCACGGTTGGTCATCTCGATCAACAAGCAATTCAGCAACGTTCATTTTGGAATCATCGTCTACAGCGACAAACCTGATCTTGTCATGTCCCTGCAGAATGTAGATCGAATCAAAGTAAAATCGATTATCGAGGGCCTGAAATATACCCCTGGGGGACACCGTACCGATCTAGCCATGTTGTACGCCTCGCAGAAGCTGTTCTGTCCCAAGGGATGCGTGGATCGCCCGGAGGTGGAGAATGTGTTGATAGTTTTCACATCAGAGAAAACTGATGCCGAATCTCTTCCGTACAGTTTGGTATCTCCTATAATGAAGGTAAGTGAGTCAACATGTCTCGCAAACAATACGATTCAAAATGGTTCTGACACTCGTTAGAATGTAAGGCAGGTGCCAAGTGGCCAATCTGGCCGGCGCATGTCTCCGGTTTCTGCAGCAAGAAGCGACTAGGAGTATTTCTCCTTCCCATGGATGGGATGCTAGTCCATCGCATGCTACCCTCAGCATTAAATGGCCTTAAATTCACCGGTACTCATTTATACACCTGGGTAGAGAGAGGTACTGTGAAAGCAAAGTGTCTTGCCCAAGAACACAGCACAATGTCTCCCGGCCAGGGCTCGAACCAGAACCCCTCGATCCGGAGACAAGCGCACTAACCATTAGGCCAGCGCGCCTCCTACTCTTCAGAATAGCCAAGAGAAATCCTAAAATGATATATCTTCCAAGAAACAGGCAAAAAATTGTAAACGCCTTCTACTATTCATTTTTTGTTTCCTAAAACTTCGACGAAATTCCGGTATGAAATTTCTTTTACTGTTGTAGGGCGGGGGGGGGGGGGAGGGAGGGCAGGGAGGGCAGGGCGGGTGAGCTGTTACTCACCACTGAATTCACTTTGTAATTTTCCTTCACTTTACAGAATTGCACGTCAAATATAGTCGCAGTGGGAATAAAGCCTGACGTTAGCAAGTCAGAGCTGATCAAAATAGCGTTAGGATCACCAGACCACGCGCTCAAAGTCGAGTCACCGGATCACCTTAACTCTGGAGTCATCTCTAAGATCGAAGGAGTTCTAAAACAACCTCTTTCCATGGACGATTTGGATGCCTGGCTGTCCGAGCAAATGTGACGCCGTAAAGTTTTCTTTCAATTAAAATCAAGTCCCTGAAAATTAAAGCCAGAAGACAAAGTATGGGGTAGTGCCTTAAGGGCCAGTAAAAATGTTTTAGTATGAATGATAGTTTCAAGGGGTATAAGACGCTAAAATAGTTAGGCAAGTGCTAGTGTTGGTATTTTCACTTCGACAAAATTGAAAATTAAATTGTGGGTTTCTTGAATGATAGCTATGGTCAGGTGTAGGGCTCGAAAGTAGGTTGAAAGCATTATAATTTTAAAGTAGAAGAATTTCAAGCCATAACCATTTGTAAATCCAGTAAATTTGAAAAATAAAAGCTCATTATTTACTTGCGTTTCCCGAGATATTTCATGATATTGCTTGATTTTTTTGTCCAACAGATGCAGTTAGTGATATAATGTATCTATCTGTCGTTTTCAGGTGTTCATGAGTTCATTTTGATGCTAAAGTGCAAACACTGCTTTCCAATTGGCTCGATTACCGCCGATTTCTAGGGTCCGGTCGCTTTCCTCCCCTTCGGGGCGGGGCAGGGAGGGTGTAGCGTGGGCTCCCTCCCTCCCTCCCTCCCTCCCCTCCCCTTGAACAGTGGCTGATATTTGAGCTTCGATCTCTAAATTTCTCAGACGGGCCTAGTCTTAGGAATTTCAATGGACCTTTTTACCGATGCTATGTAATATCGACAATTTTTTATGTGTCTCATACGGAAACAGCAGACCACACCTATAGGTCAATTATCATTCCGAAATTTATTAATATGCTAACTTTCATAAGAATCCGTTACCACCTCGTAAACATATGTGGTCCCAAACTTACCAGTTTTTACAAAGAAGTGTATTCCAGGCAGGGCGACAAGACTTGCACCTGACATACATTTCTTTGTAAAATCAGGCAAGTTAAGGTCCTATATTTTCATGAGTTTGCAGTGGATTCTAATCATAGTTAGTGTAGGGGAACTATGTTTCCGGCAATGAAACTTCGCATAGTTAAGAAATTCGGCATGAGGATCGAGCGGAGGGGCTTATTTTTTTGTTTAAATGAATCAGTCGTAAAGCGTCGCACAGGTAAAAAGGTCTAATCCCTCCACACATTTAAATTAAAATTTTCTCCAGCTCAGCTGACAATTAAGCCTAACACTAACCCTAACCCTAACCCTAACCCTAGCCCCTAACCCTAAACCTAAACCTAAACCTAACTCTAACCCTAACCCTAACTATAACCCTAACTATAACCCTAACCCCAACTGATAATCTCAACTGAGAACAGAATTTTTAAAATGTCAGCCGACAACTAAAAATATAGCCTGCGTAGCAAGCGTATAAAAGGGACGGGGTGGGGGAGGAGCAAGAGAATTTTCCCCCGAATTCTGTTCCTCCTCCCCCATCCCCTACCCTTTATACGCCTGCTACGCAGGCTACTGAAAATAAAAACAACTTGTTGCTGTGTAGCGCTGTGTGCCACTTTGAATTGCATTCGTCGATAAAGTTAACTTACGGAAAGTGCTTATGTTTCGTTTTTGACAGGGACATTTCGGGAAAACCTCTTCATCTCTTTGCTATCCATGATCACACCCGTGTTATGGCGCAGATGCACTTGGAAATGCTACGCGCGCGCGTGCGATTGTTTATTCAAAGAGAAGAATTCAATTGAACTGACGACAACTAACCGGCCAATCATCTTGGCATAAAAGCAGTTATTAAACCATTTCAAACTAAATTTCTCGCTCTTCAATCTCGACATAGTTCACGGTTCAATCCTTTTCCAGAAAGAATTGCAGTACTTCAATCAATAAAAATGACTGAACAAAACAATGCAAAGGCCTTTTTACGGATAAACAAAGAAATTCTTTCGATCTTTCCATTTGTTTATGCCACGTATCCCTGTTGTTTACTCAGCTGGAAAACCAAAACCCCGTAAAGGCTTCTTCAAAGACAAAACAATCAATTTTTGTGCTATACCTTCCGCTTGTTTTTAGCGGGATGTAACAATTTCGACAATAATTTCGACAATTACTTTAAAAAAGACTTAAAACGGACAAGGCTGATTATCGGAAGATCTCTTTTTCGGTTACATACTATATTTCTTTAATTACGCCTCCAAAAGAAAACAAATATTTGAGGAATCGAAGAAATACAAGATAACGTGGAAGGAAGTCTGCTAAGTGTGGCAGGATGTCACGAATTCGAAATTTTCATTTTTGTGAAATTTCAAATTTATTTTTCTTTTGACTGCGTACTTCTTTGGTGGTTTCTTTAAAAAAAGAACGCCTGAGCACAGGTTATTCTACTGCGAGAAAATAAAGCAAGTTAGTGATACAATCAAGCCCGGCTTACTTTTAAGGGCTTGTAAAAGACGATATGCTTATCAGCCCACGATATTTCACAGAGAGCGTCTAGAAGTTCCTTGTTGCTATGACGTCATTCGGTTATTCACGTGACCACAAACGCGACCCGGCAAAAAATAAAGTCGCTTGGTTGGCGTTAAGCTACTTTCGCCGACGCATTAGAATACTTCCTATTTAATAAATTGGTATGTTCGTCGGTATTTCAAGGTTTTAGGACACCATGGATGGTGGAAAAAAAGTTTGGGTCCCTGACAACGAACATGGCTTTCGTCTGGGCGAAATCGTCGATCTTGGATCTGATACGATCACTGTTGAAGTGGATGGTGCTAAAGGGAAGGTTTGTGGAAAAGCTCTGAGAAACCTCATTGTTTTCCACAGTTCATAGGGAAAGTGTTATTTCGTTTTAAATCATCAAGGTGAAGGCTATTTGTGCACTCTTCCGTTAGGTCGTTACGGCTGCTTACGATCGAGTATTCCCGTCGGAGAAGGATAATACAAGAGACTTCGAAGACAACTGTGAGTTATATTTTTAAGTTTGTTAAGCCTCTGGGCAAATATTAAGCTTAATTTTATTTGAATTCGATCGAATCATAGACGATGAATCGCACGAAATACTAAAGCTTAAAACTGTAGATTATATGCGCCTAATTTCGTTAAGTGTAGATTTTTATCGTTACAAAGTTTCTTTATGCGAGGTAAGCTTAAATCGTTTGTGAATATTAAAGTTCGGTTTGTTATCGCATTTTTCACTTTAATTTGAAGATCGTGGCAGATGTTTTGACGATATTCGCTCAAAATCAATGCTTCAGTAGCAAATGAATTTTTCCCTAATCTTTACTCATCGCACTGTCTCTTGCATTCACTAAAGATAACCGTGTATTCTCCTGTGCATATGAGATCATCTACTTCTCTGACACGGGCCGCTACAGTCCCTAATGACATGTTTTAGGAACATGTAAATTGAGTGAATTTATAGTTTGGAATATTTTTGTAAAAAATTGATAAGATTTGGACCGCTGGTTGGACAATTTATTTAAGAAATAAAGAAGCCAAACTTGCTAAACGAAAACTAAAAAAAAAAGTGAAACAAAATTCAAAAAATATCAACAATGGATATTTATCTTTACAGTCTAATTTTTCCCTTGACATGGTGGACCCCTCAGAAATGAATTCATTCAGAAATGTACACATGCATGGACGTGTACTTGTAATAAGATTACAAGATGTCAATGGTTCAAGCCTCTAATTTTTATAGATATACATTTCCCTTTCAAAAAGTCTTGACAATTGGAAGGTAATGATGGGGTGGGGGGGGGGGGGGGGGACAAGGGAGAAGGAGGGGTAGGGGGTTAGAGAGTGGTTGTCAAGGAGAATAGCCCTAAATGTGTAGCTGCCAGTATGATTCATAGCTTTGCAGTTTATTTTGCTTTCTTTTGTAGACGGGGATGTTTATCTGAAATTTGAGAAAAATTCGTCAAAGTACGTCCCTGGCTGTGGTTTTTCAAAGGGTGAATAACACTGTTCACTGGACAACACACTATCTAGTAGATAGCGTAGTTTGTTTTGTCGACACTTATCCATTGTATAAAGATTTGTCAAGTGGATAATGTTATCCACCCTTTGAAGAACTGGGTCCTGTAGGAGAGCAATCAATTTTGGGGGCATGACTGCAAGAGATACAAACATGGGCTCTTTTGGTCCTGAGTGATATGTGACAGTGCTTTCTGAGAGGCCACATCCAGTAAAAACAAAAGAGATAATTGCTAAATACTGGTTAATTTTTTTACAGGTTCTTTGATGTTCCTCAATGAAGCCACATTACTGCACAACTTGAAAATTAGATACCAAAAAGACAAGATATATGTAAGTTTGAACTTTCTTTATACTACATAGTACATGTATGTGACTGCACTAGTTTTGATAGTATCTAAACTGAGGGATGTATCGAATTGTGCATGGGAAAGTGCCATCCAAAGCCAGACCTGGTAGCCTAGTGCATGTGACCAGATGTGTAAAATTAACATATACACGTAACTATTTATAAGTTTGATCATGGTTTTTGCGTTTATTTTACAGACCTATGTTGCTAACATCTTGCTCGCCGTCAACCCATATCATGAGGTAAAAGAACTTTACTCAAAGGAGAAAATTAAACAGTATCATGGAAAGTCGCTGGGTGTGTTACCGCCACATGTGTTTGCCATTGGTGAGGATTTCATACTTCTTATAAATAAGTTTATAATAACATGTACCAGTTGAAAGTAAAAGCCGTGGACGTAATGCACAGTGTTCAGCTTTCAGTGCAACGAGGTTTGAGAAATGTAAAAATTTATACAGAAAGCATTATATGTACTACCACTTTTGGCATTCTGAAATAACTGGCTTATGGTAGTGTTACGCAGAGTTTTGCTTCATATGTGTAGTACAGGCATCCTAGCTTGCCCAGAAAGAGCTCAAACTCTCAATATTAGGATCTTGAGTATCAGTGTGACACTCAGAACACTGTTTGTTTCTGCCTGATTATATTTTGGGAGGCAAAAATGTTGTTCTTTAGCAGGGGTGGATTTTTAAGAACTTGGGGGACCATATGCTTGCCTTAGTTCACTCCTTTAAAATCTGCCAATAAATGAAATAAACTCATGTTCCTGTATGCTGCAGGGCAGGTGCAGAATTTATTCAGGTAGGCTACATTGTACATTCTACAATCATGCTGCATCTTCTCTGCTTCAAGTCATTCAAATGCTTTACAGCATCCTGGTGTGTTGTTGCACAATTGGAAGTGGCACTACAAAAATTATAATTCTTTATTTTTTTCTCAGGTGACAAGGCTTACAGAGACATGAGAGCATACAAGCAGAGTCAGTCTTTGATTGTCAGTGGTAGGTGGTCTTGTTTTGTTGTTGCAAGTTGTGTCCCTGACTGTGCGATCTTCAGGAATTAGGTGTCATGCTGGCTTTATTAGTACAATTATTTCTGTAACTGATGTTCAGTAATCTTTCTGTCCAGTGTTTCTATGTGTACAGTAGTTCTTCATTATTTGCTCAATCATGATATATGTACTAGGTTCACTTGCATGTACATAATTGTACACATTCTGTCTGTTTAAATAAATTTGCCAAACCCTGTTGATAATTATTGTTTTTCTTTTTTGTTCACTGACAGGTGAAAGTGGTGCTGGAAAAACGGAATCAACTAAGTATATTCTTAGGTGTGTGAATCAGAAGCATGTTTTATAGAACTTGTAACCAGTTGACAGCTTGTAATAATAATACTCCTACAAGTACAATACATGTACCATGAAATTTATATCAGGGTTGTCAATAAGGGCTGTAACCCGTAACACCTGCTACAGCTGAATATGTTTGATGGGGCCTTGATGTTACGGGTGAACTGGACTAAAGTCAATACAATTTACCTAAAAGGTAACAAGTTTATTACAAATTTGAAGATTAAGGCTACAGTTGACTCAAAACTTAATGGCAACCCTGTATAAAGTTATTCTTGAACATAACATACACTGTACCTGCGCATGTATGATATTATTACAGGTATCTGACAGAATCCTGGGGGTCAGGTGATCAAGGTCGCATTGAGCAGAGGATTATTGAAGGTGCAGTTTGTGTCGCTAATAAACATAAAATAGAGAGTGTGCGTTAATATTAAAGGTTTCGGAATTCTTTACTTTTTCTGGGGAGTATGTACTGCAGTTAGTGTTAAATAAATAAAATGTTCTGGTCTGAACAGTTAATGAATAATCAGATGAGTTAAAAGCATGGAGATTGAGTAAATTAGTGAAGATGCCAGTTTTGGTCAAAGGTGATGATGTCAGAAGTGAAAAAAAGGCCAATGCTTGTCATGGCCAATTACAGCCAGCACAGGAACTAATGGGTTATTCATAAAGTGACAGCCTCCAGTCCAAAAACTCCCTTTTTAGTGGTGATCTTTATTTACTGGGCTAGAATTGGCCTAAGTTTCATCTTTTCTCAACAGCTAATCCCTTGCTCGAATCTTTTGGAAATGCCAAGACACTACGTAACATTAACAGCAGTAGGTTTGGGAAGTATGTGGAAGTTCACTTTAATGAAAAGGTATGATAAAAAAATAATAATATCTAATATTAATAAAGGGGGCTGGTAACAGTTTCCAGCACTTTTCTAATAGCTGTGCTTTGAAGGATGAATACTATCTCTGTTTAACAGGTGATGATACATACAATTATTATTTAATCGTTATGGTATCACACAAATGCCCAATCATAAGTTAACAGGTTGCGGTCATCCTTTTTATATAATAGGTTACCATAGTAACAATGCAACTTGTTGAAAACACCCTTAATTTTAGCTTCAAGTGCTTATAACTCAAAAACAAGCTCTGTGACCAAATTTTTAGTTTTGAATTGTGATAAGCATGATAAGACGCAGCTTTTTACAGAGTTTAAGAAAATTCTGTGAAGGGAGTTCAGAGCCACCTTAAATTTTCAAAAATTTAATAAGCTTATCATCATTGTAGATGCTGAGTACAAAAACTTTTTATTTTTAAAATCTTTCTCTTTTCCTAATAATTAACAGGTCACAGTTGTTGGTGGGTTCATTTCACACTATCTTCTGGAGAAGTCTCGGATCTGCAAGCAAAGTAAAGGAGAGAGAAATTATCATGTGTTTTACAGACTCTGTGCAGGAGCACCTCAACAATTGAAATCCAAACTTGGAATAACAAAAGCAGAAGATTTTCTGGTAAGTTGAAAGCACAATATTTATTACGGAGCATTTTTCATAGGGCCAGCAACCATGCAAATATATTGGAATGCAAGAAAGTGTAACTTGTATGTAACCATATGAAAAGAGTTCAAACTTCCACAAGATTGGTTTAGTACACAACATGACTCTTTCGTTGCTTTGCTACAGTTATACGGCTGCTGTGATGTCATGTGCGACATCTATTATATCTCTGTCTACAAAACTCATGTGATTATACTGTTGGGTCTGAGTGTCAGGTTCAAAGCTACTACATGTATCTCTGATTACATGTAGGTTATACATGTAGCAGCTAGTAGAGTCATGTAGATTCACAAGTCTCATGTATGCATGGAGTCCAGTTTCCTATTACTTGCATGTTGTATTTTTGATTGAAAAGTATATACATTCAGGAAAATCTGAAATACTGTTGTAAAAAAAGCATAGCTTGCTTGTGTAGGATGATGGCAAAGACATTGTATCAACTTTTTCACCAAGCCCTTCGTGTGAATATTTTTCTTTTTTTCCCGTCTCATAGTACTTGAAACAAGGATCCATCAAAGACCCAAATCTTGATGACAAATCTGATTATCGCAGAATGGAGGAGTCCATGAACAGAGTGGGATTTTCAGAGGAGGAGAAAGCAAATATTTTCAAAGTGGTTGCTGCTGTGCTTCATGTTGGAAATATTGCCTTTGAGGACAGTGGAGACACTGAAGGTGTGCAGTGGCAAGTTTAGAACCTGTGTGATTCAAACTGGTGGTGAAAATGAACAAAATTAACAGATGGGGCCTGTTAACTTGAGAACTACACGAAACAAATTTAATCGCAATCATATTTTACACAAATTAACTGTTCTGTAGTATGTTTGTAACTTCCTGCATTTTTCTCGTCAATTTGTTTCAATCTGACAGGTGAAACATTTACATGTAGCATTACATGGCTCAGTGTATAATGTAACACTGTGTTTACTAGGCTATTAACTTCTAGTTGCAAACTGATAAATATATTCTTTTAAAAAGTGAGCTCCACAGATTTTGTAGTAATTTTATTACATATGATACAAATAACATGAATTTTATAAGTCAAATTTTCTTTAATGTATATCCTCCCATAATTTGAGCTAATGAAATACAGTACAGGCCAAATGTAAGTTGACAGTCTTGACTCAAAACTCGATCCTTGATACTCGATCCTTTCGAGAATTGAGAATCGAGTTTTGAGGCTCGAGTTTCAAGTTTCGAGTATCGAGTTTTGAGACACTCTGTTATTACTCTGAAATGAACGACGATTAACTCCACATCGAAAGAAGTTCAACCGAGGGACAAAACAATCGATTTAAATAAGCCAACTGATTTACAAATGTAGAGTCGCTTACCGCCTCTAGAGTCGCGACTCGAGTGACTGTCAACTTACATTTGACCGGTACCTTATATGTACTTGTATTAATTTTATTTATTAAAATCTAATGTTTTCATTTTTTTCTTATTTAATATTTTTTCAGGTGGCTCGGTGGTGTCACCTAAAAGTACAAACTCTTTGAGTATCGCTGCACAGCTGTTGGATGTGTCACCTGAAGAGTTAAAGATGTCATTAACCACAAGAATGATGTCAGCTGGAGGGTCTCACATGAGGTCTGCTCAACATCAACACCAAATATTGTCTGTATCATTTTAATTTGCTTTTAACCATTGACCACTAATCAAAATTAACACCGTAATCCATTAATCCATAATAAAATATTAAACACATTTTAGAATGCTAGGTACCAGTTATTACCTCAGCACTATTGATGTTTAGAATTTTCAAATATACATGTAATAAATTGTACATACAGTAAATGTAAGTTTTGCTTGCCTAACATTGTAAATAATGCTTTAGCCATCAAAATAATTCACCTAGCTAGAAGCTATCGTTTCATCCTTTCACTACATACTACAATATTGTAACATAAACCCTTGTGGGTTTCAGCAGTAATCAATGTAAATAATATTGTGCTTGTTTATTAATTCTGTCACTGATGAGAATTAATACATTAATCTTAATTCAAATTGAAATAGTTTAATGTACATTTAATTCACACAATTTCTAGTTATTTAAGGCTTACTCTAACAGGTTTTTGCTGTTGTTTGTTTTTTGCAGAGTGCCGCTGAAACCAGAACAGGCTTGTGCTGCCCGAGATGCTTTGGCAAAAGCTCTTTACACCAAGCTGTTTGACCATATTGTCAGCCAGATTAACCAGTGCTTTCCTTTTAAGAATTCTTTCACTTTCATTGGTGTGTTGGACATTGCTGGCTTTGGTGAGTTTATTTAGTGATGTTGTCATCCCTTAATTTTTAGCCTTCTTAAATGATGTGATTGACTGAAAGCTATACATGTACAGTTTACTTTTAATTGTAATTTTAGCTTTTTAGCCTTTTTATTCCGTTTTTAATTTTGTCATGCACATTTGAACATTTTATGAAATTTGCACATTATAAATATTATTATTATTATTACTATTATTATTATTATTATTATTATTATTATTGTTACAGCCCAAAAATAATGCACACGCAAGAACTTCTTTTTTGCATCTCCAAGGCAGCAACTTCTTGTGGCTACTTGCAAGTCATCTGCGCAAAAATTTAGCAGGCGCACGAACCTCATCATACTGTGGGGGAATGTCTACCCCTCTGGTCTAATTCAGCTCAGTCCACAAGCACATTAATAAAGCTCAATTTTGTTTACCTAGTCTGAGTTGCAGGAAATGTACATTTGTGAATGTTCTGAAAGTGCAGATGTTAAGTGAAACATTGATGTCTGTGGGCTGGTCCATCCAGTTCTTCAAATATCATCAGCTAGCAGCAGTGTACTACTGCATAGGACTGTGGAGCAGTGCTAATGATTGTTTTCCTTTTGTACAGAATATTATGAATTCAATAGCTTTGAACAGTTTTGCATCAATTACTGCAATGAGAAACTCTAACAGCTTTTTAATGATAGGATTCTTAAACAAGTAAGTTTAGATATAAACAAGATATTGCAAGGGCATGAATTATTAGATGCCAGGTGGTACCTTGACCGGTCTACATGTGTTCGCACACAGCATCGTCATTGTCATTATCATCGTCAGTATCGTCATCATCAAAGTAACCTTCGTCATTTTCATCATTGTCATCCTCATTTCTTTTTCGATACATTGCTGTTTTATTTGAAGTTTTGTTTACCTGGAAGTGTGATGCAGTTTTTTCTCTCTTGTGCTAATAACAGGAGCAAGAGCTCTATGACAAGGAAGGTCTGGGAGTCAAAACTGTTACATTTGTTGACAATCAAGATTGCATTGGTGAGTTTACGCTCCAAAAAGTACAACACTCTCACTTTCCCACTTCCACCCAGCTCATTGTTTTACCCACACCCACTTCCATCCAGGTCATTGTTACCCACCCTTCCCCAGTTTTACCCAGGTCATTGTGTTACCCAATCCCCCCCCCCGACCCCACTTCCACCCAAGTCATTGTGTTACTCTCCACTTCCTCCACGGTCATTGTGTTACTCTCCACTTCCACCCAGGTCATTGTTTTACCCACACCCACTTCCATCCAAGTCATTGTGTTACTCTCCACTTCCTCCACGGTCATTGTGTTACTCTCCGCTTCCACCCAGGTCATTGTTTTACCCACACCTACTTCCATCCAAGTCATTGTTACCCACCCTCCCCCACTTCCACCCAGGTCATTGTGTTACCCACCTGCTTCTGCCCAGATCATTGTGCTACACTGTGTTGTGTTCTTAAGGAAGACAGTTTTAATTACTCTTGCACTATCATAGTGCCTCTCTGTAAGGTTAACCAACAAAAGGAATCTAGAATGGACTACATGTAGCAACCCATGCAAGGGGATTGCACTGTACACAGAACTTTTAATTGCCACTTACTGTGATATGGAAGGTCTGGGTCACTTCCATAGATGAAAATAAATACTGTGGGATACCAATTAAACTAGATAAATTAAACTAATTACTCTGAAGAAGGCAGCAACGGCAAAAACGTTCTATATTTAGTATCAGGGTCAACGAATACTATTTCAGGCCTTCAGTTAGTAGGGGAGCAGCACATGGAAAACAGAATTTGTAGAAGTAGGAAATTCCTTGGGATTTTTTTTTAGTGTTTCTTCTTTCACTGTTCTCCCTGCTTATCCTGTTTCTCATGCTGCTCTCCACCTAACTGAATGGTTACTTTGCACCAAGTGTCTTTTGCTGTCAGATCTAGAGAGTCCATTGCGTGGTCCATCCGAATTACACTTCTATTGTTTTACAAAATAAATAAGGATTACAATGTCCGTCAACTGTACCAATGCATTGCAGATCTGATTGAAGCCAAATAGACAGGAATCATAGACATTCTGGATGAAGAGAGCAAACTCCCTAAACCAACAGCAGAACACTTCACTCGGGAACTTCACCAGAAACACAAGAACCACTTCAGATTGGCGGTAAGTATTTGCTTCTGCGACTCCATACATGAGAATGTGTGATTTGTTGGGAGAATCTATTAGTGGACAATTTTCTGTATTGTTATCACCTTATTGTGTAACAATATTGTTAAATATTGTCAGGACAAATTGGATGTTGAAGCCCTAACTACATCTTCTGCCCGGTAATATTTCATAAAAGAACAAAGCCTTCACTTAAAACATAGATGAATTCTCAGTAGATGAATGAGTTGTGTTTATGAACAAACCTAAAAAGGTTGTAAATCAAACTATTCATAACTTTGTTTTAATACCAGATGGCCATTTTCTTGTCTCTCATTTCAGCTCCCGAGAAAGTCTCATTTAATCTACCACAAGAAAACAAGAGATGATGAGGGATTTCTTATTAGACATTTCGCCGGAGCTGTCTGCTATCAGACAGATAGCAAACCAAACCAAACCAAAGAAACAAACCATTTGCAACATTTAAAACACTTCCGTTTTGGCTTTCGCGCGAGACGCGAAAGAAAACCGCGCGAAAAAATTATCGCGCGAAATCCTTTAAATTATAGAAGATTAATCTGTATACATAGTCTTTCGTAATAAGTTGTAGCTTTTATATTAAACTGTTAATGCCTGATGTATTTCCTGTGTTTTTAAATAATGATGATGATGATGATGATGATGATGATGATGATGATGATGATGATGTTGGACGGGGGGAGGGGAAGGGGGGTTGAGGAGGGGGCGAGAAACGGGCCATTTCTCCTCGCAGATTTCTTTCGCGTCACGCACGACTGACTAAGCTAAAGAGGAACTACTCGTAGTCTATTTGCGAATCGCTGTCATATATTTTCCCGGGGCTTGTGGTGCCCACATGTATTACCCCTCATGAGAACCCGCAAGCCTTAGCAACTGGTTTTTTCCGGCGGCCATGGGTACACAAAAGTTACCCGATTACGCAATATAATACAATACAAGCGTTGATGGATCGCGCAATACGATGCTTCGGAGACCTTGGCAAACGAATGTAACGTATCATTCACACGTCACCGCTTGACAGATTTTGTCGAATCAATAAGAAATTCGATTCTCAAACTTTCATGGCAGATAGCTCTTCACTGCTGGACACTGTGCCAGTTACCTACTTTGGTCTGTACTTAATAAAGATATATGGACAGGCATTCAGACCGCAGGGAGCGAAAGAAGAGCGTAATGAAAAATTAATAGAGAATTAGCGCTGGTGTTTTTAACTTACGTGAATAGAAGGTACTATTTGAATAAATTAAAGGGAGTTATCGTCCTCTGATTTTAATTAGTGATCAGGCTTTTTTCCGAATGAAAGTCCCCGCTTTCGCTAGCAAAAAAGCGTTTAATCGCAGGTTAGTTTTCCTCACACCTAAAAAAGCAAAATATTACTCTGAGCGATATGACCGCAGCTGATTCGCGGCCGTGTATTCGTCCGTGTGTTGACCGACCCATGAATAAAGAAACATTTACCATATTTTCCCGCTGTCCGACCGGCTTTTGTAAAAAGGTAAGTTAGCGTCTATTTATTGGCTTGATGGAACGTTTGGTTTCTCGGGATCCCACATTTTCTGGCATGCGGTTTACTCCTTTAACACACGAGCGAGCGTAAAGGTGAAAAAATATTAACCTTGTTATCGTTAATATGGCTCGTACATGTAGAAGTACAACCAGCTCTACAATGGACATAACTGGATTTAACTTTATATGATACTGTTATCGTAAACTGGCGCCACGTTTGGATATATACAGCGGGATTTATCGACAGAAACATTGTCAGTGGCTTCTGGAGAGCATGGACGGCGTCGACAAAACCTGGATCGGATCACGGATCGGATCACGGACCGGATCACGGACCGGATCACGGATCGGATCACGGATCGGATCACGGATCGGATCACGGAAAAAAAGAAGTTTTAAAGAAAAAAAAATCAAAAACTAAAATCAAACCGTTTATAAGATAATGATAAATAAAAAATAAAAGTGGAAAACTAAAATATGTTAAATGAAAATAAGAATCCCGAATTTGACGCAATGACATGTTAATTACAGAGAATGACAAGAGGTCATTTAAAAAGCCACATAAGCGCCTAATTTACGACGAATTTAAATTGTAATGAACAGGCAGATGTTGTTATATTTGAACGTTAGTTGGCTCGAAGCTTGCGTGAACCTCCCATTCTCGTTTTTGAAATTGTTATCAGTGGCTAATTTTCGGCTACATTTTCGTGTCAGATGTGAGCGTTACAGTTGGCGTTACAGTTAAATGAGAAAACTTACGTACGAAAGCTTAAGGACATGACTTGTTTTGAAAGAGCTACGTCACGATTTGCACATCTTGAAAAAACTAGTCTAGTTTTTCAAGTTCGTCATTTGCAATCCCCGTTAATCTTTGCCATCCTTGACGATCCTCATTCCGTTTTGATTTGTTCTTGCCTCTTAAGTGTTTTCTATCCTAGAACACGATCATTTTAAGGTTTTATTCTATTTAAAGGCAACTCTTTACGACCCTAAAAATAACTCTAAAACTCGTGACGTAACTCCTAAAATGTTGTTTATTCTCGGGTTGCGTTATCGTCCACACTATCGATGTCATTCCTAGAATTTTTTGTAAAACAGCTATATTTCCTTGAAATACAAATGGTTTGTTTCGTTTTATTCCAGTGCGAAATATCGTATTCCAAACTCACATCTTGTAAAAGTATAGACTTGTCTCAAAAACGGAAATTGTTTGAAATCATCAGGTGTTTAATTTTTTAGTGTTTTTAGTTTTTGTGTTTCTATTCATACGTTCGTCCTATTATTACCATACTGACTCGTTTTATGACAGTTTACCTTTGATGCAAGTGAATACACGAAATATCATTTATCTGAACTGCGGAGAAAGATATGAAGACATGATTGATCATCGCAATCAAAACCCAACAGCCTGAAAAAAATTCATCTGTGACCAGCTCCCAGTTGGCTTGATATTATAAAAGAATAAAGGAATATCACACCTGAATTAAATAAAACTTTCTGCTCACAGTAGTCACTCTACTGCAATTTGCTCAACAAAATTTTGAATTTTTTTCCTTGATCCGATCCGTGATCCGGTCCGTGATCCGATCCGTGATCCGGTCCGTGATCCGATCCATGATCCGATCCGTGATCCGATCCGTGATCCGGTCCGGTCCGGTCCGGTCCGATCCAGGTTTTGTCGACGCCGGAGCATGGAGTTACAGACAGTATTGCCTGCTTCGTTGGATCCAAAGAAGTCGTGGTTTGCGCTAAATTCGGCTTTGTGCAGTGGAAAACCTTCCAGGTTTTGTTCGTTTGGTCATTCTCGGGTATTTCCTGACGAATAACGTCAAATAGAGTTTGATGATCTTTTCGGAGACAATGGAGTTCCCGCCACCGCGAGTTGGTTCTCGGCCGACAGTCGACGAACAGAAAAGGTGTACGTTGCCTCAGCCTTTGGCCTGGTGCTTGGAATCCTCCGCCAAAAGTCGCTGGACGAACTGTCATTTATCCATTCCGAAGACTTCCAAATGATCGTGTCGTGGATCAACGCGTTTACCGGTAATATGTCTGCATGTTTTCCGCCAGCTCCACCGAGTACACCGAGCCCGCCAAAACCAAAAAGCGCGCCATTTCCTGAAAACCAATTCCAACAAGACGTGTCGCCAAAACCAAAAAGCACGCCATTTCCCGAAAACCAATTCCAACAAGACGTCTCGCCGAAATCCGTGAAGAGGCCGAGGACCCTGAATGAACTCAAAACCAATGAAGACCTTTCTCCTGCCTTCAAAAAAAATAATAATAATAATAAATACAGGAGACATTGGTGAATGTGATAAACGAGACGACAAGAGTGTGTGAAAAGAATGGGGAATCGTTAAGCACTGTACTCGGAGAGTGCTGTTCTCTTGCAGGAAAAGCTGGCCATGACGCGCGGGAAGTCTTTAGGAGTGTTTTCGATTCCTTTCCCCAGGAGAAAGGTTTTCGAGTAGCTTTCTCGAAACTTATCTCGGAAGAGGCTTGCGACGAGAGAGTGAAATGTATGAAAGTCCCAGATTGGATATATTTGTTCTTCAAACTGAAGTCGAGGATTTCGGACTGTGCCTGGCAAGACTTGACAAACCTGACAAAATAAGGACGGACAGGGGTAAGTTGTACTCAGCCTTGTAAGCTTATTTATTGCCTTTACTGCTCTTTGTCCTTTGCTTTTCTTTGTCGAAATTGTAGGGATGGCCTTTATTTGATTGGGGGGGGGGGGGGAGGGGGAGGGGATCCACTCTCAGCAAAAATTTTGGTGTCATATAGTTTTTCTTTCTTTCTTTTTTTTTTTTTTGTATTTTATTGATATTTATATAAGTTTACAAATAAGAGTGACAATACCAATTGAAATTACATTTGCAGATAAAAGAAAGAAAAACTAAATAAACTAACGTGAGTACAGATGGAAAAAAAAACGAGGAATACTATTACTAATAAGACCACTTAAGAGGAAAATACTAATACACCCAAAATACTTACTATTTATATTAATGAATAAAAACTACGCTGATTTTTACTTTTTTAGAAGAAACTACATAGACTAACGCTAGTATAGATGAGGAAAAAAAGCAAGAAATACTGTTACTAACAACACTACTTGTAAGGAAAATACTAATATACAAAAAATACTTACTAATATATTAATAAAACTACGTCAATTGTTACATTTTTTAGGCTGCCGGCCTAAATACAATTATTTGTAATAAATTTCTTCCACTTGGCGTCATGAAATGTTCGCTTGCCATTAGAATCGGAAATAACCGTTTCGATATGATATACTGAGGAAACTTTTGCGAGAAAAATCTTTAATGACGGAGGAAATCCTTTATTTCGACAGGAGTAAATGTGTTGTTTTACTAAGATCAACAGATAGTTGAGAAGATAAAAGTCAACTTGTCTGTTCCAAAGTCCAAACATTTTGTCAACATCTGATAGTGCTTCGATTTTTATTTCTATCGTATTTAGCCAGTTAATTAGTTCTCTCCAGAAACTGTCGGAATATTCACATTTTATTAGTAGATGTTCGATAGACTCACTTTCTTTTTTGCAGAAAGTGCACAGAGGCGAAGGTACTAGGCCAATTTTGTGGAAAAACTTGTTTGTCGCTAAATATCTATGTAATATCTTGTATTGGAATTCACGGGATCTAGAATCAATAGCTACTTTGAAGGGAATTCGATATATCTCTTCCCATTCCAGTGTCTCGCTGTATGTCTCTGTATACCTTAGCTGTGCAGTTGGTACACTCTCGTTCTTTGAGCGAACTTCGTTATAAATGCTCTTGGATATGACCTTATCCAAGTTTACATTGTGGCCATTTAGGTGTAACTGTGCGTTACTGGAAAACGTACAGTTTTGTGAAAAATTCTTGCAGGTTTTTAAATGTTGTCGCCACTGTGCAGGTAATGCGTCTATGATCGCCATTAGCTGAAACTTTTCTTTGGATGTAAGCGAAGAGCTTGTAATAATTTGAAACCTTGTGAATACTGCATTTTCTTTAGTCGTAAGATCCCCTAGTGAAATAATTTTTCTAAATAACTCTTCGTATAAAATGGACCTACCTTGTATACAAATAAACTTGTTGTTCCAAATCACTGTATTGTGTATTTCTTGACAAAGTGCTTGCTCAGTTAGTCTACTCGCGCATGAATATTCTGCAAAACATCGCAGACATTCTTCATAATAAATGGGTAAATTAATAGGCAATTTCTTTAAGTCAAAAGCACAGCGCAGAAGTAGTTTCGACCCCACATTTTTTAGGTAATGGGAAAGAATAATCTTCCAATTACTTTGTTGATCATCAGCAAATTTCTTGCAACACATGATCCTTTGGCTTTTAATAATCGATTCTACATGAGGCGCTTTTAGTCCACCTTTATCGATATCACTTACAAGTGATAAACGTTTGACTTTATCTTTTCCTTTCCAGATGAACTGGAAGAGTAATCTGTTGACTTCCATTACGGTATCTTTTTTGCACACAAACTAAACTGGCTCGGTACATGAACAATGGTGTCACAAACGTCTTTACAATCTGAATTCTTTCTAGAATGGTAAGGTCCCTCCACTTCCACCTTTGCAACTTTTCTTTAATGGATTTAACTTTTTTCTTTGACTTTCATTGTAAGTAAAGTAAACACCTAAAATTTTAACCGTGTCTTTAATTCGGATGTTTCTGGAGGAAATGACATCCATTGCTGCCAAGGAGACTTGATTACCCAAAAGCATACATTCAGTTTTTTCGGAGTTGATTTCAAGTCCAGAGCACTGACTAAACAAGTCAGTAGTGCAGAGAAGAGCTTCGAGAGATCTCCTGTTTCTTACAAAGGCAGTAACATCGTCGGCAAACATTTCAAGTTTAATTTCTTCCTTATCGACTTGAATCCCTTGGATATTGTTATTTTCACGCACGGAGATAGTAAGAATTTCAAGACAGATAATAAACAAATACGCTGATAGGGGGTCATCTTGTCTAACACCTCTCCGTATGTTGAATGGGCCCGTCGAAAAACCACCATTCATAACTGAACTTGTTATATTTTGATAAAAAGTCCTAGTCCAACGCACGAACATAAAACTTCTGTTAAGCGAATCAAACGCTTTTTTAAAATCAATTGCTAGCATAAAGCCTTTGATCTTTTTACGTTCAGTAAATTCTAAAATATCGTCAATACTTCTAACTGCGTCGAAGATAGACTTTCCTTTAACATAAGCATTTTGATTATGATGTATTATATCAGGTCAAACCTCCTGAAGTCTTCTTGCAATTGCTTTTGATCCAATCTTTGCATCCACATTTATTAACGAGATTGGTCTCCAATTGGAAATATGTCTTCTGTCTTTTCCTTTCTTTTCTATCAAAGTTATAATCGCTTGCTTTTGTGAATTTGATAACTCACCGTAGTCAAAAGCACAATTTAGACTTTCTACTAGAAGATTACCTAGAACACCCCAGAATGTTTTATAAAATTCTACAGTAAGTCCATCATTTCCTGGTGATTTGTTTTCTTTAAAAGATTGTAGGCTTTTAAAACATTCTTCCACCGTTAGCTTTCCTTCACAAGTAGCTGCTCTATCTGGCGAGAGTTTAGGAATTGCAGAATGTTGAAAAAAGGAATCTGCAAATTCTGGTAGGTTACTCTCGAGACCGTATAAATCTGTGTAAAAATCTTATTTTCTTTGGGTCTGAGCTTAAAGTTCCTTTTTTAGTAAAAACTTTACGGACACAACTTTTGGCCTTTTTGTGAGATTCTAAGCTTAGAAAGTACTTATTATTTTTTTCACCCTTCTCGTACCAGGACGCTCTCGAACGAATAATAGCTCCTTTCGAAAGGTAATCAAAATGTGCATCGTACTTACCTTGAAGAATTTCAAGCTGCTCAATATTTTCTGCTGACGGATCAGTAGAGCACTTTTCCTGGTACACTTTAAGAAGTGTTTCTATTTCTAGCAATTTGTCTTTTCTTAGCCGTGCTTTCCCTTTACTATATTTTATAGAAACTTGTCGGATTCTATATTTTATAAGATCCCAGAGCACTTTTTTGTCATTGACCTCTTTAAATTCCTCAGTCCAAACGGGTACACTTTCACTAATAAGTTTTACATACTCGTCATCCTTAGTCAAACTAGAGTTGAATTTCCAATGAGATGGACCATGCTTTTGTTCTTCTATGCCATTAAAAATTAATGTAATTGCTAAATGATCTGACTTTATAGAAGGTATAATTTTAACTTCTTCGACTTCGTCTTGGCAGGTGTCGCTAATCAGCCAAAAATCTAGTCTTCTTTAGATCAAAGGTTTGGTTTGCTTCCAAGTAAACAGCCTCTCTTTCGGATTTCTTACTCTCCAGATATCGATCAAATCCAGATCCAAACAGATTTCTTCAAGAATCTTAACCGATTCTTTTTTTGCTGGTGAACCACCCAAACAGTCCAGACTTGAATCAAAAGTGACGTTGAAGTCACCTCCAATGATAACGTTTTGTTCAGCGCTTGTTATGATGTCGTCCAATTTTTCATATAAAGCTTTAAAGTAAGTACATTGATGACGTACCTTATTTGGTGCATAGATGTTGGCAAAGACATATTTAACTCCTTGCACAGACGCATTCAAAATTATAAATCTACCGTTTTGGTCGCACTTGCAGGATTCTTCTTCAAAATCTAAATCATTTCTAACGAGTGTTATAACGCCGCAACTGTGATTTGATCCATGCGCGAAAAACATTTTCCCATTCATTGGGTTCTCCATATATTCTCGATTTCTACTGAACTGTACGTTTCTTGGAGGAAAATAATGTCTGCTTTTTGCTTATTCAACCAGATAAACAAAGCTTTCCTTTTTCCAAGCGAACGGATTCCACGTACGTTAAGCGAAAGAAGTTTAAAATGCACATTCGCCTTTTTGCTTGCCATTGTATAATTATTATTTGACTCAAATGAGCTGTTTCCAGACTGGCAGCTCCAAAAGAAAAGTCTACGCAGTATACATAGAAGCAATAACACATACACTCACTAAATAGACATTTTAAACACATATTAAAACAAAAAACTAAACTAATCAGATGGTAAAAGGGTCTCAAGATTAGAACCTTGGTTTGGACCCTTGGGACTTTGGACTTATTCAGCTATTGTTATAAATACAAAACAAAAATGTTAGGTGCTAATGAAAAAACTTTGGCGAATTAAATGTTTTGGTGTTTTTTTCCGTTAAATTTTGGTATGCAAGAATTTTATCGCAATTCTAATTACCATTTATATCGCAATATTAGCGGCACCAAAGCAAAGTTAAGACTTATAAATTGCCTATCAGTTGAGTGTTCTTATAGATAAAGATAGCCTAGCCTTATAAAGAGGTTTGGTGGCGCCTTAAACGATAAAAGCCGATCATCGGCTTTACAAGATAAAATGGAAATAAAGTCAATCAAAAGTTTTTACTCAGGAGTAGTTGATTGCTCGCTTGGTAGCAAGTACTCTGGTAATGTGTCTACAGAATATTTACCACTATTTATAATTAGGCTTTTACCTCTGAGTAGTACCTTAGCAATGTTTAGTTGTTTAGCTTTCCTAAAGGCAGCACGTAATTTAGCTCGGTCTTTAGCAGATTCTGGAGAGAGATCCTTGTCGATAAATACAGTCCGGAAACGGGCGCTCTTCAGCAATTCCTTTCTCTTAAGGTGGCTGAACACAGTTTTCAAGAACCTATGCTTAATTCACCATTACTCTTAAGCTATTTATGCTTTGGCGCTCGTTTTTTTGCTAGAGTCAAGGTTAACCACAGAAAAGTTTATTCTCGCATTTTGGCTAAGGTGTGTGCTGTTGCCATGGCTTAAAAAATGGTTTTGTTTATTTAAATAAAATCCAGTCGTTAGATTTTTTTCATCTTTTGCCCACTACGAATTGACATTAAATCCCTTCTGTCAACACTGTTCTAATAAAATTTTGACATAGGCGATTTTCGTAATGCGCCGTAAATCGTTTTCACAGCATGTTCTGTATTATTAAAAATTCCCTTTGTCAAAATTCAGATTTTTTGCGATAGATCATTCACGTGGTTTCTGAACTATTTTTTTGCCAAATTTCTTGAAATTCTAACGACTGGATCGTCAGAAATCCGCAAGTTTCTGCAAAAGCAATCGGTCGCAATTTTTCGAGCAATTGCACATGCGCTGCATGTAACTGGGTTCTTTCGGTAACAAAGGGAAAGCTGAGAATTGCTGGTTTCTTTGCGTCGTTACCTTTTCTAATATATCTTTGTAATAAAAGACTAAAGCCATCAATACACTGCGTTCAATAATAGAGAAAAAATAGCACAGATAGTGCGGGTGTTGAGTAAATAAAATGATCGCTCTTTGCAATCGTTGTGCGCGCGCTCAATTGCATCAGCAAAAGCGCGCGCGAAAACTGTGTTCGGCCACCTTAAACCACACCAAATCGCAGTCCATACGCGATAGAAAACGGGCTAATATTGGTCGCGGGCGAGGTGGTCCCTGCATCTCTTCTTCATTCGATGTTGAAGGTGTTCGTGTGCCCACATTTGGCTTTCCTGTACGATGAACTGCATGAAATTTGACATCTGAAGGCGCTCCGAGCTCGGTCAAAACTTGCCTCAGCTTCTGAAAACATTCTTCGTTCGTCTCATTTGGTTCTTCTGGGATATTATAAAAACGTAAATTTTCCCTTCTTGAGTAATCCTCCTGTTTTACCAGTCGACTCCTTAGGGTTTCGACCTTCTTCTCTAAAGTATCATTCTTTTTAGTGGTGCTGTCAAGTTGCTTTTTAGGTCTTTGTTCTCTTCTTTGAGCAATCGAACTTCTTCCCATACGGTATTTAGAGATTTTGTTGTCTCGCCCAGTTCTTCTTTAACGGACTTGATATTGTCGTTTAGTTCAGTCTTTAAAGTTTCTATTTCATCGTAAATCTTTGTAAATCCATTTTCAATGCGATTTTGGATGCTTAACAGCCTCTCAAGAATTTCGTCAGGCTCCCCGGTCGATGAACTTGAACCTCGTGGCCGCTTTTTTTCCTTCGGTGGCATCCTTAAAATCCAGGTCCAGCTACATCAGCCAAATATTTGTGTAGAAACAGTCCATCTAACCTTTTTGTTCACAGTGCATAACCAAAACTTCAGCTTACAAATCATTAAATCGCCATAGTTTGTGGAGATATCGAAGCAGTGAGCTCGACGCCATGATGGTCAGCCCAGTCCTTCAGTTTTTCTTTCTACCCCTTTGATTAATGTGCAGAATTTATTCTCCATTTTTCCCATGCATGATTTTTCATGTCATTATTCCCCCAACAATTTCCCGTGTGTTTCACAAAAATTAATACAAAAATGATATGTCCATTAAATTGTTCCACCTCTATATATAGTTGACGTTGATGCCATACTACTTTTATTATGCCAGCATTCAGTGTTCTTTCAAGAATTTATGTGAAATTCTTTTTTATATTTTAGGTAAGGATCAAGTGACAGTTGGTGTTGTTCCCCTTGATACAAAACATCGATCTTCTCAAAGTGCCAAATCTGTCTATCCTCTGGCTATAGCCAATTGTGAAGAAAAGAGGTTTGTCAGTAATCATTGATTTGTTGATATCTTATCTATTTAACAAATAGATTTCATTTGGCTATGCAACCATACTCTAAAATGCACAGATGATGCAAAAACATTATTTGAACAAAGGAATACCTGCCAAGCGGCATATATCTTCATTCTTATCGCGTTTTGTGACATTTCTGTCACTATCAGAGTACAGACCCATGACCAAAAGAGATACTAACTTCTGGACTTCTGCCTGAATGTACATTACAGAAATTACTGGTAGTAAGCTAAATAATAGTTGAAAACTTTGACATCTACCACAGTGTTTCCGATCCAGATAACATTGTTGTGACTAAACAGCTTAGAATAAACTACTGGTGGAGTTAACTCGGTGAATTGTAACATAAAACACAAAGTTAGAAAAAACCTTCCATTCCTTCCTGAAAGAGCAAAAACAATCTGAATTGCTGCTGCAAGTCCATTCCATTGAACTGAAAAGCTTAGATGTCCAATCTCAGCATGAGTTTTAGACAGTTTCAGTTTTGTATTGATAAACAATAGGTGTGAGTCGAAACTTATCCTCAGTAAATGATTACAAAGCCTTATCCATACCCTTTTATTGTAAATTAAACTTGATGGTTTTTTTATATCTATTTTCAAGGAAAGACCTGAGAAACCTTTTTGTTAATCTCAACAAATGCATTGAAGAAATTAAAAGAAATGGGATTTGGGTTGATGGCAAGCACTATCGTGTGCAATTCAAAGGAATGTATTGTTTAGTTATTTTGTAGTTTGTAACCATGTCGGATGTCAATAATTTTAAGTTGATAACATGACCGTCTTACTGAAATTTCTCCCAATTGCTAATTCAAAGACAATTTCAGGTGTAAGGTCAACTGACAACAAACTGATTGATGTTAGGCATGTGGCATGTGGCATGTCCATGATTATGTGAAATAGATGTGAACGTAAGAAAATTGCTTCTGTCAATCCTATTCAGTAAAGGTAAAAGTTGATTAAAGCCATCTTGTGGGACATATAAACAGTAAAAACAAAAAAAATAATGTGAAATTAATGAGTGCAAAAGAAGAACAGTAAGTAGCCCAGGGCACTTGAGGAGCTGATTTGTACCTTGGCTCCTAATTAAATTCTGACTTTTGAAGCCTTTGGTTTCTTTGTAAATTGTCTTAGGGAACAGTCTTGCATTTGTTTGCAAGGATAAAAACACTGTAATTTGAATTCTTATGAGGAAAAAGAGCTTTAAAATTTTTAAAAATAAGGATAATGTTTAATTTATTTTATAGTAACTCTAGACTACAAGGGTTTGCTGCCAATACTGGCAAGACTGGAGGATGAAGACTTCATCCTTGGAGGGCAAGGGCTAGCTGTTGAGTTTTGCATTTTTTGTATGGCATTAAGGGTAAGGTTAATTTACCATTTATAAAACAGGCAATATAATATTATTGTTTAATAAATATGCAAAACTGATAGTTGGCTGGTGGAAATCCCAAAACAATAAATTTCCGAAAGGTCTAGATAGCAGCAGACATGTAAAGATTTTAAGGAGAACGACCAATTTTTTGAGTTTAAAAGACATGTTTCGACAGAACTTCTGTCATCTTCAGTTGAATGAATGATTACAACTCAAGATAAAGGAGGCTATCCATATTCAAAAAGAACTACCTTGCCTCAATCAGCAATTACACCATGTAAATCTAAAATTACCCTTTTAATTTACACCTCTTCACGTTCTGTTGTTACTATTTGTCTTAATTAGCATTTTTGCCTACTTATTATTCAACTTGCTTTGTAATCATTCATTCAACTGAAGATGACAGAAGTTCTGTCGAAACATGTCTTTTAAACTCAAAAAATTGGTCGTTCTCCTTAAAAACAATAAATCTTTTGAGCATGCTTTTGGCATTTATTATGCAACAACTCAGGTGATGACTACATGTAGATCATGCTTTTAGCCTCAGGGATGTCTGTGCATCCCAATTTGTGAGGAAATTTGTAGACAATGCACCTAATCTCTTAAAATTGTATGGTTGAGTTAAACATGCATTCAATATGTCCACCTTTTAATTCTGACTAAAAGCCAGACCCTGAGTAGTCACTACTGTGACTAGATACATTAGCATTTCCATGCAGCTACCATGATAGGTAGGCGACAACCAGCTATATTATGACTGACTACTGCAATGAAGATTGCTGGCTTTTCAAAGTATGAAAATGACTAAAAGGCAGCAGCCAATGAATGCTATCTTGAGTATTTGGCCACTTCCTTTTTTTGTGTAGCCTTACTGCATCAAAGGTAATGACAGCTCTGTGCAATCCTGGTTAATGCTATCAACAATGTTTACGTTATTTCCTAGGCTTGTGATTGTGATTTAGGAAGGCATGAGGTTTGTCTTGAGCATTTCCTTCAAGTGAAAGCAAACATCGGCAGGTAACTATTAAATTAAAAAGATACAATGTGATTTGTGGTGGAAATCCACAGATTAGTTCTCTTATTCACCGTAAAGATTTATTTGTGATTTTAGAAATGCACATTTCTGTGGAGAGAGGGATTTAAACCAAAGTACCCTTGTGGCAATTAAGATGAGAACCATCAATAAATTCAACCCACAGAATTATGAGAACCTGGCCCTGCAAGTGTTATATTTTCTTTGTCTGCTTCGTTTCACATGATACGATTAAAAGACCAGTAGGTTTTACTTTTGCTTTCCCTCTTTCCTGTTTTTTTCTTTTTTTCTTTTCTTTTTTTTTTTTTTTTTTGTGGTTTAATTGCTTTTGATTGATCTACATGTATGGCAGTGATCCTTTTACCTGTTTTTAGCTTTAAAGATTGAGAGATGACCTGACATGCCTACTTGATGAGGATTTGTCTTCTCTGTGTCTTTGTGCTTTGCATTGTGAGATGCGCAATACTGAGCAGATTTTGAAAAGTGTTGGTCTTCTGGCCTACGAAATTGGTTCTCTGCAAGAGTGTAATGATGAACTATCAAAGTATGGCCCAGAGAACTTCAAAGCAGACTGGATCATGGTAAAATTGAGACCTGGACAGCAAACAGCTCCTGGTAGAAACAACATTTCTTTTGCCTCTTGTTCAGGTCAGTTACACAGTATTACATATTATTAACCATTTATCGAAAGTGTACTTTCATCTTGAGAGAACCTTGCCTTAGAGACTAAAGGCAATTTTAAAAATGGCTTGTTTTGGGGTGTTACTTAATTTTGCTATGGGAGTGGGAGGTCATGGAGAAAAAAAAACATACCTTTCCTGATTTTTGTAAACTAGTTTAAAAAATGTTTGTAAGACAATCAGATCTGTCCCTTCAATTCAAATTGCCGTCATGAAATTTACCTGTTTTGTAGTCACAGTAATTTTTACCACTTCTCAACATGCATTGAAAGTTTAAATCACTGTAAGGCAAAAAATTGTAATATGTAATTTTTTTTCATTTTTTTTCCAGGAAGTTCTGGTACTGAACGTCAGTTCAAGGAAGACAAAACAGAAAAGGTTAAGTGACAAGAAGACAAAACAGAGAAGGTTCAGTGACAAGAAGACAAGACAGAGAAGGTTCTTTTAGGAGCCCCCGCAGAAAAAAAAAATTAAAAAATAAAATAAAAATCCTGTAGGTCGAGCATTCGACATTGCACTCTGCAGGTAACAGACAAAACGGCCCCTTTTAGTAGCCACCACATACAACCAAAGTTATGATCAACGATGGACTGGGAGAAATTTATTTGGTTTGAGTGAGGAGGATTTTTTAATGCCATGGTGTCTAGAACCCCTAAGTGCTTTTTGACAATGCAACACAAACACTAGGTGGCACGCCCGTGACTCTGTGAGTTAGATGCCATGGCATTATGAAATCACCTTGATTCTAATAAAGGGTTGATTTTTTCAGTCTGAACTTGTGGGTCTTTGATAATGCCATGGTGTCTAGAACTCCTAAGTGCTTTTTGATAATGCAACAGAAACACTAGGTGGCACGCCCGTGACTCTGTGAGTTAGATGCCATGGCACTATGAAATCACCTTGATTCGATCAGGAGCTATTATCGGGGACGGAGACCGTAAGCGCGCGCCATTTCAAGTATTGGGGTTGTCCCCATGATATGGGACATTAAGGTGGCCGAACACAGTTTTCGCGCGCGCTTTTGCTGATGCAATTGAGCGCGCGCACAACGATTGCAAAGAGCGATCGTTTTATTTACTCAACACCCGCACTATGTGTGCTATTTTTTCTCTATTATTGAACGCAGTGTATTGATGGCTTTAGTCTTTTATTACAAAGATATGTTAGAAAAGGTAACGACGCAAAGAAACCAGCAATTCTCAGCTTTCTCTTTGTTACCGAAAGAACCCAGTTACATGCAGCGCATGCGCAGTTGCTCGAAAAATTGAGACCGATTGCTTTAGAAGAAACTTGCGGATTTCTGACTATCCAGTCGTTAGAATTTCAAGAAATTTGGCAAAAAAATAGTTCAGAAACCACGTGAATGATCTATCGCAAAAAATCTGGATTTTGACATAGGGAATTTTTAATAATACAGAACATGCGGTGAAAACGATTTACGGCGAATTACGAAAATCGCCTATGTCAAAATTTTATTAGAACAGTGTTGACAGAAGGGATTTAATGTCAATTCGTAGTGGGCAAAAGATGAAAAAAATCTAACGACTGGATTTTATTTAAATAAACAAAAATAATTTTTTAAGCCTTGTTTTTAACCAGCCCCGTTGCCATGGCAACAGTACACGCCTTAGCCAAAATGCGAGAATAAACTTTTCTGTGGTTAACCTTGACTCTTGCAAAAAAGGAGAGCCAAAGTATAAATAGCTTAAAAGTAATGGTGAATTAAGCATAGGCTCTTGAAAACTGTGTTCGGCTACCTTAATTCTATTTTTAGAACAAATTGCGCCATCACCTGCGGCACACACGCGTGTATGCTGCGAGGATTTTTGCGGATGTCGCGCGGGGGAAATGCCGTCCGAAATTCCCGAAATGTTTCATGTTTTTGCCCCACAACTCAACGCGTTTACGTCTGTTGGAGTTTTGCTTAAGTATTCTCGTCGTAAGCTGCTCCAGTTTGAGTGAAGTAAGACAGTGTCGAATTTAGGTATGTTCCGCTGTAAGCTTATATATATCGCTGACCAAGTTGTGTTCCGACTGATGCTTCTTTTACATGAGCTGTACATTACTCCACTTTGAATTTCACTTATGTTGAAGATTAACAGCTTTTCCATTACACAGCAAAAAACTAGCTGGATATATTTAGATATAGCAGAGCTTCAGGACTTCATAGTTTCATAGCCCCTCTTGCCACACGCTTGCGAGGAATTTGTCAGTCTATCGCGACCGAAAAGTAAAACAAAATAATTGCTAGTTTGAGTTTGGCTTGAATTGTAAGCAACGCTTGATGTTTCATCGAGGCTTAATAACTTTACGTCCGTAGATACTGCTCAGTTTTATTCGTGTAAAAATCCAGTAAATTTTCTGTTGTCGATGAATGAGAGCGCCCGCCGATGCGTGTTTTGTACAGTCAGTAAACATGACAAATTGTACTTCCGCCGCACTTTCGTGTGAAAGCGTACATCGAACTCAAACAATAGCTCTATAGTTTTTAAATATGTTTAAGATTGATAAATGTTTGAGAACATATTAAAAGCTAAGCTGAAAATATGAGAATAAAGCAGAAACAATCAGCAAAGTTACGATGACGCTTTCTTTCATCAACTTGGAATAACGATTTCGATTTTGTTGATCGAGTTATAAAAACTCCTTTCATTTTCGCAGTGTAAAACTTCACTATGCTTATGTTGAAGAAACACACATGATGTTAGTAGCCTTTTTTGGATTCGTGAAATTTGTTGCAGCATCTCAACACAAAAGATAATGAAAGAAGTCTTTGTCAAGATTTGTTGACGATTGAAAACACCGACTCGGACTTGAAAGTGCACGAGCTGCACTATGCAAATGAGCTAATTGTACGCGTCAGACTTCCCTTTCAAAAACCTTTGCAAACTCACCAAACAAGCAGAGACAATAAGAAACCATCAAAACAGGTTTTGGTTATGATTAAACATTGTCTGAGAAACTCACAAATTAACTCGATACCAGAGTAGAGAGTTTTCTTGCTATATTCTTAAGCATATGCGTGAGCTTACAACTAGCGTTAGCAGATCTTATTATTCATTCCCAGCGCGAGATTGAAGTCTTGTTTTCGACCCTGAAAAACCCACCTTTTCCGTTAGCTCAGAGCATTAAACTACATATAAGCGCCCTGGTTCGTATTCCCTGCCTTATTCCCTGCCATCGCTGTGAAAAATACGCAAGAGAATCTCTAACTCTCACCATTTGATCACGCAACGTGACAACATCCACCCGAGAGCCCCTGACATGTGCGTGAATCCGCGCGGATATATGACGTCAGGATGGCGCAGTTTGTTCTAAAAATAGAAAAATTGTCCCATATCATAGGTGCGCGCGAATCCCGAGACTTGCGGTCTCCGTCCCCGATTATGGCTCCTGCTTGATTCTAATAAAGGGTTTGTTTTTTCAGTCTGAACTTGTGGGTCTTTGATAATGCCATGGTGTCTAGAACTTCTAAGTGCTTTTTGATAATGCAACAGAAACACTAGGTGGCACGCCCGTGACTCTGTGAGTTAGACGCCATGGCATTATGAAATCACCTTCATTCTAATAAAAGGGCTTATTTTTTCAGTCGGAATTTGTGGGTCTTTGATAATGCCATGGTGTCTAGAACCTCTAAGTGCTTTTTAACAATGCAACAGAAACACTAGGTGGCAATTATGAATGTGGAAATAGAGGAAACAAAAAGCAATATTCGTTGCAAAACCATGTTCATGTATCCACCCCTAGATGTATAGTTAGCTAATTACAGAAAACAGTTCGCAGACATAAAATTTAATACGCAAAACGTTTCTGACGTACAGAATGGCCTCTGATGATTATTGAAGATTTAAACTAATGGATGGTTTCTCTTGTTATCACGTCGTTGCTACAACTCATACTTAAACAAGAAGATCTTTAAGATCTTACAACCGCGCTTTTAAATGTTAACTGTTTTGGTAGCATGAGTGACTCGAAGAAAAAAAACGACAAAAAAAAGAAACCTATTTCCAGCAACTTTGTCACACCGGAAGCTGAGAAAATTACTCTGTTTCCCGGCCATCATTTTTCAGCTCTTTTCGTCATATCCCCTCTCGGGAGGCTTTTGTAAAGTTAGCGAATTAGTATGCAAGCCACCGTAGTGGTGATTGCTGTCGGCGAAATGTTTATTTGCTAAAAAACATTGCGGGCAAATCTTTCGGAGATGGTGGTCAGGACATTTGTAAGGATACAGAAAGTAATTTGGGACCAGTTACTGGCTTGTAAGGCTGAAATTATCCAGAAGTAAGGGTTTTTTTTAACTTGAACGTAACGAAGGCCACGCGGTGAATAAATTAGCGGCTCTTCTCACTGTCTCGTTCTGTTTTTTGTTTCGTTCTCTTTTGGAGCCCGCCGAGGTTATTTTTTAGTCTAAATAACCTGAGAAAAAGCTCGAAAAAGATGTTCCTCTTCAATTTTCAGCTCTCAGGCAATAATCCTGGATTTTTTTGACCGAAACGTAGGTTCGTGTTATGTTAA
Organism: Orbicella faveolata; assembly: GCF_042242905.1. Taxonomy (NCBI): domain Eukaryota; kingdom Metazoa; phylum Cnidaria; class Anthozoa; order Scleractinia; family Merulinidae; genus Orbicella; species Orbicella faveolata. The sequence goes on along the minus strand of NW_028301539.1, from coordinate 30,964,432 downwards.
TGTGTTTCGGTGGCTATCGACTCAAGCAATGAAGCGAGGTTACAAAAAAAATCTATTGATATTTAGTTCTGGTTTTGTTCGATTTCGTTGAAATGTTAATATGATGAAGCTGGATTGTTAAGGAATAGATTTTACTACTGCCGATATGAGGTAGCTATTAACGCTAAAGTGATATATCGCTTCGAAGTCAGGGTTTTGAAGAGATTTTTTGCAAAGCGTGAGTTCGGCGTGACTTTGTAATCTGAGATTTTTGTTGACCCTGAAGATACAAGGTTTGGCGAGTAAACATTACAGATTGCGTAATTCAAAGTCGAGGTCTGCGTTTGGTCTCCGACAAAAAAATAATAAACCACCCATGAACCGCGCTCGGCCCATGGCCGCGCGGTTAATAAGGGTTGAACGGCGGTCAGTCTTACTTCTTATAATTTTCCGTGCAGTCGTGCCAAGCATTTTCTGGAATCTTATGTTGACGGTTTTGCTGTTGTAACACGTGAACGGGAAATAGAAATTATTTTACAGTTCCTCCTTCAAGAAAGTATTTATTTACAAAATAGTTGGTAACCATCTGGTCCTTGGCCTAAGCTACCTGGGTGTCAGTATCTAAAATGGGATCGCACTTAAAGTATGCCGTTGCGAAGGAACTTAACTGTATCAAGTAACAGAGCGTCTTTTCTTTTTTTTTTTTTTTTTCCTCAATCTATCTCAAAGAAAATGGAAAATAGAACTACAACAGAGAGCAAGTCAGAATAGAATTTCTCTGATAAACAACTTCACACAGACGAAACAGTACGGTCTTCGTAACCATACACATGTTGTATTTCATCGCATCTGAGAAAATATCAGACGGTAATTATCTTCTTAGTCACCTTCAACCTCGTAATAGCTCTATCGCAATAGCGCATGCCCAAGACTAAATTCAGTCCCCCATGGCCCAGTGGACTCCGTCTCCTGGTGATTACCGTTCATGCATCCAGAAATATGACACACAAGAAAGGATATAAAAGATGTCATGAAAACTGGTGGTGTCAAATTGAATGTGAAGAGAATGTTATTTTACTGGATGAGTATCTGTTTATTGTTTATGGCAGGCTTAATCCTGGTCCCGAAGGAAATGAATTTAAGTAGAAGTATCTTGTTTTATATTTCCTTATAAGGGGAAGCCGTCTGAGCGGCGGCTTCCAAGATAAATTCTACCGCGAGCAGTTGATGTTTGAATCCGCACAATGCATTTTACGGTTTATTTAGTATTTGGGCTTGCTTTTACCTTTACGGCTTTCAGGCAATGCCATCAGGCTCAGTGCAATGGATGCTGTAACAAGGGAAATTACGTTGAAATTAACGAGCAACGAAGAAGTATTAAGAGTAAGTGGAAGCCAGGACAAGTAGCACTGTGTGATAGAGCTCTTCCTTGGGGATGGTACCGTTTCAACAGCTATGTAGGTGGAAAAATGCCGACTTCAGTGGTAGATCCAAAGCATTGTGGCACTATAGCGCCAATTTGGCTGCGAGGAACGCATCCGCAAAATAATGCAAAAGTGACTGTCAAGGCCTGTGTGAACTTTTTTAACATCAATGGCGGTTGTGCTCAATCGTTCGACGTAGACATCAAAGATTGTGCCGGGAATTTCTTCGTATACTATTTGCAGCCGACGTACTCTTGCTCTCTCGCCTATTGTGCTGGTAAGAGAATTTGATTTATTCTATGTGCTACTTTCAGTTTGTGTTTTTGCAAGAGACAATCCATAAATATTTGCCTAACAGAGAGAAAAGAATCGCGTATCGTTTATATATAAATAGGTCCTAGTCAGAGATGAAACGGACCGTAGTTAGAGCATTGTAGGGAGAGCATTGCACCGGTAACGCAAAGGTCGTGGATTCGAATCCCGTTCAAAGCCTGAAAATTTTTTCACGTCTTTTTTCCAGTAGTGCATGGCTGCATACGCATCTATCATCCTGTCTACATTTAATTGCTACTGTTAGATATCTCTGACTGCAGTTAGTTTTTGCTAATAAGCTCTAATACTGCTTCCTATGGTAGAAGTATGCAGAAAAGATGTCTCCCCTATATATTGCGCTCAAATACTACTTCAGGATAGAATGAATTTTCTACTTGAGCGCCTCGCGCATTATACTAGTGTACAGCTTCAGAAATTTGAATCTCTCAGAATTGGTTTTTCCTTTTATCTAAGGGCAAATGTCAACAAAAATCGAACAAAATCAAATTTCTTCGGCATGGCTAGAAAACGCAACTTTGTTCGTATTTTCCATATGGCTAGTCCCTAGCAAGAATAGAGGCAGGTTGTGTGTGTGTGTGTGTTTTTTTTTTTGTCCTTGAAATAGTTGTGCCTTTCCGAGAAAGAAAACGACATTTTCGTTTTAACTTTCACACACATGGATGATGGGAGTCCTGGATCAAGGCGGTTTGTTGCTTATTTCGCGTCTCGCTTCGCTCTACGCAATTAGCACAAACCGCCTTGAGTCCAGAACCCCCATCATCCATGTGTGTTAACTGCCCGCGATTGTTGATCTAGATTTATTTTCCAATTGAACAAGCCGCCTGCCTTGGTAGAAAGCAACCATGGCCGCGTCAAGGTTTTTATCTGTGATAGAGATGTTTTACGGTCCTATCTCGCTCGAAGAGAGCGCGAGACCTCAGCCTAATTACCCAACTCCGCCCCAAAAACTTGATTGTAAGTATATATGCAGAGTGTGCGGCAAAAATTCTCCTAAATCGAGCCTGCTCAACAAACATAAAAATAATTGTAAACGAAGACCTAAAAACTGTCTAGGATGCTATAGGATAATACGTAATTCTGTGTTTTATGAGCATATAAAAAATGGATGTCCAAAACTGTTGGCCCGAATCTCATGGATTGATAATTAAACAAGCCGAGGGTTTTGCTATAAATGCCCGCCATCCGCACCCACGAGGAACTGACAGCCGATTTCGTCGAAAGGTGTGACAAGGTAAATAAAGCCCTCGAAGAAACGTACAGCCGCTTGGAAAAGCTAGAAGATTTTAACAAACTTTTAATAAGTTTTGCCAAATTTTGGGCGGGCTTTTTGGCTGCGAGGATAGCGATCGCCGTGACGAGGCTAGCTTTCTGCCTTGACAAAGAGGAAAGCAATTGAAGATTGGCGGGTCTTAGGTATGAAAAAATGGGCCGCGGAAGAAAAGGGCCGGTTGAGCAAAGCCAAAAGAAGCCAAAACTTTTAAAATACCCAAGAGAGAGAGAGTAGGAGACAAGTGGTGGCGCTTTAGAATACCGAACGATGATAAAATTTTATTATTAACTGCGCGGCCATGGGCCGAGCGCGGTTCATGTTCTACCCTTGGTTTATTTTTTTTTAACCGCGCGGCCATGGGCCGAGCGCGGTTCATGGTTTACCCGTGGTTTTTTTAACCGCGCGGCCATGGGCCGAGCGCGGTTCATGGTTTACCCGTGGTTTTTTTTTTTTCGACTTCGGTGCGAGCAGACCCAAGCTTCCACTCGGCCAAATTTTGAGTCACGCAACCTGTCATGTTTACTCGCCAAAAGCTGTTGAAACAATAAATCTCATCTTTCGCGGGAATAAATTAAAAACCCAGCGCTCGTCAAAAATTATATTTTTTCACCAGAAATTTAGCTCGGAACATATACATATTTATATTTGTTTGAATCGTCGATGAAATGACCTTTTCCGGATATTTTTTTTTTCCTTCGGGGTCAACCGAAACCTCAGATTACAAAATCACGCCGAACCCACATGTTGCAAAAAAATCTCTTCAAAACCCTGACTTCGAAGCGATATAACACTTCAGCGTTAATAGCTACCACACATCGGCAGGCGGTAAATCTATTCCTTAACAATCCAGCTTTATCGTGTTAAAATTTCAGCGAAATCGAACAAAACCAGAATTAAGTAGAATTTTTTTGTGACCTCACTTCCCAGACTTGTCCTAACAAAGGAAGCAACAGTCGCCCATAGCAACCGAAAGACACGAACATAACAAAGCCGACGTTTCGGCCAAAAAACTCCACAATTATCGCCTGAGAGTTTAAACTTGAATGGGAACATCTTTTTCGAACCTTTTTCAACTGGTTTAGACGAAAGACTGGCCTCGGCGGGCTACAAAAACGACAAAGAGAAAAAACAGAACAAGACAGCAGCCGATAATATTTCATCGCGTGGCTTTCGACACGAAAACGAAAATACAGCTTACTTCTGGATAAATTCAGCCTTAGAAGCCAGCAACCGGTCCCAAATTACTTTCTGTATCCTTACAAATGTCCTGATTTCCATCTCCGAAAGATTTTGCCCCAATTTTGAGCAAATAAACATTTCGCCGGCGGCGACCGCCATTACGGTGGCTTCCATACTAAATTAGCTAACTTAACAAAATTCTCCCGAGGGGGGGGATACGACAAATCAAAAGTAACGCCAATTTTCTGTCACGTTTTCAATCTGTGGTCACTGGAGTGACCAAAATCGATACATCGGTCGGGATAGGGTTTTTTTATGACTTGTGTGACTACTTTGCTAGCCCTTTACTCGTGGAAAACACCAATTAAATTTAATCATGACTTTTAAGAAAGAAAGCTGTTGTTAATAGTGTTATTATTGTGTCGTTGATATCGTTCATGCCCATACATATCCCGAAGAAAGTTCTAGATTAAGACCATTAAGTCATCGGAGATTTGTCAAAGGCTACCACTGATGGTGCAATAATACAGTTTGTGTTGATCAAGTGATGTGATGTCTACAGTAAGAAAAGAATCATCAATGACTGCTTTGGAATGTGCACTGCGTTCCGACGGTAGTGCTAAGCGAACAGTTAAATTTTAAAAGCGCGGTTATAAGATCTAACAGATCTTCTTGTTTTTTTCGACTTCGGTGCGAGCAGACCCAAGCTTCCACTCGGCCAAATTTTGAGTCACGCAACCTGTGATGTTTACTCGCCAAAAGCTGTTGAAACAATAAATCTCATCTTTCGCGGGAATAAATTAAAAACCCAGCGCTCGTCAAAAATTATATTTTTTCACCAGAAATTTAGCTCGGAACATATACATATTTATATTTGTTTGAATCGTCGATGAAATGACCTTTTCCGGATATTTTTTCCTTCGGGGTCAACCGAAACCTCAGATTACAAAATCACGCCGAACCCACATGTTGCAAAAAAATCTCTTCAAAACCCTGACTTCGAAGCGATATAACACTTCAGCGTTAATAGCTACCACACATCGGCAGGCGGTAAATCTATTCCTTAACAATCCAGCTTTATCGTGTTAAAATTTCAGCGAAATCGAACAAAACCAGAATTAATTCGAATTTTTTTGTGACCTCACTCTCCAGACTTGTCCTAACAAAGGAAGCAACGGTCGCCCATAGCAACCGAAAAACACCAACATAACAAAGCCGACGTTTCGGCCAAAAAACTCCACAATTATCGCCTGAGAGCTTAAACTTGAATGGGAACATCTTTTTCGAACCTTTTTCAACTGATTTAGACGAAAGACTGGCCTCGGCGGGCTACAAAAACGACAAAGAGAAAAAACAGAACAAGACAGCAGAACAAGCCGATAATATTTCATCGCGTGGCTTTCGACACGAAAACGAAAATACAGCTTACTTCTGGATAAATTCAGCCTTAGAAGCCAGCAACCGGTCCCAAATTACTTTCTGTATCCTTACAAATGTCCTGATTTCCATCTCCGAAAGATTTTGCCCCAATTTTGAGCAAATAAACATTTCGCCGGCGGCGACCGCCATTACGGTGGCTTGCATACTAAATTAGCTAACTTAACAAAATTCTCCCGAGCGGGGGGGGGGATACGACAAATTTGGTGAGAATCAAAAGTAACGCCAATTTTCTGTCACGTTTTCAATCTGTGGTCACTGGAGTGACCAAAATCGATACATCGGTCGGGATAGGGTTTTTTTATGACTTGTGTGACTACTTTGCTAGCCCTTTACTCGTGGAAAACACCAATTAAATTTAATCATGACTTTTAAGAAAGAAAGCTGTTGTTAATAGTGTTATTATTGTGTCGTTGATATCGTTCATGCCCATACATATCCCGAAGAAAGTTCTAGATTAAGGCCATTAAGTCATCGGAGATTTGTCAACGGCTACCACTGATGGTGCAATAATACAGTTTGTGTTGATCAAGTGATGTGATGTCTACAGTAAGAAAAGAATCATCAATGACTGCTTTGGAATGTGCACTGCGTTCCGACGGTAGTGCTAAGCGAACAGTTAAATTTTAAAAGCGCGGTTATAAGATCTAACAGATCTTCTTGTTATTTTTTTTTTTGTCGGAGACCAGACGCAGATCTCCACTCGGCCAACTTTAAATTACGCAATCGGTAATGTTTACTCGCCAAACCTTGTTTCTTCAGGGTCAACAGAAATCTCAGATTATAAGATCACGCCGAACCTACACGTTGCAAAAAAATCTCTTCAAAACCCTGACATCGAAGCGATATATCACTTTAGCGTTAATAGCTACCTCATATCGGCAGTATTAAAATCTATTCGTTAACAATCCAGCTTCATCATATTAAAATTTCAACGAAATCGAACAAAACCAGAACTAAATATTATTAGATTTTTTTTTGTAACCTCGCTTCATTGCGTGAGTCGACAAAGGAAGCGACGGTCGCCCATAGCCACCGAAACACATTAACATAACCAGTGAACCTACGTTTCGGTCAAAAAAATCCAGGATTATTGCCTGAAAGCTGAAAATTCAAGAGGAACATCTTTTTCGAACTTTTCTCAAGTTATTTAGACGAAAAAATGACCTCGGCGGACTCCAAAAGAGAACGAAACAAAAAACAGAACGAGACAGTGAGAAGAGCCGATAATTTATTCACCGCGTGGCCTTCGTTACGTTCACGTTAAAAAAACCTTACTTCTGGATAATTTCAGCCTTACAAGTCAGCAACTGGTCCCAAATTACTTTCTGTATCCTTACAAATGTCCTGACTTCCATCTCCGAAAGATTTGGCCGCAATTTTTTGGCAAATAAACATTTCGCCGACAGCAATCACCATTACGGTGGCTTGCAACTAATTCGCTAACTTTACAAAACCCTCCCGAGAGGGGGATATGACGAAAAGAGCCGAAAAATGATGACCGGAAATGTGCACTGCGTTCCGACGGTAGTGCTAAGCAAACAGTTAAATTTTAAAAGCGCGGTTATAAGATCTAACAGATCTTCTTGTTACCAGATGCTTTTGTTGACGAGATGAAACGGATGAACCCATAAGAGGTCGCCAATATTCTCTTGTCAAAAGAAATGTAAACATGTCTGAACGTGTAATATTTTGCCCTAGGGCAATCAGCTGTTTATTTTTTTTTTCGCTCTAGCGGAAGCTCTTTGTTTTACCGCTGTTGCACCCGATTTTTTATCGAAAAAGGGTGAAAAGTGTTATTTTTATTGACCTGGCCGAGAAGAAATGCCCTATTCTAACAAACTGTGGGCAAAAAAGAGAAATCCGCCTGTAAATTCCTCTTGGCTTCAACATTCCTAATGGCTTTGAAAATTCCTGATGGCTCCGACTTAAGCCAAGAGGAATGTGCAACCGGAAGCCGTAGTCTGAAGGCCTTAAACAAACGGAAGCGTGTCAACAACTTCGCGTGTAATATCACGTACCTGTCTCTGCCACTCAGGCGTGAAATATTCATTCACAAGAAACGCAATCAAGTGGAAACTGACAATCATGTTTTTATAATATGCAAATGACACTTTGTGTTTTCAAATGTCAATTCGAAGCGGCGGGGTCGGTTATTTTTTTTACCGATTCGGCTTCAACTTTGCCGCGGATATCTTGCTCCAGTTTTTCAACATCAACAAACTTTCTGCTCGACGGTTGACGAAGCAGCTTGGCTCGGACTTGTTCCTTCAGGAAGTTGTACTGCTGAAACTCGGAAAGAATGATGTCAAACTCGTGGGCAGACACGGCGTTGTTATCCAAAGCTTGGATAACAATCTGTTGACTGTGTCACGTTTGGCGGCGGCGAGCGTGGTAATCTCCTGATGCTTTTTAATTTTCGCCTCAATTTTTCTGCTGACGATTATCAGCCCCGAAGAAACGAGAGCGAAACAGGCGCCAACGCCGCGTAATGGAATTGTGGCCGGCAGGTCAACCACAGACAGGGCCGAACCAAAGCTCGCGCTTGAAAACGCCGCTGAGAAAAAACTGGAGCCCGCAGCACTCCAATTAACGAAAATTTTTTGCCCGTTTGTATTTTTTCGCAACGAGGCGATAGTGGCCGACCTCTTGGTCCAAAACTTTGGCCATCTTGCCGATCTTTTGCAAACGGAAATTTTCAGCTGGTACCGTCAGTACGGGATAGAGAGGTTCCTCAGGAGGAGCGGAAGGCAGAACGTTCGCAGATGACATGGTATAAAAAGCGTTAATTAATTTCTAATTCAAATTCCAGAGGCATGCCTTTGAAATCAAAGAGCTCGCCATGTTCATCTTTGACGCTGACAGTTATGCTTCTTACGTAGAAGTACGTCGACCAGTCACGCAACAGCTGTTGCGGGGTAGGATCGTAGCTTACTTTTGCATAAGGCAAACCTTTTATGTCAAATCTAGCCAAAACATCTGATCTCTTTCCGTTCAAAACGTTTTTGGTTTTGTCGATCAGATCGCATTGAATAAAATATGTCGTTGGAGATGTAAGCCGTTTTACGAATGTTATAGATTTTAAATTCCGCCCAATACCAAACATATAAGCTGAATCACGGTCAAGGGTAATTGGTTTTAACCCAAAATGTTTGATTACAAGCTGGCCAACAGGTTGATTAATTTGTTTCTGTTTCCAGTTTGTGATCATATTTTGCGAACAGGCCGCCTATTTCTTTTCCCAAGCTCTCTAAAGTGTAATGCACTGGAAGAATTTTAGAAACATTCGTAGCTGAAGCATCTTTGGCCCCCAACTCAGTGAACCTTCATTTTTCAGATTGTGCCAGCTATTGTACAAACTGCAAGACAGGAGTCTGATGAAATGTACCCTAGGGATCGGCTCCTCAAAGTACACAGTTTCTCCGTTATTTTTCGCGACAATCGTAAGCACCACCATTACATTGTACAAATATAATATATTCAAAATGGATAGCGACGCGTTCACCGATCAAGGACTTTGAAAAATGGGCGCAAAGGCCCGATACGAAAGTCAGAGAAGTCGTGGCCCAGACAAGCGCGTGGGCCGCATTAACGGAACTGTTCCCGAACGCTCATAAAAACCAGCTCGTTGCCCAGATCAATATTGATAAAAAGCGGAATGTGTCAGCAGAAATGTTCTTTAAGGCAGGAAAAGGCTCCCTTCAAAGCGTGTTTGGTTCAGACAGGCGGTAGCTAGTGGAGCCAGAAAATGAAAGCCGCTCTTGGTTTGGCAGGCATGTCAGGCTTCTCATATCAATTGTCGCCCATGAAAACCTAAAGAGCGTTACCAATCCCAGCCGCAGATTTCACGTAAGCGGCGCCGAGCCTGAGAAAAATCTTCCACCAACCCATAAACATCTACGTGACCCCAGACGCCTTCTTCGTGATGAAATTCAGAGAAATCTTTCAACAAACCACGCTCATGCACAGCACGGCGGCCGAATCCAAGAATTGGCTAATCGGGCCCGACATGAAGTATTGGTCCCAACAGCTCAACTTTGCCGTGTGTTGTGCGACACAAGGCTGCGGAATTTCTCGAGAAATCTTTGACAGCGGCCTGGCACTGCCGCCGCAAATAAGAGCGTTTTATAAATTCCACGTGTATTTCACGGTCAGGCGCATTTTGTACCAGCTTGGTAGTATTCAGAGCATCAGCGCTTTGCCAGGCGATCCAACATTCAACAGATCCGACAATCATTATGACGTGGCTTCATACAAAAGAAGCTGCGACGAGTTCGGCATAGATTCATCGAGCATAAACCAGTCAATCGAAGCGTTCGTGTACTGCATCTTGGGTGCGCAGGTGAATGTGCGCAGCAGTATTCTTGGCCAAGGCGGCCGGGCCAAAGAAGCCTAAAGCGAGTTTCTGGTGCTGATGGAAGACGCGATTAGACAGCTCGACCTGGCACAGAGCGTGCAAAGGTACCAGCTGGCGGTGGATGAAGCGAAGGTGAGGCTCAACCTGGCGGTCTGTCCTGGCGCGTGGCTAATGCCCGCGAGAATGATCATCAACACGGAAAGCACGGTTGGTTACAACAAGAAGCTGAAACAGGCTGTTGCTGGAATGAAACTGAGGGTCAACAACGAGGTCAACCCAGAGACAAAAAAAGCTGCGCTCAAGCTCATGGCAGGCGGCCCATCAAAAATCAACCCACCCAATAGCCAGCCATCTAACTCAGTTCACAAAGCGGTAACCGCTTCTTCAAAGCAAGCCCCGAGCACTCGCCAAAAAAATAGAGCCCACGACACCAAAAACAGAGCCCGCTGCTCCACAACACGAAATAAACAAAACCGCCGTCATCGTTGGTATGGTAGGAGTCGCGGCTTTGCTGTTCATGGCGCCACGTTAACGCTGCCTTTTGAGATATTTTTCAACAATAAAGACAACAGCCGCCAAAATCAGAAGCCAGGTGTGCTCGGCAAGATAGCTTATCGCTTGCCCGGTCGTTTTGAAAAGGAAGCTCGCAATCGAGCCAATCAGCCCGGGCAGCAGGGAAGCGACTTTGGCGCCTATGCCTTTTGCGCCTATTGTCTTAAAAGACCGTCTCCAAGCACTTTGCCGGTGGCTTTCTGAGCCTTTGTTATTGAATCGACGACAGCCCCAATTGTGACTCCTGCGGCAAGGAATATTGCGGTTACTGTCACGCCATATTTTTTGAAGATCTTCTTTATTTTTTCTAAACGAGGTCTGTCTTGCTCAGTTGCTTCAAGGCGGGTGTCTTGCCCAATTGCTTCAAGCCGGGTGTCTGCCCATTCGATCTCTCTTTCACGCTGCGCCACTCTTTCTTCTACCGCAGTTCTGTCGTGAACCAGGGTATTCTTATTGCTAATAATCTTCCTGTCTTCTTCATTCGCTCTCCCCAGATCTGCTCTTTCTTTTTCAAGTGTTTCCATTTCTTGTTGCTGGGAAACTTGGTACATACCAAGTTTTTTCTGAAATTCTCTTTCTTCTTCCACTATTTTTGCCTAAGTTTCTTTAAGTTGTGCAACTTTCTCTTCGGCTTCTTTTTTTCGTTGAGGATTTTTTTTCAGATGGGTCTGATGCTTTATACATCCCCAGTGTAATTCGCCGGTTCAGAACGTCTTTTTGATTTTTTATTGCTTTGAGAGCTTCATTCTCGTCTACCTCTTCTTCAGGCTCTGCTAAATCTTCATCTTCTAAAATTTCGCCCACCTGAATACTCTCCTCCAACAGGGTTTTCTCTTTTTCTGATTGAAAACTTTTCATATATCGGCTACGTGCCTTTATATGTTTTGCTTCCTGAGTTCTTAGTTTTCCTTTCAGTTTTTCAATTCCCTCTCTGAACCCTCTGCATTTTCAAGATCTCCAATTTCTTGTTGGATCTTCCTTATGGATTCTCTTATTTCAACCATTTCTTTTTTCCTTTTTCATTTTTGTAAAGGCTCATATTGCTGCTCTTTTAATTCTTTTCGTTTTTCGTATATCGTTTGTTGGACTTTCTCATATTTATATTTATATTTTATGATCTGCTCTCTACCTGTGCTTTTTTCTGTGGTCATCAGGTTATACAGTTTTTTGCCAGCTCCAAACATTTTAACTTGAAGTCTGCCTTTCGAGTTGTACGATACCTCAAGCTCGCTTAAGCTCATGTTTGGCAATAACACCTTTGCAGCAACCCAGGCTTTTTCACTCAGCGTCGGCGCGCCGAAGGATGTTTCTGCATAAGAAGGGTTTGGCAGTCCGCTTTTTTCGTTCTGCATTGTTTTCATTGGAATTTCTTCTTTACCATTAGGGGCTGGCGTAGCGGTGGAGCCTGGAAGAAAAGGAGTTGTTTCATAGCCGCCGCTCTCATCATCGTCCTACCACCAGTCGTCGTCAGGGTCAAAAGCAGAATTTTCAAAGTCGCCACTGTCTGCCGTTGCAATTATATACATTTCAATTGAATTTTTTAATAAGAAAAAAATACAGCTGTGTTATAAAATGTCTGTGCCAGAGAACCTTCGCCCATCTCACACTGAAAAGATATTACGTACCATGAAAGTCCCGCACGCCGTCAAACGAATCACCTTTGACTGCACCGAAGCCGTCCCCGGCGATGCCCTGTACGTTTCGGTGCCCAAGCTGCATGAACACGAGGTGCTGGTGCCTGCCTCGCTGGCGCTACGCTTTGACCTCGACATGGACAACGGGCACGCCAACAACTTCCTCGTTCAGAACGTCACGCGGGCGCTGGTGGACACGCTGGTCGTGAAGTTTGCAGGCGGCATCTTGTAAGACACCGAGGGGTAATACATCTACAAAACGTTCGAAGAACGTTTCCTCCCAGTCGAAAAACGCGACAACAGGTGCCTGATGAGATCTAGAGCAAAGACTTGTGCAAAATACGCTCCAAAGCCGGGGACAAGAAAACCCCGGGCGTCGACACTGAAAACAAGCTGAACGAAATCTATGGAAACAAGTATCGCATCAGGCTGGACCAGCAGCTGCTGACAGACCACGACGTTTTCTACCCCCAGGCCCTTTACAGTGATCTCGTATTTGAAGTGACTCTTTCCCAAGCTTCACAGGTGGTCAAAGGCACGGACCCCACCAAGCTGAAATACAAGCTGATCAACATCCAGCTCGAGTACGAAATGATCTGCAGCGAGACGCTCGCAAACAAGGCGCGCAACGTGTACAGGGGCGGCAAAGAGTTCGCTTACGATCACGTGATGCGTCATAAATTGGTGCCCTTCAGAAAGGACACAGACTCGCGGCTGAACATCAAAGTCGACTCCCAAAGCCGTTTTCTGAAAGCGATCCTCCCGCTTTTCGTAGAGCAGTTTACTGCAGGCACCAGAGATTCCGAAAAATACGTCTTCCTTGACATAAAAAGGTCAGCGTCACCATCAACCGCCCAACATGCTGTACAAAGATGGCATCGAAAGCAAGGACATGTGGGTAGAAGCCAGCCACTTCTTTGTGAAAGAAAAAAGTAAAACCGAACACGACTCTTCAAAAGTTCTACACTGACAATAAGTTCGGGCTTCTGATCGATCTGCGCTCCATGGCAGACCAAACAATGCACGGCAGCGGCACAGGGCTAGTGAACACCACCGACGGCGTCCAGCTGGAAATCGAGGGGAAAGCCTCAGGCTCGGGCAACGTGAACTGCCACGTGTTCCCGATCTCTGATTCTCAGTTCAACATCATGGACAGACAGCTGGAATCTGTGTAGTTTTAGAAACGTAAACTTTAAATAAAATGGACCCCGTCAAGATCCCCTTCAACGCGCTCATCGTGGGGCCGACCAACCCAGGCAAAACGCGGTTCCTCGTGGACCAGCTCTGCGCCCCTTTTCGCGGCCGGTTCGATTACGTCGTGTTCATCTGCCCGACGTTCGCTTATAAAAAGACCCTGTACCGCTTCACTGAGAGAGACCCGCGGTTGTATGTCATCATCTGCGAGCAGCACGAAGTGGAACTTTGGTTGAAAGTGATACGTATGTGTTTCGAAGGCACCAACACTCTCATAGTCCTTGATGACTGTGCGGCCTCGAAAGACATGAAAGGGTGGACCGGAGAGCTGGTCGAGTTCGGCTTTTCCGCTCGCCACGCCGGCATCAGTGTGTAGGTGCTGACCCCGCAATTCTCCAGCATCGTGAAGCCGTCCTGTGAAAATGCGGTAGCCATTGTGCTGTTTTACACCCCTTAGGCCAAGACCACGAAGGCCATCTTCGAAGAATACGCGGGTGAGCTTTCCCAAGATGCCCACAAGCAGCTGATTGTGAGGCTGAAAGAGCGCCCGTTCTCCCACCTTGTGTTTTCTCTGCGCCACCCTTTCGCAATTGAATGGAAAAAATAAAATTATAATATATACGATGGCTGAAGGAAATGATCCTGTAATGGCTGAAGTCATGAGCCTTCTGGAAGCTGAACCTGACTCGAAGAGTCATTCGCTGACCGACTCTTTGAGTCTGCCGGGGCCTGACTTTCCAGCCCTCCGTGAAGAGCTTGCGATTCTGGTTTCTACAGGCAAAGCAAAAGAAGCCATCGGCGTGCAGCTGACACAAGAGCAGGTTTAGCGCTTGGAAGCTAAAGATGTTGAAAAGTACTACAAAAGGTACAAGACTTATGTGGGCGCCAGACCACTCAAACCTTTGTTGATAGCTGTCTCTTGTTGTACGCCAGGGCGGTTAGGATGTTTGTGCCGATTAAAGACGTTGAAGCTCTGCAGAATGATCTCAAAAAAGATTACGTCATCACCAAAGAGTTGTCCACCCTTGTCGGAGGTCTTGCGTTAATTACGTTGAGATGTGGGCGGCTGCTCATGGTAGCCAACACGGCACTGATCACAACGAAACACATCGATTTCAGTCCACCGGAGCAGCGCCATGAAGCAGCCGGCTCCACAGTTGTTGAGCGAACTGCTGAATAATTAGTAAGCATTGTCCAGCAATTCCTCAATTAAATATTTTTGTTGCATAAAATAATGAGAGATTCAGAAACTCCAGCTGCGGCACAAGTCGACACATGGGAGCACGTAACTTCAAAAATACCAGCTACTGCGCTTGTGAAAGAAAAAAAAACCCGAAACGGGTGGCTGCGGGCAAAGCCGTGGCTGCGAGAACCAAAAAGGGGCGCGAAGAACAGAAAAAAGCCGCTGAAGCCGCGGGATTTGTTCCAACCCAGTTAAACAAGGCGCTACCAAACGAAGAGCCGACCGCTCCCACTAGGGGGAAGCAATGGAGACACGAGAAACGTTATCAGCACGACTCAGCGGCTTAGTATAATCAGCATCGTGGTTTCCGTCTTTGGCCTCTACTACAAACGAGAAGGGATAAAAGTTTTCAATTCACAGCCTGCCCCTCCTCAAGCAGTCGCTCGTTTGGGTGAGATGCTTGATACGCAGCTGCCTCGACCGGTGGAGGCAATGCCTGTCCAAATAAGAAGGCTCCGGCCGATGAATTGACATTTAAAAAGAAAACGCACAGCTGAATACGAAAGCGGACAACAAGCTCGTTAAAACGATCATCGATGGGCCGTTCTCACCGGCTCAACCGCCGGCATCGGCTGGATTGCAAAAAAGGTGGTGAAAGAGAACTTTACCTTCGACCCCAGCGGCAGCGCCATGAACTATGCAAAATTCACGGCTGTCCTGGCAGGCAGCATAGCACTCAAAGATTACCTTGAAGACAAAAAAGATCCTCGCGACCTCGGTTTAGAAAAAAGAAACGTAGCTTTTAACAAAGGTGAGCATTACGATGATGATCGGAGGCGCGATTCTAAACGCCGCTGCTTTTACCGGTGGCAGCTATCTTGCCAAATATTTGTCTGGCGACAGCGGGAAGACCGCGTTAGAAGAGAAAACACTGCATGACAGAGCCCTTGTAGCTTATCAGGCCGCTATGGCCAAATACACAAGCGACCGCACCAAGCTTCTGGATTGGATTCAAACCAACAGAGAAATCAAAGAACAGGCGAAGCAGAACTTCACGAACACCGATTACGCGTTCAAACTCTATAACCAGGCCCACCCAGACAAGCCAATGCCACCACCCAAAGAGCCTCGCTTCGCCGGCTTTTATCAACCCAGTGAGCAGCAGAAACAAGGCGAGCTGCTTTTTGTAGGCGGCAGAGCGCTCGCTCTCGGCTACGCGGCTTTTCGGTTTCTTTGAAAATGCGAGCATTTTCAGTTTGAATAAACGCCTTGGTGTTATAAATGGACGCCAAGCTTGCCAAAGTCTACTACAGCCCCCAGGGCTACTGGAAAGGCATCGCTGCCGTCGAAAAATTAGCGGACTCTGCGAAAGCCCCTCAAGAAACCGCCAAGCAGTGGCTTATCAAACAAGCCCTTTGCAGATCTATCTCACCGCGCCGCGCTACATTCCTCGTCCCAAATTCGACGTATCGACGCCTAACGCGGTCAACCAAGTGGACCTTCTTTTTCTGCCTCACAACAAGCTTCCACGTGGGCGTGAAATTTACAAATACGCGCTGACTGTTGTCGACGTCGCCAGCCGTTTCAAAGAGGCTGACCCTCTGACCTCCAAAGACTCTGTGGAGGTTGCGAAAGCTTTTCAGTCGAATTACAAGCCCAGCCCTTTGACGTGGCCTCAGCTGCTGCAGGTCGACCTTGGGCGCGAGTTCATGGGAAGCGTAACAAAAGAAATGGAAAACCACAAAACAACCATTCGCCGCGGGCGCCCTGAAATTCACAGAAACAGGATATCGTGAAGCGTTTCAACCGCACGCTCGCCGAGCGCTTGTTTGGGCATCAGTATGCCGTAGAAATGCTGCTGCCTTCTAGACAGCGGTCGACTGCCTGGGTCAAAAGGCTCCCCGACGTTGTTGTCGCTCTTAACGGCGAAGTCACTAGTCTTATCGGGAAAAAAACCAGCTGTCGCAATCAAAGAGAAATCTGTCACCTCCAAACCCTCTACAAAGTATTCCAGACCTGCTGGCTTGAAAGAAAAAAAGCTCCCCCCACTTATCAATGTAAGATATTTGTATCAGTCCGGCGAACTTGAAGGGGGGACTAAAAGAGCCACAGACCCAGTCTGGTCTTTGAAAGTATACCATTTTGAAAGAGCTGTAACTAAACCGAACGAGCCTATTGTCTATTATTTGTCCGATGGGCCTAAGCGCGGCTTTGTTCGCGAAGAGCTGTTGGTTGTGCCTCCAAATACACAGCTTCCTACCGAACAAGTCCGTGCCTGATGATGTCCTTGTGTCCACATACCAGCTTGTGCACGCCGTCATCTGCTATTCACCGCTTCGTGTCGAACGCCAACAACGAGACCTTGTCCACGCGCATGCCGTAGATCTCGTGGCTCTCGCTTAGCAAGATGTTCATCCCGTGCCAGAACTGCTTTTTCTCGAACAGTGCCTCTTTGTATTGCTCATGCTGGATCTCTTTTTCTACCACGCTTTTTTTCACTCCCTTGGCTTTCTTGTCATTTTTTTCTTTTTCTTCCATGATTGAATACATTTTTGGCCGTATGGCCATCGCTTCATCAATCACCCTCCCCGCGCACTCGTCTTCTATCTTCCCCAGCACCTTTTTGTTTTTGCTGCTGTGAAGCGGGTGCTCTTTGGGATAGTTGCTCGTGTCGTATGAGTCGAGGCCTTCCGCCATGTCTCTGTACACGTCATCCGTCTCGATCTCCATGAGCAGGCTGTCTGTGTCTGTGTAGATCAGATCGCACTTTTGCCCGTATCGCGCTTTCATCTGGTTGTAAAAGAAGTCATACATCAAAATCTTGCTGTTCTCTAAGATCGTCATGCCGGTGTAGATCGGCTTGTTCAATATCAGCCGAGTTTTGTTCATGTGAATACTCGCCAGGTCGTTTCCAAATATCTCGTGCCCTGCATACGAGGGCTAGCCACCAAGCGGCGGATCTTGTCGGTCTCCCAGCTGCGGACAATCTTCACGTCGACGCGGTTTCTCAAGTTTTCCATCGTTTTGCCGAACACCGAGTTGTTCATCAGTTTGTAGAAGTTGGTCTCGAACTCGCTCTTCCCTCCTTTCCTAAACTCTGTTCATCCGGGTGTAGGGCTCCATCCACCGCTCCCGGTCGAACTCGATCACCCGGTAGGCTTTTTCCAAACGTATCCCCTGGCTGAGGTAAAACTGCAGATTCTTGTAATGAACGACGTACTTGCTTTTGTTCTCCAGCGTGAGCACCAGTTTCTCGCTTTTTGGAAAGTTCAGTTCCTGGTCTTCCATCATTCTTTTTTGGTATCCCGACATATGCTCCACCCCGATCGCCTTTTTCTCTGGCGCGAGCGGGTAGCTGTTGTGGGGTTCGTGGAGCTCCTCTGGATACTCCAAGTCCGCCTCCAAGACCCATCCTATCCGGGAGTTTTCTTTTAGCTTCATGATTTGCTCTTGGGTGGGCATCACTCTCTTCCACTTGAACCCTCCCTTGGGCAGCGGCAGGCTCATGGCCCGGCCGTACAGATTGTTTGCGTCCAGGTACATGACGAATTTGTGCGGCTTGGTTGGGTCGTACTCGGCGGCCCGCAGGTTGTTGGCCCTCGCGTACCCCTTGCTCGCAATCGAGATGCCGTCGCGCATGCCTTTTTTGATGAACAGGTGCATGTCCAGGTCGGTCAAAAGCTCTAGCTCTAAGCCGGTCTTTTTCAACAGCGCGTCCCAGCTCAGACCGGGGGCTGTGTAATAATGTGCTGGATCTAGCCCGTACCTCCCCATGCAGACTTTTCGGAAGTTTTCAAACACATCTGCCAGCAGCACGACGTCGGTTTTCAAGTATAGATCGTGATAACGCCGAGGGTTTTGCATCCGAACTCGGCCCAGACCTTCTTCGCGTGGGCGTACTCTTCGTCGGTTATCCCTTTCCCGGCCAACTTCGAGAAGAACTCTTCTTTGGTCGGGAGCTATGTCTCGGTAAACCTTTCAAAGCCGTCCATGTATTCGTAAGGATAAATCCCTTTCTTTAGGAGCAGCTTCCTCTTTTCACTGTCTTCGCAAGTTTTTTCCGTTATTTTCATGTCTTCTGGTGTGCTGCCCTTTACCAGCGCGTCTAGGCTGCTCATCTTGAAATTTAGGCTGTCTACGAACCTCAGGTTTCCAAGCGAAAAGGAGATGTATTTCTCTGTGTTGTTCGGAATGCAGCTTATTTCTCCCGGCACCCGCGCCACGGCCTGCATCAGCAGGTGTCCATTGTAGCCCTTCAGGTTGTGGACCACCACCGCTATCGGCGCCGTTTTAGGTTTTAGGCGGAACTTCAGGTTGCAAGCATTGTGCGCAGCCCCCCGATATTTTCCGGTTATGTGGCAGTGGTCTTTCACCGCGTCTTTGTAGTTGTTCACCAAAAGCGGCGCTTTGCAAAATATGCAGTCTTCGCTGTCGGGGCCTTTGGGCTCTCTCTCTCACAGAGGACCCACGAACCCCTTCCAGGCCTGGTAATAGCACCTTTTGGTGGCTTTGGCCGTGGTACTCGCCGGTGTTGGGGTTGTACACGTCAAACGAGTCTCGGAACTCTGCCTTTACCAGGCTTTCGTTGCAGATGTGACATTCTGTCGCGCTGTTGTATTTACGCCAGTCTTCTGGCGTCATAACGATCGGCTTTTTGTCGGTCAGCTCGGCCCTCATCACCTTTTCGTGGTACTGAACGCTCGCCAAAAACCTGTGCACCGCGTCTTTCCCGCGGTACACGAACGGGCCGTGCGTATGGCCGTCGCTTTTCACGATTATGTACGAAAAGCCGCAGACCTCGTGCACCTCTATTTTGATCGTTGCCTGACCTTTTTTAGCGCAGCCATGTATCTTCCTGATCAAAGATTCAAAGTCGGCGTAAACCACGAACGGCGCTTTCATCTGCTTGTGGTGGTTGTTGAACTTCACCTTGTTTTCGCCCTCTTTGGGCAGCTCTGTTCTTGTGGGCCTTTTCAGCTGCTCCATGCATTCGGGTTTGTACCTTTCCAGCAGCTCCGCCGTCGTGTAGCCGTGCAGACAGCGTTCGCAGAAATGTTTGCTGCTGTTATGCCTGCTTTGGTCATAAAACAAAGCGTTCAACCTTCTCACAAAGGTATAATGAGATTTTTCGTTGGTCTGTGTCAACATCAAGGTGATTCTTGGGAGACCTCCCTCTTTTTCGCTGAGCCTATGCACGATCACGCGCTCAGCCAAACACATTTATAGCAAGGTGCGGGTTTTGCTTTTCTAGCTTATTTATCGGCTGTGATACGGGCGCTCGGAAGTCTATTCCTGTAAAATTCAGCCCGTCTTCTGTGGGATACCTTGACGGCCTTGACACGTTCATGCCGTCTTTCGGCAGAAATAACGCCGCACGCAGCGCCCATCTCAAGCACTGGTTGTCCCGGTTTTGGACGTTGATGATCGCTTTTTTGTTTGTAGCTTTTTGGGCAGCGGCATCTAACTGCCTCCACGAAATGGTTGGTATTGGGCGACATTAACGAAGGCTTGCAAAACGGCTTTTACCACCCAGCCTGAGCCTCTTTGAGACCATGCTTCTATTTTGCCTTTGAATCCATCAATGGATCGGCGTAATACGCTATTGACTGTTGCCGCGTTGTTTCTGTTGAAAACCGCGGGGTCTGTCTGTTTGAAATAATGTACCATTTCTTGCTTTTCACCATCTCTAGTTATCGAAAACTCAACGTTAAGCGCAAACCGCGTTTTGACGCTTTTTAGGGTTTTAATTTCATTCTCTATCACTTCGGCAAATCTTGATTTCGTTTTTTGTGCGAATTTCAGAAGGTCGGCTTTGAATTTATAGGCTTCTGGAACTTCCATTTTCCACACGAAGCCATTTGTTTAAGTTGGTTTATATCAACTGAAAATCAAAATCGCTGCTGGGCCTTATAGGGGGCCAAAGTCTCGCGTTCTCTTGGCGCGAGATAGGACCGTAAAACATCTCTATCACATCAGATGGAAACCTTGACGCGGCCATGACTGCTTTATACCAAGGCAGGCGGCTTGTTCAATTGGAAAAAAAAAATCTAGATCAACAGTCGCGGGCAGTTAACACACATGGATGATGGGGGTTCTGGACTCAAGGCGGTTTGTGCTAATCGCGTCGAGCGAAGCGAGACACGAAATAAGCAGCAAACCGACTTGATCCAGAACCCCCAACATCCATGTGTGTCCTTCAGACTCAATTTAGCGAGTCCTTACTGGGCTGGAAATCGGCCATTTTAATTTGGTTAGGATAGGTCTTTCAATGTATGTAAAATTTAGTTTGGGCAAATAATTTAGCATTGCACTAAATCGTTTACAAAAATACAAAATCAAATCAAAATCAAATCACGCCAGCAGTCGATTGCGTGACCAAATTTTTGATACATTTTGTATTACTTCGAAAAGTCAGCATTACCAAGCTATAAATAATATAAACATGTTCGCCTTCTTCGGTTTGTAATATCCTGAATCTTGCAAACTGATTCTTTCCTTGCACATTTTCAGCGGCGTTTTCGACAGTGCTCTCAACCAAATTTGAAGAGAAACAATTACTGCCAAGTCCCATGCATTTATGTACTGTTGTATGTATCTGTGCTATTTGTGTCGTTTGATTAAGCCAGAAGTAAGCGCTAAAGCGTTAGTCAGTAAGTGAATTTCGGGTTTCCATTTTGAAGACGTTTGGAAGTCTTCCATGTTGACAGAAGATGTGTAATCCGAGACAAGCGTGCCTTACAACATTTTTGTTTCGTTTCCTCAGAAACGAAACGGTATTGTTTTCCGTTCAGGGGTGAACTAGCTATTTACAAAGTGGAGGTAATATCCAATCAAAGTAAAGTTCGTAACTGTTAATGTAAATACAGAACGGCGGCAACATTTCCCGCCAAAATTCGGTGCATCGCAACAAAATGTAACATTTGCAACATTTCAATTGCTGCCTTGTACGAAAATGGGGAATTACGATTGAAACTCTCGTTTCTCGTTATTATATTACAAACAAAACTACGAACTGGACTTCTAATCGGATAGTGATAGTGAAAAGGACAGATATTTTCAAGGTAGAGACACCGCCACACCACGCGATTTGTCCACCAATGCGATATTTTAGGCCGGTGGAAGCAGTTGGTTTTGTTTAGTTTAGCAAAGAAATGGTACTGTTTTCCGTTTCAGATGATTTATTAATGTCATAGTGAGTACGAATGTTGTCAGCGTAACGCTTGTAATTCTCAAGCTAAACATGTTCAGCAAAAATAACTTGTTGTTTCGTGTCACGGAAACAAAAGGAACTTAAAATGTCAAACAGGTAGAAATAATTAGCGACTTAAATGGTTGTCAGTCAGACTGAAACGATGTATTCTAAAGAAACGAAGATATCTGGTTCCGCGTTTGATATAAATGAGATTAAGATCACAACTACGGCGATATAATTTTGGTCAATCAGAACACTTGTCAGGAATAAGTAAAGTAAGTGAGGGGGTGAATAGGCTTTCGGATTGACGGATTTGGCCTTAAAAAGCGCACGGATTGTGGATTTTTGAGGTAAATCGAGCGGATTCGCGGATTTTGAAACCACAGTGGATCGTGGATCAGCCGTGAATTTTGACGCGGATTCCGGGTTCTGCCGGCCTTGATTTTGGGATCCTGGGTCCTAAACGAAATTTGGATCATAGATCTTTCTTCAGCCTTTGTCGGTATGTTAATGAATTCATCCAAATTATTTCTTTTTTCGAAAGAAGCTCATTTAAACTCGGGTGTGAGACTGTTATTGGATTTTTCCTGTGTTATAGTCGTCAAGTATGTTGCTTCTTTACTATTTGTGCGAAATTAACAATAGCGTCTACATTTACCAGTTTACCTTTGTAGTTTTACACTTCTGTTTCCGGATGTGGTTGTGGTTTCGGACTTAAACAAAAATATTGGCGGATCGACGGATTAAGTGGAAAGAAGGCTCGGATCGGCGGATTTGCATATCCCTATTCATCCCCTCAGTAAGTAAGTAAGTAAGTAAGTAAGTAAGTAAGCAAGCAAGCAAGCAAGCAGGCAGGCAGGCAGGCAGGCAGGCAAGTAAGTAAGTAAGTAAGTAAGTAAGTAAGTAAGTAAGTAACTTTATTTCAACTCGGATTGATGAGGCTGTGTAGGCCCCTAGCAATACAGTCATGCTAATATGCCGAGAAAAATATAAAAATATCAAAAAACAAAACAAAAACAAAACAAAAACATACATGATCAATTAATTACTAACATTCTAATTATATCAATAAATAAACAATAAACAGACTTAAATCTGAAAATTATTACAGGGAATCATAGAAAACTTTACATCACAAATTAAGCTCTCTTACATCATTCATAAATTCCTTAAGGATTGTCATTGAACGTAATTCATCCAGTATAGAATTCCACACTTTGGCACCAATAAAAGTTGTAGATTTTAAGCCAAAGTTTGTAGTTTTCTTACGTGGGACTACGAGCTTCTTGGTGCCTCTCAAGCACTTCACATCATTACCTACGACGAACAAGTCACTTATATATCCTGGTAACTAAACCCTCCCCTTTTCTGTGGCTGTTTACGGGTAAAGAACACGCTCTTGGAGCGCTTGGACGATACTACAGATGCGATATATTGTGGAAGGTAGGTAATTCATATTCTATTTTAATTAACGTTGGTATATTGCAAAATAGGTACAGTATGGCTTACAGTTATAAGGCTTTCTTCATATCGTAAGTCTCGAACCCCCAGTTTTCCAGATTTGTAGCTAAACTGATTTGTCAAATTTTCCTCCACAATTCGAATAGCGTTACTTCTAAGAGCTCGCTTTTAAAACTAAGGAAATTTGTATTTTGACGTTCCGCGGCATTTCCAAGAGCTCCTTTCCATGAAAACACCGATAGCATTTGTACTTTAGCTTCATAATATTCAAGCAAAAGTGGGGGAACAATTGCACAATTGTGGTCACACATGTATGAGACGTCCTTTTTGAACAGAAAAATATACTGCGTCACTGACAACAAAACGTAGGGTGCTGCGTCATATTAAAATCAAGCGCGGCTGCCTGACATCCTGTTTCAGACCGTAACTGCCTTAGTTCCCTAGTTCAGAATGATGTTAAAGGTTTTGTGAATGGCTTTAGTTGCTGGTCTTATCGATGATGATGAAAGAAGTAGCTTCCTCTAAAAACATGCCTAATTCAAGATTAGAGCGCAAAAATCATACCCAGTTTGAGATCAAAATGTTCAAATTCGATCAGTCTATTTCTGACCAAAAGGTCTTAAAAAAGCATACCCTTTGAAGCTGGACATACCTATATAGCCGATATACGCGAGTCCCCCGTCCCCTATGGCAGAGTCAAAGGGAAGTATCACAAGTAAGTGTATTGACTGTAATAACTGATACAAGTGTTGACAACTTATACACGTCGCCTGGACGAAAAACCCCAGGCTCTGGCAACTGAGCGGATCAGTGCAGCGCAAAGTGGCGCATTAGCACAAATACCCCTCACCCCGGAACTTCTCATGCACAAGATCTCAAATCCCCAGCCTTTCTCAGACTTTGAATATCTTGTCGGAAACGGAACACTATTTCCTTCTGCGAAATAGCTTCTTGTTGAATATGGGGATGAGGGTCGGGACTTCAGCAAAATAAAGACCAGAGTAGGGAGGGCCCTTTCGTCAGGGAAAAATCAAACACCTTCACTAGTCAAGCGTATATACTATGCGAGGAGAAAGTAAAGCACGAAGAAAATCACAAATTGGCCAGCAAGCCTTCTCCCGATCTCAAAAATTTTAAAAATTGGGGACGTCGTAAACTTTTAAAACAACATGATCTGTTGTCTTTCGTCGCAGCCTCTTGTCTGTCAGCAATTTTAAAGATATCAGATCACAGTCACTTTTCAAAACTTTGAAAACGTCCAGAGGTTTTAACAGAGTTAATTTTCTTTGTCTGAATTTTAAGCCAGGAGAACCTAGTAAGTGTGTAGGATTCAGTTTATTGTTTTAGCCAAGAAAGAAGGCCCTGAATTACAACTAAAACTGAGTTATTTGACAGATTCTAAAGCGTGTTAAATCCCCTCCCCATCCTGTGTGCAAAGCCCGGCTGCTGCCAGACAATTGCAATATGCAAATGAGAAACAAGGAGCAATCGAGGATGAGTAAGATAGCGGCTCATTTGTTATTGATTATTTAATTTAATACCGGCGATTTCTGCCTGAAAGCAGGTTGAATGATTATGTCGAACAAAGCAACAGAAAAGTAAGGTACATTTGGATAGGAACGTGGTAATATCGAGCGCGCGATTTTGGGGAGTTCAGATTCACCCGACGGATGCGTACTGGTCATGGGACACCGTTAAAATGACAGGATAAGAATTTTGTTTGACAGTCAAGATATGACAACCGAGCGAAGGTATTTATGTTGGTTTTAGTTTCAGTGGTGCCGATATTTCGAAATGAAGTGTTTTAATTCCTTATTAAATCCATTTTGAAATCACTGGTTATCCTTGCAATCTGATTAGCTCTCAGTGGTGCGATTTATTCACGAATCGCACTATTCTTTCCTCCAAATCGCATCTTTTTCTCAGCCAATGAGAATGGGACAGTAAAACAAAACAGCCAATCAGAGTTCAACGGTGGTTTAAAGTAATTAGTAAAATTTCAGCAAAAGGAAAGGCAAAAAGCCATTGTGTGGAGAATTTTGCAACTACTACTGTATATTTGCCAAAACTTTGTTATTGTACGTTGTTTTTTCCAAAAGAAATTGACGAATTTAATTAATTACAGTTCCTGAAAGACGATTATGAGCTCCTTCAGGTTGAAGACCTACTTTGTTGTAGGTTCCCAACTTTCAGTGTCCATTTTGACGAATATTCTGGTGATTTTTTCTTCAACATCTGCTCAAGATCCGTACCGAGTCCAATAAAACATAAACAAATGAAAACCACACAACAACAAATTCAGAGACCCCTTAAAAAAGGTAGATGTTTCCAGGTTTCCGGTAGTTTCAAACGAAGCAACACAAGAGCTCAACTCTGTCGCTGTAAATAGACATAGTCAAAACAGTGAATGAACGAACGTCTTACGAAGCTGGTGCCAGTCCCGCCATCTTGAAAATATCTTGAAACAAATGACGTCGCAAGAACTTGACAAGGCCCTGAGTATTGCGTCTTACGCCGAGGTCACAAAGAGACACGGAGATGATAACGAGCTGGAATCCCTTAAAATCATGCAGAGTGCCTGGACATCGTGCACCCGGAATCGTGCACTCGAAGGAGTTTCACAACTCGGCTGCACCTTCAGATTCCTTCTCCAAAGACAACTAGGAATCTCAACCTCAACCACAAAGGAAAGGAAGACCTTCCATCATTGATTCAGGCGACGAGAATTGAACTTTTATGCATGAAGTAGACTGTTTTCGTTCTGACTTCAGAACTGCTTGTCCTTTGTTATGCTCGAATGAGTTTTCGTCACATGACATCGTTTTGCATACTAAATGAAATGCAAAGGCATTTCCGGTTCCGCTATTTTTAACAAACCTGCTACTGGAACAATACACCAAAATCTAAAATTTAAGGCGATAAAATTGTGCGATCTCAAAATGGATCTAACAAAGTGGCAATTGAACTTGTGATTTCAAATTGAACTCGCGCTGCGCGTTCGTTCGATTTTTAAATCACGCTATGATTTCAGACCAAATTGCACTCCACTCAGTTCAATTATCATTGTAAATAGAGTGGTAGTATTTTTGGTCACGCATTCGACTGCTGGCATGATTTTGACTTTTTTGTGTATGATTTGAATAATTTTTTTTTGATGAGTGCCTAAACATCTGCCCAGGCTAATGTAGGGTGCGTGACATGTTATGTTGAGTGTGTGACTATGAGCTCACGTACCGCAATGTATGCTGGGATTTGGTTTGGAGAGTGAAAAACATGTGCTCGGAGATTATACCAAAGTACGGAGTTTGTGCTTTAATAAAACGTTGTTTTCGTCTGAGTTGAGCGTGTAACACAAACGTTAGTTAGTCGGTCGCCGAATTAAAATAATTGTCGTTTTGACTATGCGCCACATCTCGGAGTTTCAAAAGATTTTAGATTTTAGCTATATTAGGATAGTTCTTTCAATACATGTAACACTCTGGTTTAATGTTTACCTCGAAATAATTAGATCAATGCTCTCGGGTTATTTAAAGAGTCGCCCTCCCTCAAAGCTCTGAAGAGTCTCTCAGTTAAATTATAGCGAGTTCACGGTTGTCGAACGTGCTCGATTAAATGTTAGGGGTAGCGAATGGTAAATGCGAGAACTTTGCGAGACGGCGAGACAAGCGTTTTTCTTTGCGAGCCCGAGACATTTTGACAATTTAAATTGCCAGACCGAGACTTCAAAGTGTTTTGAGTGCGAGCGCGAGACGTTCAGACTCTTAAAATTCGAGCCCCAGATTTAGTTGAGAGCTAGAATGAGCTTGTACAGCCTTAAGCCAGCTTCTTGGAACTGACTGGAACTGGAAATTCGATTATAACGCTCTACGTTATGATATTCTAGAGAAATATAACTGTTTTTCTGGCGCCAAATGGGACGTTGCGGTAGGTTTTGTAATTTTTTGTGGAATTAAGGCAGTTAGCTATAGGACAAGTTAGGATTAACTTTTTCTCGGAAAATTGTAAGTTGCTTCATTGAAATTCAATATCAAGTGAGGCCGGAAGACGTCATTTGTAAAAACAGATAAAGGAACGAATCGGGACTTCGAGACCCTTAGCCTTGCGAAAAATCGAGACTCCGAGACAGCTTCGTAGAAAAATCGAGACTACGAGATGCACATAATTACTAAAAAACGAGACTGCGAGAGCCGTGAAATTCGACTGAAATTTTACGAGACCCAGAGTTTTTGAAGGACCATTCGCCACCCCTAATGTTGTCGACATAAGTTAGTTGTCAACAACGAAAGGTTGTCGTTAAATACGTTTGGACTGTTTTTCCTGTGTATGGGAATCATTGCTTTAGTTGTCGACAACTATCGAAAGCGCGTTGTCAGTGGACAGTGGTTTCGGTGCGTGTTGTGTCGCGGTTTTAAACATGCGTAGGGAACATTAGTTCCCAGGTCTCCCTGACTGGTCTCGGAACTACCGATCTGATATAGTTGCTCGTTGAAAATGTTATGTTATAAAGACTAACATTTATTGTAAGTCCTAAAAGTTTCACTTTTCGAGTCAATATTTGTTTTAAAAATGTCAAATTTCTTCGAGGCAACTATCGGCCAATAGCTCCTCGACAGACACTATAGCCAAGAAACTCATCGTCTCTTGCTATAGCTTAAATAGAAACACGGGTGAAATCTTAGGAAAATGCACTCGCCTGCAGTTCATGCTCCCACAGTATTTCTCGCTCTCCCAAACTTCCACTCGTGTTGAAAAACTGAAAATGTTTACTTTTTTAAAATGAGATACAGGTATGGTATTCGTCATAAGCAGTTGGAAAATCATAAACAGTACTTGTATGTAGTCTGTCATTGAAAATTACAAGGAATAAAGTACACCGGTTGGAAAGTGCTATACTTTCGGTCTCTAAAGAAGGAGAGAGAACCCGGCTCTGGTCTACATCAGTGAAAAGAAGGCTCACCCGGCCTGCACGTGGTTATTTCTAATGTTAACAACGCTATTTCTGCTTCTTCGTAACCTCACCTGATAACCTTTCTACACTTTTTTCGCAGGGGATAAGAAACCCTGCCCTTATGGAAAACTTGCAACAGCAAGCGGTGTATGCTATGGTAAGTGTATCATTATTTTGTTTTCGGTTTGGTTGTTTGTTTTTATGTTTTTGTTTGTTATTGTTATTGTTGTTGTTGTTGTTGTTGTTGTTGTTGGCCTTTTTGGTTATTTTAGAAAAGAACCCACAAGCTCCACGCCACGCTCCACGCTCCATGAAACCTAGAAGGAAAGTCTCATCTAAACCCTAAGAATTCTTTCCATGTGCTTTATCGAGGAAAGCAAGCCCCCACTTGACTCGCGTGGTGCTAGGCATGATACGGGTTGCGCGAGCAAAAGCGAATCATATGCATTACTAAATCGATATGCTGGGTTGACGGATCACAAAATCCAACCAAAGACGTCCAGATCCTCGCTCCAGGTGTAGCTAACCACCACAAGAGGCTTTTCTTAGGGTCATGGCACACCTCTTTGGACGTTCCCGTTAATTTAAGATTAGAAGTGATAACCCACTGGCCTATGGGGCGAGTAACAACAAAATCTATTTAAGCTATGATATGAAGGTGAATAGAAGGCAACAGATATTTTGAAAGACAAAAGCAGATTGGATTTATTAAATTGAGGACTGTTTTAAATTGAGTGCTGTGGTGTGCGTGCAGCCTTTCTGTTTAAAACACCGAGGTACCTGGCCAAGGACAGTAATTGGAATTTATGCCTTTATTCACAGGATTTCAGGTGCATCTGCAGGCTTTAGGATGATTGCCTTGTCCAATGATCGTTTTAGAATTAACAAAAACGTTACTAACTCCATTGCATGGTCGATTTGCGCAAACTTGCTCGAAAAGGCAAACCATAACTGTAAGTTAATCTTTCCCTTTACAAAACCAAGAATTATATAACTAGCTACCTACCTACCCACCTATTACAGGTACTGTATCTTACTGCCTTCCTACCCACCTAATGACCTACCTACCTACCTACCTACCTACCTACCTACCTACCTACCTACCTACTCACCTAATTCCTTGATAGCTTCCTACTTACTTACTTGCTTATTAACTAATTGTTGCTTCTGATATCTTTTGTTTAGATCCACCCACCCCATTCGACAGATCGTACCTTGGAGAGCCTCGAATTTCGAACGAAAGTGATGCAGGAACTCCTAATATAAGCCTTCGTTGCGATATTCCCCTGGACAAAGCGGGTCTTTCGTCGTGGAGAAATGTGTCATATCGGATAGCTTGGTATTCGGAAGGCAAACATTTGTACACAGAATTTCCTTGTGGCCTTTTGCCTCATAACTCCAATGAGTATGATGACTCTTGTCCCGGGTCAAATAAGCCATTGTTTTCTCGACTTGATAGTTCGAAGTACAGTTTGCAACGATGGGTAAGTAAGAAAAGTTTAAATTGAAGTGTCTTTTTTTTTTTTTTTTTTTGCTTTGAAAACCGCGAGGTATGGTACATTTGTTTTGGCTGACCAGCAGCAAACCAGCTATTTAACAATTATTCCATGAAACCGCGTTGGATATGAAGTGATAAATAACCAACGAGCGCGTAGCGCGAGTTGGTTATGATCACTTCATATCCAACAAGGTCGAATGGAATAATTGTTTTAGTATATTCTTAATCGGGTTTTTGCCGCCGATTTTTATTTCAACAATTTTACAGAGCGGAAAATTTTTAAACTTGGCGCACTGTTTTCCATATAAGGTAAAACTCCGACTAATGGCTCATAGTCGGAGTTTTTGAGCCAATCAGAGAGCTAGAAATGCAATAGTCGGAGCTGAGAATATACTAAAAAGTGATATGAGTAGTATAGCCGAAGAATCTTAAAGTGCCACTGAAACGAAATTTTCGTATATGAGATTTTTGCTTAGTAATAAAGTTTCAACCTTACTTGGAAACACTGCGGACTTTTTTTTCGCATACGTTAAGCGAAAACTGCTTTTTCAGCCGTTCGAAGTTGGCTGGTTAAGCCCAAAATTGGCGGCCATCTTGGCGCGGCCAAAACAGCCTAGTGACGTCACTGGTTGTATTACTCTCATGCCGCGCTGAAAATTTAGAGTGATTATGGGAGAAGAGAATACTGTTCGAAGCCTCCCAAAAAACATCTTAAGGACATCTCAGAGCTGTAAAGCAGATAATCACAGTAGCCTTAGACAAGAAGAGGTGGAGAGTCGATCCTGGGGCTTTTCAGTCTATTTAATTGGATATTTGCAGGATATTTTATGTAAGCAAGCAAACGAGTGGGAGTTCTTAGATCGCAAAATGATCGGGACTCTTGGTGAAATGGCCACCACTCAAGTAAACAATACCTACACTCATAAAGTAAAAAAGACATGAAAACAAGAGAAAGCAGCTTTTGAAATTATTATCCGGACTGCTGCTGCACGAATCGCAGCAACAACGCTTCGAGTTTCGAGTCGCTTCGCTTCGAGGAAACCGGACGCTTTGTGAGTTTCACCGTGGACGAGATTGTGCCACAGTGACCTTTAGTCCAGTTGCATCTGTTACATCCTACAAGTTATCAAATCAGCAACAATTTAAGAAACCCTCTTCTTTTATGTGAGGGAGCGAATTTAAACTATAAAGGTAAACTAAGCTGCCATGACCCTACACGTATGTTTTCAGGAAACGAGAGAACGCGTGACAATGTCGACGGCGAAAGGTGATATATGCAAATTAGTTCAAATTCTGTTTAATAAACCTTCGAAAGGAGTGTAAACTAGTGACGTTTTAACGAATTGCTTTGAATTTGGATACCATTAAATGAAGATCATAGACATAAGTATGTGCTAAAGAACTCAAAGTAATCCATCGACCGTGAAATATTGCAATTGGGAGATACGTGTAAAAGAGAAGCGAAATTCGCGCTTTGTTTACACTGACACGTATGCGACGATAAAGCAAACCCTGCTGCGGATCACAATTTTCAAAGACACATTTTGTCTACCACAAGAACTCTCACCTATTAGTATCATAAAAAGATGCCCTCTGTGTGCAAAGAAGTACTCGACTCAAAGCTTGTGGACCGTTAATAACTTCGTGATTGTGCGGATGGCTGATGCGCTTACGGCTTTTACTGCAGTAAAGTTGCCGAGGATATATTCGAACCTTGTGTAATAGACCTTAGATAAACGTGAGAATCCAAATTTCAGAACCAGGCTGAAAACAGACGACGAAATATCGTGTTTAGGCTTTAGGACGTGATATAAAAGTTGCCACACTCGTCTTCGAAATCTCCAATCTAGTACTCAAGATGTTTGAAAAGTAACTGAGCTGTTCTAATCTGTAGCATTTATTTTGGTGAATCTGCACTCTTTGGCGCCCTCCAACGTTCATGATATG
The DNA here is from genome assembly GCF_042242905.1 of Orbicella faveolata. Taxonomy (NCBI): domain Eukaryota; kingdom Metazoa; phylum Cnidaria; class Anthozoa; order Scleractinia; family Merulinidae; genus Orbicella; species Orbicella faveolata. The sequence goes on along the minus strand of NW_028301539.1, from coordinate 30,932,844 downwards.
TATTTCCTGTCAAGACTGGACAGAAATTACAAGGTAGAAAACTAGCAGGTATCGACAATATGAAAAATAGACTTGAATAAATCAAGTGAAAACAAGAGAGAATCTATAGCGCTTCTTGCGTGAATACAACCAGTGACGTCACAAGGTCCTTAAATTCGGTTCCAGAGCCCGGACACAGTTTTGCTCCTAAAAGTCGATTTCAGCAGCTAAAAAAAGCACTTTCCGTTAGGATTTGACAGAAATAAAGTTCACCATTATTTTAAGCACGTTTGAAACTACAAATTGGGCTAATAAAAGAGAGTACGAAAATTTCGTTTCAGTGGCACTTTAAGCAAGATTTGCAGCAAATAGACTGGCGTATATATGTATGTTTTGTCAAATCTTTCAAATTTGAAGACCTTGTTCATTTTATTCACACTTTTTCGAATTACGCGATTAATTGTTAGGAAATCATTACAAAGAGAAGAAACAAAAAACTGTAACAGCTTTAACGAAATTTAGCGCTTCTTCGCATTAGACATTTCTCTTCTGGTGGCGGCGCGTGTTATCAATTCATAGCAGCTCGAGTTGTCTCGTTTGCGATTATATAAAGCGAACCTGTGTGAAGACTGTATCGTGATCGCAGCAATCCATATTCGTTTTATTACTGGCTGAGATCGAAAGCTTGCAGATGGGAAAGAAATGTCTTCGAATATCCTCTAGCCAGGAATGAGTTTGAATTAGCGCTAATGCATTATTCTTCTGGTCGCGCTACAGCATAGCTCATGCTCTTGGTTCAGTTGATGTGGTTGATTTAGGTATTGATAGGTTAAATAAAGTGAACTTGCGTGAAGATTGCTTTAATTCCGACTTAAGAATTGTTGCAAAAATCGATCTAGCAAGCCCGTATCTGATCATTTCAAATAAATGCCGAAAAATCATATCAGTGTAAAATGGGGTTGACTAGCCTACACGATTTCCACGTTTCGTGACATTTGTACATTTACCGCTCTCTGTTCTGTCACTCGACCTTTTTTTATCGCCTCACTCGTGTTTATGAAGGGCACTTCATGTTGTGTAATAAGGAGGAATTTTAAGTAGAGCTGAGCCGTTAGATCGTGCAATTTCTTTGCAGGTCATAGGTCTGCATGGTTTCCGCTGCTATCTGCATGTCGCTTCGTAGGGTTTGACACTTCTGTAATTTGCCATGTGTTTATGCATTGTTCAGGTTCATTTCTATTGCAAGATATGCTTTCAAGTCTCCACGAATTTGCTTTTGAGGGACAAAATATGAAATTTACCGTGAACATGTTGCTTACTTGCATTCTATATTGTAACGCTGGGCCCGGCTGTGATTAGAACTGTTTGCAAGTACATAAATCCTTATCACGGATATCACATTTGTTCTCGTACGTTTTTTGTCGGAGACACCGTAGCTTTACTTCGAGAAAGCTATACGTTTGAATTTGTTTAGAGACATTCTTATGTTTCTTGCAGCTATCCGATGGAGCTTATGTTTCTCCTACTCGATGTATAGGTTTATTCCTCCTTTGGTCGTTCTGGCACCACATGATTCAAATGCAGCTGTGCTGACTGTTTTGCGTGTTGTATACGCCATTGTTCGGCTTAGTTCAGGCAAGACCATGGTTTCGATCCTCCATCTGGATCTCATCAGTTGCCGGTATTTCTAAACTGCTCTGTACGTCTGTAGCTGCCAATAGCGCAACTCGTACATATGTGAGAATGTTAAATATTTTGCCTGAATTAAGTGGAACAATGGCATATATACACAACACGCAAAACAGAATATTTTCTTAGATGTCTTTTCCTCCCTAGATTTCGTGCAACGTTTCAGCCCGGTATACCAACTCCACGGCTAACCCTTGGAGCCTCCCCAAACCTGCTCGTCAACCAGTCTTCGTGGGAATAAAAGTAAGTATTGCCTTCTTGATTGTTTCACACTGATGAACGAAAATCAGGCAAATCATCCTTTAGCACTACTCAGACGCGCACTGACAGAAGAGGGGATTCTTCCTTTTGAACTTTAATGATCGTTAGGGGAAGGAGCATGCAGGGACCCTCAACTATGTTTTTTATACGTGCTAAGGAGTTTTTTCCCAATTCCTGAAACTTTCAGAAGCTGTTTAATTTTCCGTCTGGAATTGTTGTAAACATCTGTGACAGCCGTACCGGTAACAAAATTTACTCACTTTATTACGTTGGCCTTCAATTGTTAGCTGACTTATCATTTCTCACTCCAAATAACAATTCTTAAATATAATTCTTCCATGTTAGGAATATATGTAAATCCTAATAAACTATGTGCAAGGGCAAGTCTGCGTAAACTTGATTAACAAACTTGCCTCTTAATGTGGAGAATCCGACGAAAAGACGAAAAATTCGAATTTTATTTTGTGCCAAATTAAAAAGACCCTTTTGGTAAACTTCTAAACTTCTAAACTTCTAACTTTAAAAGTTCCAGGGAGTTCATATTTTTGAGAAATATAAGAAAGTTCGAAATACCGCTCAATTATCCAAGATGGCCGATGGCATTTATGCGAAATTTCGCATTTTCAACAGGCCAGTACGGAAAGAAAAAAAAAACTGCCTTGATTCATATACTATATCAACACAACCGTCGCAAATGTCAAATTTCAACTGATTTTAGAAGGTAATAACTCTTCTAGTATACGAATCTTTCCACAAATAAGAGATTCTAAAGTAAGAGCTATGCAATGGGTACGCCATATCCAAAGAGTTAGTTTGGCCTGTGAATATTGAGCGCGCTAGACGTAAAACCATGAAGATTATTTTGACCAGTTGCGCCATTTTCAGGCGACGGAGCGAAAACTTCGATTTCCCAGCCATCGTTATAGACATAGTGTTTCATAACACAAACTATTCTTTGGCATTGTGTATCACACTTGTAAGCAACAATTTAAATCATACCTCAGAACTGGCCTTGGTTATAACAGGCAAAGTCCTGTAGAAATCTGCGTGAGAAGACGAACTGACTTATGACCGGCCATCAAGAGACGACCGTAAATTTGACAGATGGGACAGAGAAACTTTCGTTACTTGTTTTGACCATTTTTACTCACCCTGTATCTTTTTCTAAAACAATGGAGTGGAAAAAGGTCAAATGCAGCGGCTTATATTATAATTAAAACTGTCACTGGTCAGCTAGCGTGGTAGATATGTTGCCGGAGAGTTGCATGGCTTGACACCGTGACAAGGAGGGTAATTTGCGTATTCGAGTTCTTCACTTGCGGTCGTTTCGGACACACGTACAATCAATCTTTGAAGTCGCGATTGGTTCCATCTTTTCTACAGATTCATCAAGTTTAAACAAAGGAAATCATGACCGTGACAGTTTTTGGATATCTGATCTTAATTAGCATAGATTTTTAAGATTTTATTTCTCCGTTTTTTCCTTTGTTTTAGTTTAGATTGAGAAGATATATCAAACATTCAAGACAGTGTTTGACCACTTTTCCGAACACCTCGAACTTCGTCAAAAATATTCCGCTGCTCGTCGTATTTTCAACTCTTTTCTCGGTGTTTGGAAATATGGTTAAACACAGTCTTTCGTGTTTGATATATTACTTCAGATGTAACCAATTAGGAAGAAGTAAAGATGGGTCTTCTCTATTTATATATCAAAATTGCTCAAATTCTTAATACCAGACTACCGTTTCACTTTGAACGCCTGATTTCTAGAGGACTGCGTCATCTATTACCATTATTAAGGCTCATTCTGATGTATTATTTAAAGTAATGCTTTTGTGTACAATACATGTTGTCTACGAGTAATTTGTTAGTTGTATGAGTTAGTTGTATGAGCACACATAACCACCTTTTGTATTTTGCCAGGTTTTGTGTAGGGTTAACTCCCAAAATGGCCAACAAAAACGTACAACAAGAAATTGTCAGGTTTTATAGCCATTCAATTACCTCTATTAACTATGCTCCTCGTCTAAAAATGGCGCAATTGTTCAAACTACCCTTTATAGTTTTTCGTCTAGCGCGATTAATATTCAAGGGCCAAACTAACCGTTTAGATATGGTATACCTATGGCATAGCTCTTTCTTTAGAATCTTTTATTTGCTGCGAGATTTGTATACTAGAGGAGTTATAACGCTCTAAAATTAGTTGAAATTTGGCGTGTAGATTAAATTAAACGGCCAAGAAGTGACAAAACGATTTTACGTCAAGATGATTTAAAGTTCAGAGAAATGATCAAAGCAAAAATCACAAACTCTGGGAGTACAAAATTAAAGCAAGGTTTCTTCTCTCTGTGCTTTTAAAGCACATTTCTGAAAATGTGCACAATAAAAGAAAATTCGAATTTTTCGTCCTGTAATCGGATTCTCGATATTTAGAGGCAGTGGCTCTAAACATACAGAATAAAGTTGCCTTTACGCCTAGTGTCTCAAAGACGCCCATACACTATATTTACCCGTATATGTGAAGCTGGCGTAAACATTTGCTTTACACAGATTGAAATCTGGCATAAAGCATAAATCATAAAGTTGACACCGATATCAACTTAAAGTTGTGCTTTCATGCTAAATTGACAGAATCTGTTAGTACTTTTTTACAAAGGAACAAAATGAGTGTATCTTTATCTGGCTCCTTATCAAAATTTTCTGGAAAATTTTTAAATTCTAATATAACAGCTAGAATAAGAAAAAATCATCGATTATGATCTCTTGGAAGTAAGAAAAAAAAAACGTTATTATATACTTTTGCAATGAATCATTGAGGGGATGGGTGCCGTTGCAACTATTTGTTTATATATATATCAAATACAAATTTTAGCATTTTTCATAAGAAAAAAAAAAAGAAAAAAACAAGCAAAACAAACAAAACAAGATTGCTGCTTAAACCAACTACCACAACAGTTTTAACCCTCGGACGTACCAGCTAACTCATACTCCCGCCGTGGTACAAGGGGAAGGGCGTGGAGGGCCCCTCCCCAGGGTTTTCGTTCTGTTAAGGACGTTCGCGCTATATTGTCTATGCGTGTCCTTACTGCGCACGCAAATTCACACGCCGTGTCATGCATTAGCGCGCGTGCTAAGTAATAAAATGAACAATGATAGGGCAGACGGCCATTACTATATATAGTTTTTCCTGGATTTAACGATCTTGGACGTTCGATGACTCCTATTTTTCTTTTGATGGATCATTTTCTGTGCTGATTTTCCACGTTTAGCGAAAAAATGAAAAAATCTATAGACTAGAAGTTTAAACTTTTTGCAAAATACACCATCGAATTCCGTTCTCTTTAGCTCTTCGTTTATCAGTGCGACGGTTTCAAATGCCTCTTGAAGGGTTAAGTTTTTTGAAAAAGTTGGTAACATTTGGAATTATTTACGCAACAGACCCACTGGTGCTTCTACAAAATATGACTAAGACCGTTTGCCTCCGTTGGCTCACCTTCGGTATTTTAAACAATAAAACCCTGTAGACCATGCTGAAGTACGCGCGTAGAGTTTTTTCCCACGCGCTCTATCTCTGACACAAGTAGATCATTATCTGACTGCAGTAAAAATGAAAAAAAAAAAAATCTATCGCCTGGAAAATTTTCGCGCGAACGTCCTTAAGTGAATTAAATTTATATTGATTAAATAGCCCTGAGCATGCTTTACAAAATAATATCATTTTTGTTGGTTGTAACGTCGTATGACGTCATTTTACCCGTCATCTTGGATCCGCCATATTGGATTTCCCTATTTTCTTAAAAAGTCAAACAATAACGGAAATTAATACAGAATGGTCAGGAAATATACAAATTGGTAAATTTCTGCCAAATAAATGAAGGAAACAGTTAAAAGTTAAAGACTTATGTCAAAAAAGTTGACAAAGTTGGCAACGTCAAAAATGATGGATGAATGAACAGCTACTGAAAGTTTCAGCCCCTTAACGTAAATCGTCTTTTCAAAACGCCCCCCCCCCGCCCACCCCTCCCTTGTACGTCCGAGGGTTAAGTCCATTGTGTAACATATTCACAATTTTTTGAAGGTTCATCCATCTACTCTAAGACTTACTGAATGTCCTGAGGAAAGGAAGGAAATTACCATTACACCGACCATACCAGTTAAGAAAGATGAATTTCTAGGGCAAAATTACTTGGAGATCAGCTTTTCGGTACCAGAGGGATTTACTTTGTCCCAGTGCAAGGTTCAACTGTCTGAAACTACACCAGTAAAAGTCTCCATTGTTGCCGATTGCAAAAGCTATTCTGGAGACGGTCTTGACAAATTCATTATGCCAGAAATTGAAGGGGCCCACAGTCGGTTTTGGAACAGCGTTATGAAATTACCTTCAGTTTGGGTAAGGCCTTATATTTTTATTGTTTAGAAATGCTTAATGGATGTCAATATAAATACATTTAGAAACTATAACGATCGATATATTAGCATCTTTTACAATGAATTCAGCGAAAAAAGAACAATTAAAGAGGACACTAAGTTACTCGAAACGGGGCCTATTTAAATCACAATTTATTGCACATATGAAATAAATTTCAGTTAAATTGTGAGCTTGAACCTTTGTTGAAACACCCAATCACCCACCTCAGATTGACATCACGAAAGAATCCTTAAAATCATCCAATCAAAAGGAACCTTGTCATCTAAATACATGCTTGCAAAATTTGATCGCTGCCTTCTTTCGTTTTCACACGAAATAAACAAATAGTCCGGGCAGCATTTTTCAGAAATATTCTCTGCTATGAAGTGCTCCTATCATCACACTTTTGCCCCCATAGACTCGATTTCCGGAGGCCCAACTCCCTCCGTCTCTACCCCCTGGAGTTAGGTTAGTGGAGGCCTACTCCCTCTAATCAGAGAGGAGGCCCATTACTCCCTCCTCTCTACCCAGGAATGCTCACAGTGGCCCTGAGAGAAGGCCCACTCCTTCCTCTTTATCCACCGTGTGCATCCCCTTGGCCTCTAAGTTTTGTTTTTCTTCCCACTCCAGGAGTTCAAGGGGCTAAATCATTAATTGAAAACTTTCTCACCCAATTCCCCATTCTCAGCCACACAAAGTTGTTGTTGTCCTTATTTCAGTAGGAAACAAGGGGAAGTTGATTAAGTGTGAGAAAGGCAAATTAAATACAACGCCCACAAAACTATTTTGTTCAGTCCAGTAATTTTTGAAGCCTTAAAAGGAGTTTAGGCTTTTACCCTAACGCCCAAATTATCTCGCAGTTTCAAAACTCTAATCTGTTCAGTTTTGGAGAAAGAAAAAAGGTCGTCATCTGTAATATATTGGCTTAGCAGCCACTGAGAGCAACCTGAAGTTCAAAAACATCACTTTTCCTCCATGAAAAATAACAAATCCTGCAAAATTACTTTGCATATTAAAACAGCACGCATTCTTTATATGTTTTACCCTTTCAATAAGACATATGCATCGACAAATTAATCGTATATTATTAACGTAAATTGTGATAAACTACTGATTATAATTGAAGACTACTACAACAGCAGTGGCCTTAAGGTGGCTCAAAACAGTTTCCAGCACTTAGATTTTGATGAGTCTTAATAATCACCCTTTATCACTTGATGCTACCGTCATGGTATGAAAAAACTGCCAAATCATTGGTGAAGACGTTGTCATCATTTTCGTGACACAATAGGTCACCATAGCAACAGTATGACCTCCTAAAAACACCTTTAATTGCAGCTTTAGGAGGTATAATTCAAAAACGGCACACTGAATTTTTTTTTATATTATCAAATTTTAATAAGCATGATAAGACGCAACTTTAGACAAAGTTTAAAAAAAATTCTGTACAGAGCCACTTCAAACTGAAGCATGGAGTGATAAAGAGAGGTTATAATAATCCATCAAAATCTAACTGTTGGAAACTGTTTTAAGCCACCATAAATGTTTTGAATTTCAAAGGACGTTCCACAGCACAACGCTTTCTTTACTCTCAGCAATCCTTTTGTTCGACTGTGCTTTTGTTTCCTTTGCCCTCGTTTAACTTTTCATTCCTCTGCCGTTCATTCGGCTTTAGGAAATTTAAAGATGATTTCCGGTCCGTACTGTGCACTCTCGAGAGTTTGTTTACGTTTTTTGATTTGTTCTATGCATGACGTCACATAAATTCAAAGTTTCATGTCAACCGCCATTATGGACGTGAAGCGACGCGAAACTTTAGGTTTCGTTCTTTCTCATATCACTTGATGAAACAACTTTGCAGCTGTAAAATCAGTAAAGCAGCTGGAAAAAGAATTTGAAAGGCCTCAAAGATAAGGTATGTGGTTCGTAACGAATAACATCGATTTGCATTTTATCGAGTGAGGTTTTTTAGTGTTTATAAACATTAGGGTGCTGAGAGTGCGCAGGACGGACTGGAAATCATCTTTGAGAGCAAATTCCCACAAAAATCAAACCAAATCAATTTTTTTCGGCAAGGCTAGAAAATTCAAATTCACTCGTCTCTTGCATATATCTCGCCCCTAGCAAGAGTGCAAACAGGCTGTAGTTTTTTTCCTTGAAATAGCTTTGTCTTTCCGAGAAAAATGACATTTTCGATTTAACCGCTTCAGACTCAATTTCATGCAATTTAGCGAGTCCCAACTGGGCTGAAAATCGACCATTTTCATTCGATTCACATTTCGCAACCATTGAGCGCAGAAATGTTGTGATACAAACAGCTTATTGCAGAACTATTCCTTGTTTAAAAAAGACAGTTTCAAGAATATTGGATTAACCTAATGATTTGACGGTAAACAAAACCACAGTGTTCTCCAAAATTGAGCTAGTCAGTCGGTGAAAAGAATTGTCATTTTGACCGTGTGCCATGTCTCGGAATTCCACAAGATTTTAGATTCTAACTACACTAGGATAGATCTTTCAATAAATGTAAAGTTTAGTTTGGGCAAATGATTAGGCACTCGTCAAAAAATTATTCAAAATCGTTCGCAAAAGACACAAAATCACGCCAGCAGCTACCGAGTGCGTGACCAATAGTATCATCAGCATATCTACATTTAATACTTCAGTTGGAAACGTTAGCATCACCAAGCAGTATGAGAGACATACTCATAAAAATAAACTGTTCACCTACTTCGGTTTGTAGTATCCTGAATCTTGCAAACCGATTTTTTCCCTGCAGTTCTTGTCAGTACTCATATCTGACTTTGAAGAAAAACAATTACTGCCTCAAGTCCCGTGTATGTATTGTTGGATGTATCATTTTATCTGCGTTATTTGTGTCGTTTGATTAAGCCAGTAGTAACTGCTAAAGCGTTATTCCACGAATGACTTTCGGGTTTCCATTTTGAAGACGTTTGAAAGGCTTCCGTTTTGACTGAAGATGTTTATCCGAGACCGGTGCGTTACAACATATTTTACATGGGGTGAGGGTCGGGATTTCAGATCTTTAAACAGATTTATTTTTCTTTGTTTGAATTTTAAGTCACAAAGACCTTGTTAGTGTGTAGCATTTTATCGCTTTATCGAAGAAAGGAGGCCCTGAATTAGAACTAACATCGAGATATTGGAAAAATTCTAACGCTTTTTCTTTCGGAAATAATCCCCACTCTACCCTACCCTGTGTGCAAAGACTTTCGCTGGACAATATGCAAATAAGAGACGCGGAGCGATCGAAGATGGCGGCTTATTTGTTATCGCCAATTACTGGAGATTTCTGCCTGAAAGCAGGTTGAGTGATTGTACCGAACAACAAAACGGAAAACGTAGGACCATTTACATAGGAACTTGGTAATATTGAGCGATTTGGGAGATTCAAATTTACCAGACGAATGCGTACAGGTTATGCAAAGCTAATGGAACACCGTTAAAATGGCAGGATGGCAATGTTGTTTGATAGTCAAGACATGATAACCCAGCTAAGGTAAAACATATTTATATTGTTTTATGCTTAAGTTGTGCTGATATTCCTGTGATATTTCGAATTGAAGTGAGTTAATGACGAAAACAATGGTAGCACTTTTAGTCACGCATTCGACTGCTGGCGTAATTTTAATTTTTTTGTGTGTGATTTGAATAATTTTTTGACGAGTACCTAATCATTTGTCCAAACTAAACTTTACATATATTGAAAGACCTATCCTAGCATAGTTAGAATCTAAAATCTTTTGGAATTCCGAGACATGGCACATGGTCAAAATGACAATTCTTTTGATCGACTGACGATCTCATCGTTGGAGAACACTTTGGTTTTGTTTACCGTAAATAGTTGGATTAATCCAATATTCTTAAAACTGGGCTTTTTCTTTCGTTTCCTCAGAAACGAAGCGGTATTGTTTTCAGTTCAGGGGTGAACTATTTACATAGTGATTTGTAATATCCAATCAGAGTAAAGTTCGTAATTGCTAATGTAAATACGGCGGCAAACTCGGTGCATCGCAACAAAATGTGTCATATGCAACATTTCAGTGAAACTCTCGTTTCTCGGTATTATCTTACACAAGAAAACTGCGAACTGGACTTGATAGTGATAGTGAAAAAGAAATATATATATTTTCGAAGTAGAGACACCGCCACACCACGCGATTTGTCCACCAATGCGATATTTTAAGCCGATGGAAGCAGTTAGTTTGTTTAGTTCAACGAAGAAATGGTGCTGTTTTCCGTTTCAAAGTGATTTATTGACATAGTGAGTATGAATGTTATCAGGGTAAACGCTTGTAATTCACAAGGTAAACATGTTCAGCAAAAATAAGTTCTCGAAACTAACTTTTATTTCGTGACACGGAAAGAAAAGGAAATTAAAATGGCATGCAGGTAGAAATAATTGGCGACGTAAATGGTCCGAAGTCTTACTGAAACGATGTATTCTAGAGAAACGAAGATATCTGTTTCCGTGCTTGATTTAAATGTGATTAAGATCACAACTACGGGGACATAATTTTGGTCAATCAGAACACTTGTCAGGAATAACAATCCCGCCCCTTTTCTGTGGCTGTTTACGGGAAAAGAACACGCACTTGGTGCGTTTGGACCATACTACAGATACGATATATTGTGGAACGTAACTAATTCATCTTATTGTAATTTAATTTAAGTTGGTATTCTACAAAATAGGCACACTATGGCTTTCATATCGTATGTGTCGACATTTTCCAGTTTTAGTTGAATTCCTCGAATTTTCCGACACATTTCCAGTAGCTTTACTTCTTAGAGCGGACTTTTAAAAATAGAAAATTTGTATTTCGACATACCGCGGCATTTCAAGAGCTGGTTTCCATGAAAACACTAATAGCATTTGTATTTTAGCTTCACAATATTCAAGCGAAAGTGGAGGAATAATTGCACAACTGTCGTCACACATGAGGCGTCCTTTTGGAAAAAAAATATATACTGCGTCACTGACAACGAAACGTAGGGTGCCGCATCCATTCGAATCAAGGACTGCCCGGCACAGAAATGGAAAAGTTATGCGTCAAATGCTTTTGCCTCTTAACTTTATTTAGCCTCACACACAATACTTTGAATTTCTTAAAAAATTGGCGGGCTTATCGGCCCGCTTCTTAAAGCACTTACCCTATTTAAAAACAAAGTCTGCGATTTTTCTGACCTATTTATGGCCTGACCCTTAAATTAATACCCTGTTTCAGACCTGCCGTAGTTCTCTAGTTCAGAATGATGTTGAAGGTATTGTGAATGGCTTTAGTTGCTGGTCTTATCGTTAATGATGAAAAAAGTAGCTTCTTCTGGAAAACATACCAAATTCAAGTCTAGAGTACAAAAACCATACCCAGTTTAAAAACAAAATGACCAAAATCGATACTCTACTTCTGACTAAAAGGTCTTTAAAAAAAACATGTCCCTCTGATCTGACGCTGGACATACCTATATAACCGATATAAGGAAGCATCCCCCTCCCATAGGGCACAGTCAACGTGATTGTGAAGTATCACAAGTAAATACATTTCAAAGCACGTTGACTGTAATAACTGATACATGTGTAGACAACTTAAATTAATTAGCCCTTGCCCTTTTACAATAGGTTCAGTACTAAACCTCACCTGGACGAATAACCCCAGGCTCTGGCAACTGAGCAGATCAGTGCGGTGCAAAGCGGTGTATTAACATATATCCCCCTCACCCCAGGACTTCTCATGCACAAGATATCAAAACCCCAGCCTTCCTCAGACTTTGAATATCTTTCCGGAAACGAAACACTATTTTTTTTCTGGGAAATACCTTCTTGTTTGGACAAAGAATAGTTCTGCATTAAGTTGGTTGTATTACAACTTTTTTGCGTTCAATAGTTGCGAAATGCGAATCGAATGAAAATGGTGGATTTTCAGCCCAGTTAGCACTCGTTAGATTGATGTCTGGACGTGAAATCGATAACGTCCTTTTTCTCGGAAAAACCAAGATATTTGAAGAAGAAAACTACATAGCGTTTTTACTTTTACTAAGGCCTACTTATATGCAACAGTAGGGCAAATTCGGTTTTTCAAGCCTTACCGAACTATTTTTGATTTTTTTGTACATTTGATCTTAATGAGCAAACCAAAACTGCAACGAGTACAATGGCTGTGTAATGATGTGTAATGGCTGCATCTACCCTGCGTCGCTTGTACGTCTGAGGGTTAAAGACAATAAATTTTGAGTTAGTTTTGGCAACACTTTATGCAGATTTATTTCTATTGATCGAAATAAATGACATGATACCATGGGCGGCAAATGACTTCTTTATTTTGCTCGAAATTTCAGCAATCATTCATAATTTCACCTGTGAAGTTGTAAAATTGCGATAGCAGCGTTTGGCGCGAAATTTCTCGGAACAGTCAAAAGGTCATGATTGTAAGTCAAAAGGTCTCGATTGTAAGCGTAATTTGTCAACCACGACATTAAAATGTAATCAAAAGGTATACTCGTGAAATTAGGAAATAATTTCAATTACTTTTCGTCAAAATCTTAATAATTTTTCTCGCCAAAAGGCTGGGGAAATTATAAGAATTTTGACAAAACTCGCGTGAACATATATATTTCCTAATTGTCACCATTTGATTACCCATACTAATTGCTTCTGTTGAATTTGGTATGGTATTGCATTTCTCGGCTTTTTCATGTGTGAAGTAGCCAATCGGAACCTCTATAAGGTCTCCCAAGGAAAGTCTGTAGTGCGAAATTTGTACGTATCATACAAAGAACTAGAAAATTTTCTTGACATTTTAAATTTCGAAGAAAAGGCCCCGGACCCTTTGCAAGAGCGCTTAACCCACGCGACACGATAATACGTCTAAAATCAACGTCAGCTCTCTTTTTGCTGAAAAACAAGTTCTTGCACCTTTGCTTTATCTAGTTCTTTTGTAGCCTGCGAGAGTACCTGTTTTTTTTTCGGCTCCTGTAGCTTGAAACAAGGCTGAAAGAAAAAACCTCCTGTTACTCAGCACCGGTTAAACCTTTTGTAATAGCGGAGCCCCATACTCATATAGGAAAGAAAAGGAAACCCAGGAATTAATTTTCTCGTGGTTATCAGGGCCAGCGGTATTGCTCTTGGGCGCGTATGCACGACGGCGGCGGGCGGAGTTTCCCAGGGTGGCGGCCATACTCCACCTAACAAATTGACAGAGACATGCAGCCTTGGCTTATAGCGTCCTTTATTCCGAAAAGGACTTTTGGGACGAATAAGAATGTATGTCATGTATGTATGTACTTATGTATATGTCATTAGACATGCATGTTGCGGTCAATTCACACCTATCAAAACAAGATATCCGCTGACCGGTATCATGTGACCTTATCGCGGGCTCACGTTTTTAAGTTGACCGTTGATCAAGTGCTGGTTTTCGATTGGATCGTGTGCTCATGTCATGTTAACTTGTTGTAAACAAGGCCGGGTCGTTCGAAAGCTGGTTAACGCTAGAGTAAGATCAAATTTTAACCGCAGTGTACATTTTTCTTGACTATGTACGCTCATTCTTGACCTTGGTGTATAAATAAACGAACAATTATTCTTCGTAAACGAAGCTTTCGACTGTATCGCACAGTCTTCATCAGCGATTAAAGTGAGCTCACGTTGTCACGTGAATGCAAATTGTTTAATCACGTGATAACAGATTGTCAAAAATGGCGGGAAGATCATAGCCCCTGTCTCTGTTCAGTGTTGGGCGTTGACGTCTGATATGGATGGCCTCCTTGATTTTCCTTTTCATATCTACCGACTCTTTATCAAGAATCTTGACTCCTTCGCAGTCGATCTCGTGGTTGGCTTGAGACTGGTGTTCCTGGAGAAGCGACTGGGTGAACATCAGAAACAAACAACATCTGCAATCCGGGAACACCAGTCTCAGGCCAACCACGAGATCGACTGCGAAGGAGTCAAGATTCTTGATAAAGAGTCGGTATAGATATCAAAAGGAAAATTAAGGAGGCCATCCATATCAGACGTCAACGCCCAACACTGAACAGAGACAGGGGCTATGATCTTCCCGCCATTTTTGACAATCTATTATCACGTGATTAAACAGTTTGCATTCACGTGACAACGTGAGCTCACTTTAATCGCTGATGAAGACTGTGCGATACAGTCGAAAGCTTCGTTTACGATTTTTCAGACCTTGTGACAAGAATAATTGTTCGTTTACATTTTTCTTGTATACAGATGTTTTTCACTGCTTTTTGAGATTATTCAAACTCAAAACAGAAGGTCAAACAATATATAGAAAACCTCACCGCAAAGTTGCAAAAATCAAATCAAAATTCAAACAGAGCCCAGAAGCTCCGTTCTTAGGCTTGGCTAAATCTATATATTAAAGTAGATTATTTACATGGCACGTCGAGGACTAGTGGACTAGAAACTTCCAGATAGACTTTATTATAGACTTGATTAATGACTAATGACTAATGGGGAAATTCATTTTATTACATTTCATCTTTTTTTTAGCAATTAATTTATTTACTCCCATATATTCATTGGTTCACGTTCCTCTTTCATATTCTAAACTACCGCAGATTTCTGTTGTGGGAAGCTCTGACAGGGTGCAACGGTGCCGAACGTACACTGATCCCCATTACGAGTCATTTGGGTAAGTACAAGTACCTTAACCCTATTCAGACCTGGTGGATGCTTGTGAGTCTCTCAACGCCTTTCTACCCTTGTAACTCTAAACTGTTTGGTGCTCATAATTATCAAAGCCCAAGGCTGTTGCCTAAGAAAATTTTTAAGGAGCCCTTCGGGCTCCTTCCACCAAACGTGTTGGGAGCCCAAGCCACCTTTTTAGGAGCCCAGATAAAATTCTCCGTGGTCAATCCGGGGGGGGGGAGGGGTGGTGAGTTTGAGGAAGATGGGGGGGTTAATTGTGGAAATTTTGGGGAGGGGTCCTGGGGCAGAGATTTTTCATGAGACACTGATATGGTCTAATAGCAATCAAATTTTATAAATACAGCATTCAGCAAAGTGATCAGGTCATGACTGAGAAAGAATACTATTTATGGTCAAACTCAATAATTGGTGTATCCATGCAAGTGCTGCAGCTTTTTTTATAAAAATTTATATTGCTGCTTTTGTTTTTGAATTTTGCAATTCTATTTTAAAAAGACGAAATATGATGTACAAATCATGAAATGCAAGCTGCAAATGAAAACAAATAAAACTGAAAGAGGCATTGGAGGGGGGGGGGGGGGGGGTTGAATTTGGCCTCACTGAAATGTGCGTTCCTTCCCCGGGCTTGGGACATTAGTATAAACTAAATGTGATTTTGAGGCAGCATTACAGCAATATTGGCCACTTCTTTGGAGAAAATAAATTCTTGTATATTGGGCGGAGTCGCGACAATTCATTTGATAATTTAAAATATAGAACCCTAGTATGCAAAGAGAATTGCAATGATGTGTTCTTTTTCCTGGCTAGTTACTCGAATTATCCTTTCAAAACCTAAAGAAATTCATTCAGTACATCTAAGTGAAGTTTTCTTAAGTATCGGACAAATATTTAGACACATTTATCTTTTTTCAACTGTAAATATAATGTCAGCAGGATCATCACTCCAATTCCAAAAATATTAATTATCAAAGTAGTTATTTTGCAACTCGGAATCAGCAAGGCATCAACAGAGACACAATTCATTGGCATACATGATTTACATTTATTCAATACTGAGCTTGCAATGCATTATAGGGCGATTTTCAAAGATGGCTGTTTTCGGCTGTTTTGTGAGCGGAGAGAGACTTTGTTGCCGTGTTTTTGACCAGATTTCTCGCGATAAAAGCAAAACAGGACCAGAGTAGCTGTTGTTTTCCGTTTAATTTATTGTGTGAATGATTCTTTGACCGATTTCATGAGAAGATTGAAGTCAGTGGACAGATTACATGGGAATGAAAACTTCATGTTTAGGCGCCCACTCGGGCTCCTCGAACAAAACTTTAGTCGCCCGCACTCGTAACTTAGGCGCCTCAGGCGACCGGGCGCCCGTTACGCAGCAGCCTTGAAGCCAATACCATCCACGGTTACTTTCAGGAAAGGAAACGATATCCGTAAAGGCATTAGACTTACCCCCTTCATTCCATTCCATTGCCAGACTACGCTAAGTTTGTTATATTGGAAAACTTTCAAATGACATCAATAGACGTAGAAAGCCCCAAATTCAAATTCCACGATAATGAAGTGGGCGAAACATAGAAAGCAACCTTGAGTTGCATAAAGAGTTACAGGAAAAAGACAACTGACAGGCTAGTAATTGAGTTTATTTCGTAGCTAGAACAACAGTTCTCAAACTCATTAATAATTCATAAAGTTAAAACAGATTTTGACGATTTCACTTCTCCGTTTACTGTTTAGTTTTTGTTTCGATTGAAAAGATATATCAAACACTCGAGACAGTGTAACATCGGCTATCCAAACACCACGAATTTCGTCCAAAATACTCTGCTGAGCGTCGTAGTTTCAGCTCTTTTCTCGGTGTTTGGATAGTTCATGTTTGCTCTGTTTGTTTGTTTCCTTTGTTCTTTTTACTTGTTTTAATTTCACCGTAGCTCTCTATATGATATTCAATTAATATATTTCTCGTCATTGAAATTTGTCAGTGCTATATTGTATGACGTATCTTATGTAAATTTTGCTTTTTATTTCAGGGGTCAATCTTTCACTTTCATGGGACACGGAGACTTTATCTTATATAAGAATAAAAAACGTTTCTTTGAGGTGATAAGAGATTTACTTATTTATCATGCATGTTACTGATATCGGGCGCTTACCATTCGACCAAAAGTTCCGAAATTTTCGAAACGGGGTCAAATGGTACAGACATTTCCTAGGAAAAGTTCCAGAAAATCCGGAAATTGTTGAATTTTCGAAAAGCGAACCATTTAACCAAAAATTCAGAACATTTCGGGATGAAAATCAAATGGAACGGAAATTTCCAGGAAAAATTTTTCGAAAATTTGGTTATACCTCAAGAGGTTGTCCTCTTTTTCGGAAATTATGTAAATTCGCAATTTTTTCTTCAGCGCTAGTTCTTTTGGCCGCGATCACCACGATCATCCCAGACAAAGATGACGGCTACGTGTATTCGAAAATGGATTAATATTTTACTTGGCACTTGTCGGTCGATAAATACTAACTTAAATTCGTCAAGAAAGCGTTTAATTCCAACAAAAATAAAGCCCCCGTGTGAACTTGTTTGTTTTGTATAGGTTGGCTTAGAAATGTACAAAGACTTATAACTCGTGGAGAGCCATTGTACAACTCATTAAATCCTTCGTTTTGCGACGTTTTCGCTGCGTTGTGGTTTGTATAAGGTCCCTGCCGTCATGGGCTATAAAAAGTCACTGTGTCGACGTATCAGTGCTTTGTATGCTTCTATATTTGCTATTTAAACCTCGAAGTCATTGAAAAATTTGAAGCGAACAAAAGTGTGAGGGCGTTTTCCACTCTGGCGCAGCCACCGGAAAAGTCTATTCCATTCGCCCTAGAAAATTTCCGGAAATTCATACCGGAATTTTTGGTCGAAGGGAAAGCGCCCATTATTTCGTTGTCTTGACATTTCTTATTCGGAAACCACGTTTACCATGCTGTACTGTGCTTGTGTTGTAATGTACCCTTTATTTTATAGTTTTGGTTGTGTTCCCATTTCAACCTATCAAGTACTAGTAGCTGCAGTTTGATCAAGCGTTGAGTAAATGACCGTAAGATACGGTCATTTCATAAAGTTTTTCGGTGAGTAATTTTTTCTATTGCCCTATTGTAGGTACATACAAGGCAATGGGTTTGTTCAAATAACGCAGCTACCTGCAATTGTGGAGCTGTTCTTCGAGATCATAACGACGTGATAGAATTTAACTGCTGCAATGGAAATCTTCATTACGACCAGACGACCCCTGTTCGCGTAAGAGTACGCAGCAAAAACCGTCTATCACCTGGAATATCGGTGACACAAACCCTTCAGGGGTTCAACAGCAAATACATAGTAAGTACTCGCTATGGACATGGTGTAAAATGTGCATGTTTCTGTTTCTCTTCAGTTTTGGACTGCATTTAACCAGTTTCATTTTTTCTCCTTGTTCACGGGCATGTCGGACTAGGGTAATAAATATGAGTCAAAGGAACCTAGAAAACCGAATCTGGTTGAAATAATAAGCCCAAATCAAATTTAAGCATAACATAGGTACAACAGATACGTCTGCCATGTTAATGTTTGACAATCTTTCGCTCCGTTACGGTGTTCAATGCCGAGATCTATTCTGTGCTGCATGCGGTCCGTAAATTTCTGCAGGGTTTAAGACGACTGTAATTAGACAGTCTCAGGATATATTATATTAAAACTCTACATTTTCTTTTCGTTTTCTTTTTCTTTTCTTTCTCTGTTTTTTTTTTTTTTTTTTACACGTACGCAATAGGCAACCATGAATTCGTGATTTTTTTTTCTATCCATTGCGACATTTTCTCTTTCAAAATTTCATCATGCTTATCACAGTTTGAATATGGCCATGTCGTAAAGAGAGTGCTGTCTACCTCACGTCCTCTTGAAGAAACCATGCCATGCTTGCAAGAGCCTTACCGTGATATTCTTTTCCAATTTAAAAAAAATGGTATTGAATATCACGTAGAGGAAGAGCTAAAAGTCGCATTGTGACACAATAACTTTGTTCAATGGGAATTGCAGGTTCTAGAAAAATTTGCGAATACTTATATTTATAGCAGAATCGTCTACTTGAACTTTTAGAAAGAGATGAATCCACATTTCAAAGCCTCTGTTACATTTTTAACCTCTTTTTCCGAAGTTCTACAAATTGAATTTGCTTAAAAATTAACAGCGGAGCACCATAACTAAAGGTAGAGAACCACATGCATGCGTAGAAATGGAAAACCATGTAACCAGGAGGGAGAGGTCAACTTTGCTTGCGTAGCGATGCGATTGCGCGCCCGATGATCTTGGCCATTATGACGTCACTCGTGAGCCAGCCCGTGAAGTTTCAATGGCCGCTAAAAAATGACACCAGGAAAGTTTCTCATCCGATGATTGCTCAAATAATTTGAAAGAAAGCGAGCAACAGACCACAGGAATAAGATAACCTATTAATGTTGTGTCCAAAAATACCTTGGTTTTCAAAAATTAGATGTCGGAAGGCTCAAAAACACGCAAAATTTGGAGATCGCTCAATTGAAAACGCGATTGAAAAGTGAAGCTTCACGCCCGTTTCCTGGGCGATATCTGGAGAACCCAACGATGAACAACACGAACACGAAATTATGATCTTGATATGGTTTAAAACGTTTGAATGGTGATAAAAACGAATCATTTAACATATGCATAAAAATGATCAGTGGGTTTAAACCCATTATTTTGTACACGATAGCGTGGAGGACCTGCTGATCAATACTCGAAACCCTCGAAATATGAGAAAGTATTTGATGGAAAATGCTCCCTTACAAAGACATTTGAACTATCAAGTCATATGCTGGGTTGGAAATTAAAGTAAATAATGTACCAAGGAATTATTTTTCTGCGCTAAATTATCCGCAAAACTGTCAACAATAACATTTTCTTCAGCAAGACCAACCAACTGACGCAAGCCGAGCAGACGTGTGGATATTTTAGGTGGTAAAATGATATAAAATCACTGTACGGGAGACCTAGATGAAACAGATGATATCCAGAATAACATGGATGAGACCTCTTGGCAGAAAGGTGCTTTATTTCATGTCAAAATGTTCGTCAAATATGAGATCGGAGCAGGATCTGTTTCCTCGGGCGTCCGCATGCAGTGCAAAGCTATTTCTTGCCTCGCACCTCTGACAAGAAAGGTATCCTAAACTAGTGCTTTGGGTTCTAATTTTTTTTAAATGTCACAGTGAGTTCAATTAAACTTGTATAGGCTGTAAAAGAAAACTCATAGGATGTTATAGGGAAAGAACTAAAAAATACAGAATCTGGTTCCAAGCAGCAAGTGAATTAAAGAGGAAAGAAAATATGAACAGGGACACTTCCTATGCTAAGCCATTGTCAATAAGAGTGAACTTATCCAGGAGAAACTTGTAACGCCAAAATGACTTATTGCCAAACCAAAGAGTTCAGTAAGGAAGGTTAAGACAAAGCTGGAAAGATCAATATCAGGTGATCTCTTATCATAACCAAACCCCTTGTTTTCTAATAGTATCTGTCTTGAGAAACTGTAATAGCTTTACTGTCTCTAAGTTTGAAATGATAATCAGTTATTTTCTTTATACTTTATGCTTTTAATTTTCATCATAAATCTTATGTAAATAAAGATAGCTTTAACAATTATTTTACATTAAGTTTAAACTGACCTACAAAGAAATATTCTAGAGAAAAGTGTCACAGAGGTTGTACTTGTAAACATGAACCCAAAGTCTGATTTCTTCCCAGTGCCATCCATCCCAGGTTCCCTGTTGCTTTTTGCATTGATGAGTTTGTTATTGGCTTCAAGAGAATGATAAGCGCACATTTTCAGCAAATAACAAAAAAAAAAACACGCAAGATTGGGTTTTAAATGTTTAATTGACAGTACATTGACAATAAATAGACAGCTTTACATGGTCAGAAAACGGGCCTGCTTGGATGGTCTTGCAAAGGTAGTGGAGGATGGTAACCTACAATCAAATAAGACTCACCAGTTGAAAATTGGAGTAAATGTTGACGTGACCTCCCTTCCCTCTTTGGTTTTTATTTCACCCCTAACTCTTTTCAACACAAAATGTAAACTAAAAGATAAATTTCCTAATGAGATCTAGCACCAGGAACTCAATATGTATTTACCATTAAAAAAACTAATTCTCACAATTAAATGATTCAAATCCATCCACCTTTTAAGTCCCGTCCAAGCAGATACAGTGCGGTAATGTACATGGAACTAATATCATAATTTATAAAACATTATATAGCTCATTTCCAGTATCAATGTATTGAATTGAGGTCTTCAGATTTTCACATAAAGAATTTTTTTTCAGCGCCCTCACCTGCACAAAGGAAAAATAAAATTTCTGAAGCATGTCAAACAAACTACAACAAACACTCTGCATAAAACATTTTTGGATCCTGACATAAACAAAAGTTACAATATTGTTTAAGAATTAAAATAAATCAAACTTCAAATTCCTAAATTGTTGATCCAGTTGTGCCAATTTTGTAAACATCATAAGATCAGCAACAGGAACTCAAGGTGACCAGAGTTTGGAACTCAAGTTTTGTTATATAAGCATACATGATCACAGCTGACAGTGAGGTCCCTTATTTGGTCATAGGTAACAAAGAAAGCCCTCCCCCCAGTGACCCTAGATGAGCTAACTTTCACACCATTTTGTTGAGAAAGCGAAACACAAGTCACCCTTAGCAACATAACCAGGGTAACACTGGTAGGCCTCATAACCTTTTTTCATCAAAATACTGGCCTACCTGGGGCAACTCATGGTATGAAGAAATCAAAATTAACTCACAAAACCCCACAGTGATCAAATGACTGAAAGGAAGCCAAAGGAAGAAGCATAACTGAGCATTAGAATATGAAAAAAGGCTTAAGTAATCCTGGAGGGACAACTTCATTTCATATAAACACTTGATAAAGTTGCCTCAGAAGGATCTCATAGTGTTGTCTCCAGTACCCAAGACCATATAAATGGGGCCTTGTACTCTCTCCTCCGTAAAGGCTCCCAATGGGAAATTGAATATACTATGAACTACCAGCCTAAGGTCAAAGCAACACAAGATAGGCCTATGCAGAGGAGAGAGGACCTTGTATGCCATTATATTTAAAGAAAAGTCTTACAAGACTAGACTGCAAACCATGGGTAAAATGTAGACTGCAGGCTTTTTAAGAATATCATATTCCCATTTTCATTTATAGAGAGATCGAGCTAACCATACACTGGCTAATCTGAGCCGTATACTTCAGGCTAACAGGAGAACTAAACTCTCTATAAAGGAAATGGGAACACAATATTCTAAAAAAGTCTGCAGTCTTCAATTTTATCTTCTGTCTGCATTTTAACCACCGTTGTGCAGTAGGTAGACTTTAAGTCTTATTTAAATAATTAAACTTAGGTTCTTGTTTGTAAAAATTCTCATTTCCGTCATTGTGGATAATATTTCTGTTTGCTAGGCCTGTTGCAGAAAATGTGGAAAGGTTTTAGTTTTCTGAAAGAACACTCCGAGCTCGAGATCGCAGATATTTCATACTCAAATGGACTGATTATTTTTACTGCTCATTCTTCAAAATCATCTTCAATTACAATGTTTTCCTATACATATAAACTATTCTGTGACCAAGTTACACGTTTCTTTAGGCTACCGATCACGTAAAAAACAGGGCGAACAGTCAAAATTTTGTCCCACATATTTCCAACGCAGAGCGATGACTGTAACACTTTAAATGCACTTTATGCGAGATTTTTCGGTTATAATTAAAATCTACTTACCTCACAAGAAAGAAAAATGATAGCTACTTCTTGAGATCCAAGTACAGTACCATTTGAATCTGGAATGATCGGAGAAATCTGCCTCAAAAAGTTGTATCAGCGAGAGGCGACGACGCCATTTTCGAAAATTTTGTGCATTTGCGCGCTTCTTTCGCCGTGACGTCATAATGGCCATGATCATAGGGTCAGCCAAATCTGACGTGTTCACCTCTCCCTCCTGCATGTAACTCTTTATTCATGGTCAACATGGCTAGCGGTATAGATCGCGGGCGCGTGCGCCCAACATCGAAAGAAAAAAAACGATGTCGCACAACATGGCGGCCGTACTCCAGCTCCAGTTAATACCAAGTCATGCAGCCTTGGTTTACTGTGTACACCATACATGTTATGGTCAATTGACACCTGCTAAAACAAGGTATCCGCCGACCAGCATCACGTGACCATATCGCGAGCTCAAGGTTAGAGCTCATCGGGCTCATGTGTTTTTTTTAAGTTGACCGCTGACCAAGCACTGGGTTTCGATTGCATCGCGGACTCAAGCGAGGTTAACTTGTAATGGGCCGGGCTTTTCTGAAGCCAGTTAACGCTAGCCCAGGATTAAAAGTTAACTGAAGTATAATTTTTTCTTATATAAAAATGTTTTTCCCAGCTTATGTCTTGTGTAGTTTGAGGTTATTTAAACTCAAAACAGTAGGGCAAACAATGTACACCTAATTGGAGAAACGTCATGAAAAAGGTATAAACCATTAACGATACGACACAGTAGTTTTATGGGAAACTTGCAGACTAATGCTATTTTGCATTCTTACGGCCCCGCATTAAAATTACTAACTACTGTTACAATCTCGGGTATATCTCGAAGCTCTTAGCGTTCAAAGGTTCTTTTGTTTTCTAGCTTAGCTACCTTTAGAAAGACATAGGTAGCTTAAATGTTTTTCTTAATCAGCACTTTGGGCAGCTGACCTGTGATTATAAACGCCCCGATGAAACAATCTTGAATATTCATGATCATGTAATAAGCACTTTTTCAGTCTTCCAATAATTCTATAAAGTCGTATGCTTTACTGACTTCTGTTCGGACAACGTTTTTTCAATTAGGTGTAAACAGAAAACCTCACCGCAAAGTTATAAAACTCAAATCAAATTTCTTGCTTATCCTGGTTTAGATTAATCGACCTTTTGAACAACCCGGCCCAGGAGCTCCACTTTTACGCATGGCTAAATCTGTATATTATTAGTTTCAATTAAGGTAGGATTTTTTTTCGAAAGTACTCTTTATGTCCTTTAACCGTCGGACGTACAAGCAAACTCATAACCCCACTGTAGTACAAGGGGCGGGGGAGGGGGGAGGGAGTGGATGGAAACGCCCCCCTGGGTTTTCGTTCTGTTAAGGCAGAGCGAAATAAATTTACATTGAATAAACAGCCCTGAGCTTGCTCTACAATATGACGGCATTTTTGTTCTACATGACGTCATTTGATCCGCCATCTTTGATTCGCCATCTTGGATCACTATTCTCTTAAAAATTAAGTCTCCTTGCGTACGTCTGGGAGGATTCAGAAGGCGGGAAAACTGTACTGTCCTGACGTCAATGCATTTTAACAGGAAAGGCATTGCAGTCGGCCAACTCTTCTCACAGGAGACGGCACTATTCACAAATATTCACAAAAAGGGATATTTATAATTCCGAAAACCTTATCAGTGTGTAAAATATGATAAAACAGACATTTTGTGTCTCCAAGTAAAGTTATTAAATTGGTCCCCAAAATGGGTCACCCATGACCAGCAACTCACTCGTGGTTCGTCGAGTGTCACCAGGAAGGAAAATAGTTGTGTTATTTTAAACAGAATATGTTGTTCTCCGTCAAATTAGACCCATAATTCTCGCGCTAAGTATTAGACGAGTTCAAAGCAACTTTAGCATTCTTTCGTATTTATGTCAGCTTTCAAGAAAATGACTATTATCGTATCCTTTCAATCGGACTGTTCAGTGTTGGCTGCCGCTCTTACTGCGGGCACACTCGCCGTGTGCGAGGCAAGAAATGACGGAGATTAGTACAAAATGCTTATGCAATGAAAATAATCAAGAATTTCTGAATTGGATGAACGGCACTTGGAAAAAGGTGAATCCTTTAAAAAAAAAAAAAAAAAAAAAAAAAAAAAAAAATATATATATATATATATATATATATATATATATATATATATATATATATATATATATATATTTGTGATCTACACGAAGCTTGCAGTTGCCATGGCAGCGTCAAAAATTATGGACACATAATTGGCGTATCAAAATTTTCGCGAGTGATGAATGAAAGTGCCCATCAACTTCCTCTACCTCCCAGCGTTGTACAAATAAGGGTTAAATGAGTTATGGAAGACTGCTCTGCTGCAAATACTTGTTGAAATATTATTAGAAAGTTCGGAATGCTCTCCCTCGTTCTGAATATAGGGTTAACTATTTTGTTCTCATTCGAGTTTAGGTGTTGTTTCCTTCTGGAGCAAAAGTGGAGATTTATCGAAACAGCTATGGACTTAACATCGTACTTCAAGTTGTTCGAGCCGAAAGCATTAATGACGAAGCTGGGCTATGCTTGTACAATGGCTCCCAGACCAACATAGACACATTTGGTTACAAGTGGAGGTAAAAATTTAACTCTTATCTCACTTGTAACTTATTTCAATTGTTACGTATTAACCTACTTTAAACTGAGCCATTTTAGTCCACTTTTGTGACCGATGTAGAGGGAGGTAATCATTGTTTCCTTTTTTGTGCCCAGCCACAGCGAAACTTGAACAGGCTAAAGTGCTATTGATAACGATAATACCCAACCGGATTTTGTTTAGATGATTAACAGTTATTCGCCAAAGGCAGAGTGAACATTGGTGAATATTCACTAATGTTCACTGAGCCTGAGGCGAATAATTGTTTTACTATAATTTTCAGAGGTGAATATCAAGGACTACAAAATAACCGAATAAAACTTAAAAAGACAGGCGCAATTGTTCGTGTGCATACATGTATGCAACCGTAGTTTTAATAATAAGCTTACATGTACATCGATTGTCCAACAATTTACTCATCGAGTTCGGTAGTAAAACAAACGAGCGAAACATTACGAAAACTAAATTCATCCGGTACCTTTATTTTACCGATATCGTTTTTGACTTCATTCACAGTTGTCTTCATCGCATAGAAATATGAAGAGCTTTAGTTTGAAGAAAAATAAATTTCGGTCAATCGATCTGACATGCTGGCGATCCGACGCAACCACAGCGTTTACGATTCTTAAAAGCCTTGAATACGAGTTCTTAAAAAGGTTTTTGGTCCAAGGGCGACAGCAGTCATTTTTAAAATCCAAATTCAAATATTCTGGACTTGGAGTGATGTCTTTGGAATAAACGAAAACTTCATTCAGCAACTGTCCGCCATGTTTACTTACCGAATTGGCAAAGATGGCGTGCGTGGTAACCAAGCTCTAGCAGGGTGAATATAACATCATATGATGAGCTTTTCGACCAATCGGAATATCCTATTCTTATATTCACCTCTGGAAATTACACTAACTAAAATTATTACTATTAGTATGTCAATTACTGGTTTATTACTACCGCTAGCATAACCTGGCTTCTTTTGAAATAGTGTCAATTTGGAAAATTGTATTGACTTTGTCAATTAATTCATTAGTACATGCCGTCTTATGCGTTTGTATTATTTTGGTAATATTTTATCTAATTGCTCAGAGCTACTGTGTACTCCTCCTCCTTTATTTACTAATATGTAATCACAAACTAATGATTTAAGTAGGTAGACATCAGACAGATAATCTCCCTAGGGGAAGTAGATTATGCAAGTTCTGTAAATTAAATCAAGTAGATAGTGAAAGCCATCTCTTGTTTCCCTGTAGTACCTACTCCTTACAGAGCCAGACATTCTTTAAAGAAATCAACGAAACAATACCTGGCATCAACGAGAATCAACATCAGATATCGTAGAACTCTGCAGGAACTCTCACGACTATAATATAAGCAAGCTTGTAATAAAGTACATTTTCTCCTGCATGATTATACGTGGTAGATCATTATCGAATGGAGATGATGTAACTTTGAATTATTAATGTTATAGAAATTTAAGCTTTTTTTGTTATTAATTAGATTAGATATGCTTTTGCAATACTGTGAATATGACGGTCATGCAAATAAAGCCATTACTGCCACCACTGCTACTACTGCTACTGCTACTGCTACTGCTGCTACTGCTACTGCTGCTGTTGCCGCTCCTGCCGCTATTGCTACTACCGCCTCTTCTGCTGCTACTGCTGCTTCTACTGCTGCTACTGCTTCTACTGCTGCTCCTACTCCTACTCCTACTCCTACCACTACCACTACTATTACCACTACCACTGCCACTGCCAGTGCCACTGCCACTGCCACTGCCACTGCCACTGCCACTGCCACTGCCACTGCCACTGCCACTGCCACTGCCACTGCCACTGCCACTGCCACTGCCACTGCCGCTGCTACTGCCGCTGCTGCTGCCACTGCTACTGCTACTGCTACTGCTACTGCTACTGCTACTGCTACTGCTACTGCTACTGCTACTGCTACTGCTACTGCTACTGCTACTGCTACTGCTACAGGCTAATTGGGGAATGGCATTGTCCACCCTGAGTTTATCATTTTTTAACGTTTTTAACATTTAACCCTGTTCGGACTTGGGACGCGAGAAAA
The DNA here is from genome assembly GCF_042242905.1 of Orbicella faveolata. Classification (NCBI taxonomy): domain Eukaryota; kingdom Metazoa; phylum Cnidaria; class Anthozoa; order Scleractinia; family Merulinidae; genus Orbicella; species Orbicella faveolata. Next base: position 30,905,254 of record NW_028301539.1, on the reverse strand, counting down.
GGCGCTTAAAGTGTTCCCTTGAACTTTCGCGCTGAAACTTTCTCAATTTGAAGAGCATTTTAAATGTAATAAACAAAGTGCGTGACTCTTCTTCTGGATCGATTTAATGTCGATTAGTAAAACGTTTTTCCGAAATGCAAACATCCAAGCGTAATACAAATAAATAACAAGCTATTCAGAACTTTGCCGCTCGTATTCAGACCAGCACGAGTGAATGCGATCATATTTCGCCGCCTTTAAAAGAGCTAAATTGGTTGCTAGTGGCAACCCAGCTTTATTTACGTACTGCTATCATAGTCTTTAACTGCCGAACAAGCTCTCTCATCCTGATTCATCAGGAGAGGAGGAGAAGTAACCGTGCTTACCACCAGAAATTCAGCTGAACAGTCCACTTTTCAAGTCAGTTAGCGGTCAGAGGACGTTTTATTGTAAAAAAAAAAAAAAGGCATTATTTGGAACTCGCTGGGCCGTTTCTTTAAAGTTATTAATTCATAATGGCTGCAGCCACATCTGGCTACTAACTATAGTTAAGACGGGGATAACTATAGTTAGCTATTTCGGGAATGTGACCGCTTCTCTGTTCGCTCTAACTATAGTTAGAAAATTTACGCCTCGGTGATCCAAAACAATATAGACTAACTACAGTTATACCCAAGCAGGGTTCATGGGTTAGTCTTAAGTTTACAAACAAACAACCAATCAGAATGTGACAATTCTTTTCGTACGTGCGAGATGAGCATATATAAATATGCAAAATAAAAACCAAGCGTGAACAAAACTTTTACATACAACAAGGTAGCAACACGTGTAGCCTTGAAGCTTTTGTGCCGTCCTTGTATTTGCTGGGATGAATTCCAGACCTTCCTCGCAGGATTCTTTTCCTGAAACTACGAGCATCCGTTAAAATTCTCAGCTTATTTCTCATTTTTCTCCGACGGTTTGCCGCTCGAAAAAAGAAATGAGAAGAAAAACTAGACACACTTTACGTCAGTCAATTACGTTGACATTTCACTGATCAACGATTAGGGCCGTCACGAACCTCTTTTAATTCTGACGTCATCCATAGGCTAATTAGAACTAACTGTAGTTAACTGCGTGGTGTGATCACAAAGTCGACCGAAAGCACTAACTACAGTTAGGTATGACGTCACGTAACTTAAGACTAACTTAAGTTAAACTTTAGTTGCGTCGTAGATGTGACCGCAGCCAATATTATAACAAATAGCTGCTAATTAATTACAACAATAAATTTTCCTTTTATTGCTGTGATTGATAGCGTCTATTTGTCATAATATTAAATTTTAGTAGGTATTGTCTTTGAAAAGCTCCTTTGGGGAAAGTCAATAAAGCATGCATGTAAATGCCGTTCAGTGGATTAAATCAAAAAAACGCAAAATAGGTCTTATGCATTATTACGTCACATTCTCCACCAAGCCTCGTTTGCGAGAAATTTTCTAAAATCTTTCTCACTTAAGTGTTGTTTTCACGAGGGTAATTTTTTTAATCCTTGTTGCTTTGGGAATTCACCTGCAATTTTCAAAGCTAGGCTTGGCGGTGTCGCCATAACTGTGAAATTTACGCTCTGCTTTCCAAGCGAAGTAAGCTATTGAGCTGAAGAATTATGTACGGACATAAATCCAGTACGTCTTATGCCTACATGGTGGCTTTTTAGTTTTGGATTTTAGAACATGATGAGGCCATGTAAAACGATTTATAATTCATCACAGAGCATTTTAACGTGATAAGTGTTTTGCCACACCAAAATATCATCATCTCATGTTGCTTCCATGTACCATTTATGCTTCAACACCATTGCTTGAATATTCTTGAAGTTACGGAGGGTGGTGGTATTTTACCCATAACAGGTCCTATAATTTCAAAACAAGCCATATAATAGAGAAGAATAGTTATGAAACCCGGAAAACGTCAGAAGAGCCAGCGAAAATTCCAAGATTTATGTTGAAACGCGAACGACCGAGCGAAATCTTTTGTTTCGCGCTCATACACTAGGCAGATTTACATAACCGACACGTTTCTACTGGTTTTTGCGAAAGGCAAAGACGCAAATGCGTTTGATTTGACCCTCAGAACGTTTTTGCACGGTCAAGGCCAAAAAAAAAAGTTGAACCGTTATGGTCTGGAAAAGCATAAATTTTTAACTTGGTAACCTGAAATTGGGAATTCTTTTCACTCAATCTGCTTGGTACTGGATGTTTTGTTTACAAGGAACTCTTTTCCCGCGTCAACATTGGGATTTTTGTTGCCCTTCTCAAATGTCTAGGCAATTGGAAGCCATTTTTGCTGAGCTGAAGTCAAATGTTAGAGTCATTTACTAATTTTAGAGGTCTGAAATAGGGAATAGAGTTTTTATTTTTTATTTTATTTTTTGTTTAGGTCTGAAATAAGGTATGGAAAGTCACAGAGTTTGGTTTGAAATAGTTTACAGAATTTAAGGTTCGGGCCGCAGAGCCCAACAACAACAACAACAAAAAAACAAATAAATCCTTCATGGTATTTAATTCCGTTAATATTCTTTGTGTTTTCAAGTTTAATTAAAAATTGGCCTTTTTGATGGCCACAGCTGAGGAATATGGTAAAATCGGACAAGTTGCCTTGTGTCATTCTGCTAAAAGCAATGTTTCAACAACAAGCTACTGTCTGCAATAGTAAACTTGTTTTTACTTAAGAGTCCCTGTCCATAAAAATGGAAAATAACTCGGCAAGGGTCAAAAATTCGATTTCGCTCATATTTTCATGGTAGATAGGCTAGGGCATGACAAAAACTACTGGATAGTTTTTTTTGGCAAAATATCCTTTTATTTCAAAGAAATATGCAAATTACCAAATTCCGTTAAAATCGTCATTTGACGCACCATTTTATTACACAAGTTTGAGAGCTTCGCATGCAAAACAACATCATTCTTCCGTCTTTAAAACACTCAAATATTTTTGTGCAATGTTTAAATGTGTACTGGGTTGATTTTAGGGAATGTTGCGTTGTCTTTTTGGGTGCAAAATAATTAAATTTCCAAGACATGTATTTCATTCACTTAAAAGTACTTCGTGAATATAATTAATTTTCACTATGTGCGAAACCCTCAAATGGATCAAGCTTCTGTTGGTTGAATCGCAGAAGGATGTTCTACAGATTCCTGTAAAAATTTCTTTGGGCAAATGATTGTGAGCGACGCGAGAGCTTTTCAAAGTACGTCAAAATTGCAAATATTTGACCATCCGTCGTCAAATTTCAATTTACGGGTTAGACGTATATTTTAGCATGCGCCACATGATTTGACCTGTGTTAAATTGAAATAGACACAGAGCTGATAATTTCGAAATGTTCTAACCTCATTTGCTGTAAAAGACAGGTGCAAAACCGATTTGACGTGTTTCTCTCACCATTCGTCGCACATAAAGCAGAAGTTTGCTTTTGTTAACATAACGTCCGATGTACATCGCCAACTCTGAACCTATTTAACGGTCGAATACCATGAATCTGTGACCCTCTTTCGACACATATGATCACCACTGCATCTAAGTCTAAAACGGCTGAGTCATTTGTAGATAGTTGCTTGCTTTGCACTACACCAAAATATTACGTTTGATCATCATGGTTTGATGGCTTGAATCTTTGCTTGCAGCGGTTCCTTGTTCGTCACACAATGTTGTCATTCCATTTTAGGGGGTAGGGGTAGGATAATTTCTATCCTAATACGTAAGGCTCCGTAAGGCTTGGAATCACTGGGAGCACACAATCGTGTTGAGCAGGAAGAGATTGAATTAAGAAATGAAAAGAATGAATAGTTTACCATTGCCCCTGTTGTTATCTTTTACTCGAACACCGCTACCTACATGCCCTGCGTAATACTGTAACGCTAAACTCATACCTAGGTCTTTTCGCGCTATGCAATTATTTTTGGTTTACATGTAATACAGTGGGCTACCCTCGGGGAAATGGGTGGTGGTCGCTTAATGGGGCTAGCCGCTTAAATAGAGGTTGGTGTACCTTGAATATTTAATTTTTCACTGTCGGGCTATAAATTACTTGGTGAACATTCAAGACAATCATGATAGACGTGTGTTTGAATCATCACTCGTCATGCACCTTCAATTTCAGACTCTTTTCTGCCATCGCCCTTTCCAAAACAAAGTTCTTAAATTTTGGGTGGCCGCTTAATAGGAGTAAAGACAATAATGAAACCCTTATCGGAATGACCAAATGGTGGCCGCGGAGGTAACCGGTCAATAGGTGTTTTATTTATAATATTTTACTGACGATAATTTTGGACTGTATTGACAACAACATACCAATGCCTCGCCACTAAGCAAACAAAATACGCCAAATAAAATGGCATGGCCAGGGCTATTCACTCACGTAATTACTAATTAAATTTAGTCTCTTTTTCTCACGAATTAGACACGTTGTGATTTCCTATTTTTATTTCAGCTAGTTCTTGCTTCATTGATCTATAATTTGCTTATGGCGATTTTCTTAAAATTCTAGTGAGTACAGGCATTAGCTTCATCAGCTGTTGTCTGAAACGTCAGAACGTACAAGAGACGTGATGTGGACCGACGCCACGTACACTCTAGAACGCGATTATATAAATATACAAATATTATTGTATATATGAACAAACAGATGAACAATGATTAAATTGTTTCAGTTATCCCGAGAGTACTCTATACAAAATAGATCAAAATGTGCAGCATATGCCGTGACAGCATTTCGTGACGAACAAATAACGGCTGCAAGACTGTGCTGCGCCGACACGCTTATCAGCAATGGTTAGCAATCGATCAAACGCAATATTTTGGCGAAGCGTAAAGTAAGCAACTATCTACAAATGACTCAGCCGTTTTAGACTTAGATGCAGTGATGTTCATAAGCGCAGAAAGATGGTCACAGATTCATAGTATTCGACCAATAATAGGTTGACAGTAGGCGATGTACATCGGACGTTAACCTTGTGTAAACAAAAGCGAACTTCTGCTTTATGTGCGACGAATGGTGAGAGATCGACTAGAAACACATCAAATCGGCTTTGGACCTGCCTTTTACAACAAATAAGGTTAGAACATTTCGAAATAATCAGCTCTGTGTCTATTTCAACTTATTATAGGTCAAGTCGTGTGGCACATGCTAAAATATACGTCTAACCCGTAAATTGAAATTTGACGACGGATGGTCAAATGTTTGCAATTTTGACGTACTTTGAAAAGCTCTCGCGTCGCTCACAATCATTTGCCCAAAGAAATTTTCACAGGAATCTGTAGACCATCCTTCTACTATTCAACCAACAGAAGCTTGATCCATTTGAAGGTTTCGCACATCGTGAAAATTAATTATATTCACGAAGTACTTTTAAGTGAATGAAATACATGTCTTGGAAATTTAATTATTTTGCACCCAAAAAAACAACGCAACATTCCCTAAAATCAACCCAGTACACATTTAAACATTGCACAAAAATATTTGAGTGTTTTAAAGACAGAAGAATGATGTTGTTTTGCATGCGAGGCTCTCAAACTTGTGTAATAAAATGGTGCGTTAAATGACGATTTTAACGGAATTTGGTAATTTGCATATTTCTTTGAAATAAAAGGCTATTTTGCCAAAAAAACTATCCAGTAGTTTTTGTCATGCCCTAGCCTATCTACCATAAGAATATTAGCGAAATCGAATTTTCGACCCTTGCGAAATTAAGAATTTGTCTGATTTTTACAGGTAGGCACTCTTAAGTATCCGGTTAAACACCTTTTAGATGAATAAATCCACCATGTATTTTCACTTCTCTGTTTAACGTAACATAACTGCACTGTATTAGAGTTCTCTGTAATGAATCAAATAAGGCACTGTAAAGTCGAATTACCTATACGTTACCAACTAAGGAAGTTTCTGTCTCTTGCAGATTAAAACCCGGAACAAGTTACTTTGATACGCTGCCGGCGACTCTACTAACTGATGTTGGTCTGATGTATAAAGTATCTTGCTCGTGTCATAAGAAAGACAGCGACGGAAAGGCAGTGTGCATTAAAAGCCTTCCCGTGCACTTCCCTAACATCCTTGACAAAAAAGGAAATGTGGTTCAATTCCCTAGAGATCAAAATGCTGGGAGAGGAAAAAGAGACATTTGCTACTACTCAGACGACCTGCGAGAGGAGGATTTCGATGTATTCAAAAGTTACCTTGGGTCAGGTGGTCATCATCGTTACAAGCGGGCTGTGCTTAATAAGCCTAGATTCACAAAAGAAAACGCAACACTCTACTGTATGGAGAAGGTTTCAAACACAGAAGTCGGTAAATTGTGCGCCAGCCTTGGGGCCAATGTTCAAGCCAAGGTCAACTCGTGTTCTATAGATCTTGAGGTATTTTCTTTTTAATTTTTTCAGTGGAAGCAAAAATTATTGTTGAATTCAATTTTGTTAAGCTATTATGTTGCGACGTCACTTTATTGTTGTTATGGCTGTTGTTGTAGTCATTTTATTGTTTTTGTTGAATGAGCGAGTATCGTATGATCTTTTTTCAGCGAGTGATTCAAGATGGCGGACTTAATGACGACATATCACGTCTCGACCAACGAAAATATGTTATCCTGTAGAGCAACCCCTAAACCGTTTACTAAATTCACAATAACTTGAATTTGTCTCATTACAATGAAAACCCAGGGGCGTCGGGTTTCCATCTACCCCATCCTCTCTCTCGTACCACGGTTGGGGTATACGTGTTTTGATACGTCCCAGGGTCAACTGGTATACTGTCTGAAGAAACAGCCAAAGAAAGAAATTGATTGGGGTTGGAACAGGTTAACGACTATGATATAAGCTAATGCGTCGTTAACCCAAGTTTTGTACCTTTCTATTCTAGCTGACCGGCGAAACATCTTTTGCAATTTCTGCTGTTTCCATGCTTATGAATGAATGTGGTGAAATTGCGGGCAGAAACCTTTCTTCCTATTTGAATGAAAGCAGTGGAGAGAAACCGACTAATTCTTCTATGCTGTCAGACATCGCTGAGCAACTATGTCCAAACGATTGCACCTTCAACGGGAGATGTATAAACGGTTCGTGCCTTTGCAATAAAGGATATACTGCCAATGACTGCGCAGTGTCAACGGAACAAATACCTTATATATCCATGTAAGTCCTTTACTTTTTTTAAGAATGATTTTTTGTGGATTCCAATATTCTCTTTAGACCGACCTGTTTTTAATCTGCAACAAGAAGTGGAGGGAGCGGAGGGGGGGGGGGGGGGGGGGTGTTGACAGATTCGCGGTTATTTTTTTACGTGAAAGGGATTCCAAATACCTTCTTTACTTCGTAGTTTCGGTTATTTATTAGTCTGGGTTTACCAAGATTAAAACGTTCCAGTTTTAGTTGCTATTTAACTTGACTAATTTATAGTGCTAGTCACGCATGGCTTTGCCACTTGAACTGAAAAGAGTTTTAAAAGAGATTATAATTTCAGTGACATGTTATAATTCAAATTGGGAAATAATGTCGTAAAGAAAGCAAAAAGTAATTTGATGTATCGAGTCTCAGAAGCGACGCCGTCGTCGACTGCAGACAGGACGTTCTTCGGAGAAGAACAATGGTAGTATGAGTAGTATGAGTCGAGTATGGATCACCACAAGAGTTCAACATTCGTTGAAAGTTTTTTGGGGGGTGAGTTTATTTAACACAGATTCTTATTTCGCAGCTCAAATGGTTTTCTCACAAATGCGCTTTTGCTTCTCAGACGAGCGCTCAGTCGTGTTGTTATAGTTCTGAGTGTCGCGGAAGGAAGCTCCATTTCTTTTTCTAGTACAGTGGAACCCCATTAATACGGACAACAAAGGGACATGCTAAAGTGTCTGCATTATCCAGGTGTCCGTATTAAAGTGCCTATCAAGTAAAAAAATAATTGCGGCTTATTTGAAAGGCTTTTCAAAGTAAAGAAGAATGGCGTTTTCCTTTTTGGAATATCTTTTTTCGTTTTAGAGATAATCACGTTTTTGTATTAAAAGTGATGACGTCATAGGTGGTCCCACTCAATCAAGAATATCTCTAGAAATATTAAAGCAGTGCTCTTCAAACTTGGCACCAGAAATGTATATTACAAAAGAAACAAAATGACACCCATCGTGCCGTCGCCATGACAACAGTTATGCCGCTGGTCCTGTTTCAATTAAAACTAACATTACCAGATTTTATCGTAAACAAGGATCATCCACTCCCAACAATCTAATGGGGAGAGTTAAGACAATACGGGAATCATGTGTGTTCTGAGCAAGACCCTCTGTCCCTTTTCGAAGGGTCGCAAATTGGCATATTTGGTTTTTCACAGAAAGAGACTGGAACCAAAAGTGTTGCCATGGCAACAACCCAGAAGGTGTCATTCTCTTTCTTTTGTGATGCACATTTGTGGTGCCAAGTTTGAAGAACACTACTCCAGTATTCCTAGAGATATTATTGATTCAGTGTTTTACTGTTCAAGTGGAAACACCTATGACGTCATTAATTTCCTCATTTGCATAATACAAAAACGTAAATATCTCTAGAACGAAAAAAGATATTCCAAAAAGGGAAACGCCATTCTTCTTTACTCTGAAAAGCCTTTCAACTAAGCAGCAATTATTTTTTACTTCGTAGACACTTTAAGCAGGCTAATTTAAGACAAAATATATGAGCTTTTTAGTTGTCGGGACAAAGAAAACTGTCCGTTAGAAGCAGGTGTCCGTATTAAGCGGGTGTCCGTAGAGCGGGCTTTCACTGTACTTCACTTTCCTCGCTGGTGTTATGGAGGCCCGTCTATTCGATCGCTTGCGTTGTTTGTCACCGAACATGTTATAAAAATTGAAACGACTAAGAAGTATATATATATATGTTTTGTCGATCATCCGCTTTGCAATCTCGTCGGCAAGTACAGGAGAAATCTTCACAAAACTTTCAAAGCGCGAAGAACGAAAAAATTTCACCGGCAAACTTTCACAGCTAAACTTCGAACGTAATTTACATGCTCGTTACCAATTGGTCCATGAACAATAGAGCTGATGTATTTGTCTTGTGTTATAGTTTGCACATGCGCCTAACCGTTAAACCACCACTTTAAATACATAAAAAAACCGGTACAAGTAAAGAAAGAAATACAAAACATGTGACTAGTTATCGGAGTATCTTGCAATTGTGCTTTTATGTTGATCACAATTAGGAAGAAGGTTGTTTGGGGGTTAATAAGAGCACGGTTAACCTGCAATTTGTTATTGCCATACTTTATAACAGCAACGTAGCCCCTCAAAAAGGATAAAAGTCGAGGAACAAGAATAAAACATTTTTCATCCTATTTTTATACAACTAAATGATTTTAGAAATATCTACGAGCAAAAAAATGATAATAATAATAATAATAATAATAATAATAATAATAAAATGAAAAGCGCTCACTGAGGATATGTTGTGCTTTGCACTTTTGACAGGTTGCAAGGAAATGGTTTGTGCGATAGGCGTCAACGGCCGTGCAGGAAGGTAACGGTAATGGGAAATGGTTTCCTCAATTCTGCAAATTTGACCTGCCACGTGATGGAATTTAAGGTAAAAGAGTCATTTCTTTTTTTGTTTTGTTTTGTTTTTTGTTGTTGTTGTTGTTGTTGTTTTTATTATTATTATTATTATTATTATTATTATGACAATAAATGACAATAGACAAATTTATAAGGGTTATAAAGAATGAGTGTAATTTGTAATTCGTTTGTAAGTTAGTATTTCCCTGACATATATATTGTCCTAAGAATTTTTACAGTTGTAATTTTTTATAAGCCACTGATAAACATTATTATTATTGAAAATTAAAAAAAAATTAGTGTTATTATTATTATTGTTGTTATTATTATTATTATTATTATTTTATTTATTTATTTATTTATTTATTTTTGTTACATTACCATGTAGTTTACATTGTTTGTGATGAAAGTATGAATGACGTAGAATTTTACAACTTCTGATTAACGCACAGTTTGAAACAACACTCGAAGGTACCGCTTGAAGTGGGCAGGGAGAGGGCTTTTCTGACAATCCAGTGTGTTTGGATTAGTTCCCGTCGGCAAATTTAGTTAAGTTCTTAGAACCCCGAATAAAAGTGCTAAAGTTCCCTTTACCCTCGAGCCTCTTAATGAGGGGAGGGGTTTGGAGAGGGGCGGTGGTTGGGAAGTCTGGGTCTCTACTTTGCATTGTTTTGTTGATGGCAAGCTGGGAATTTAATAAAATCCATATCGTGGATTTCCGCGATACACATTTAACCGATATTTGGCTTTTGAAAACCGAAAACCTGAATCCCTCGTCATTTGACTTGAAGTCTATTTTGGCAAGGCAAACGTCAGAGAAAGTAGCCTACAAGCCTTAAAACGTTTTGGAATATTTTCTCCCAAGTGCTGTGTCCCGAATCATAAGCTGTTTGCCAGGACAATTGCAACATTTTCTAAACTGGGGGGGGGGGGGGCGGGGGGGGTGTCCTCGGCCCTCGTCCCCCAACCAGTACGCCTATCGGCCCATGGTGATCTTGATCAAATGCCTTCTTACTGCAGCTAAGACGTGAGCGGTATTCTGCACGAGTTCTAATGTGTGACAAGGAAGTGGGGCCAAGAAGCTGGCTGAGAAAAATCTGGTGTGTCTCGAGGCCAGCTCCAGCTGCTCCACACTGGACGACTGGACGAATAAATAGTAGCAAATAAAACTATACTTTTTTCTAACTTAGACAGTGAACTTTCTTCTCTTGTAAAACAATTTTTCGATGCAAGCTCTTTAATAAATATGTTTGTAACCTTTTTCCCTCTCCATCTTACGTTAGGTAACCAGTGGTTCGTGGACTCCAAACAGCACAGAACTCTTATTTCCTGGCATTATGACAGATTTGGTGCTTGTAGATTGTTATTTACCCCAATCACCTGTCATGCCTGGTTACTATGACGCCTTCGTCGAGGGGACTCCAGCCGCCGGACTGATGATATCCGTTTCTAACGATGGTGAACGCAAAAGCGATAAAAACCTCACGTTTATATCTTACGACTCGGCGTGCATGAGTTGCAATGTTTCGTCTGGATGCTACGTAAAAGTAAGTGTGTTTGTGCACCAGTTCATATCTGTTTTTGGTTCTCGATCGAGCAATTGGCACATCAAAAGTTTCGTGATAATCGCCTTGGACACGTTGCCCCCTCTCCTCATTTCAGGCTAACTTGAGGTTTACGTGACTGATAATGAGACCGTTGAATTGTAAAGCTAACTACTAGTTGTCACAAGTTAAGAATATTGTACTAATCATTTCTTATGCTGATACCATAGAGCAACGCTTGCGTGATCAATCGTTATTGCTTCGCTCCCAACGAGGTCAATCCCAATGACTGGTGCTATCAATGTCTTCCGGATGTCAGCAAGAATACATGGACGAAACGCCTAGGTAATTCTTGAAGAAGTAAACTTTCTGCTGTAAATATTGAAGGATCGTCCGGATATTTGGCAGGGATTGTTCCTTGTTACGAGAGGCAGAACAGACAATGTCCAAGGACTAAAGTATATATCTACAGTCAATTTGAAATTGTGAACCGAATAATATAAAATGATTTGCTGTTTCAAATCGGAAAAAAAGTTGATTGGAAGTGGGAATATAATGGATATCTAACAATATCATGAATAAAAAAGAGAATGATTTCCAAAAGAGAAAGCGTGAACGGGACGAGAGCACCCATGCGAGGCGCTTCCCAGAATGTTATATATGTAATACTATGAGCTATTTACAAAGCATATAATATATAAAGATATAAAATACTGACACTTGAAATGAATAATAATAATAATAGTAATAATAATAATAATAATAATAATAATAATAGTAGTAGTAGTAGTAATAATAATAATGGTAATGATAATAATAAAACAAAAACAGAAAGAACAATAATAAAAAAGAAAATTAGTTTCTGTGACAGGAACAGTCCCTAGTTGATAACCAGGTACAGGAATAGTATATATCAAAGATATAACTTAATAATGAAAAATGACACTTGGTGACAAAGCTCTTGAAAGTTTAAACACTAGAAAACAGGGATGGGAGCAACTGTACAAATTAAATTGCAAAACTTGACCATGCGATTGAAATAAGAAGCTTGATAAATCCCCAGTTTCACCTCTCCCGTATAAATGGGCAATTACTTGTTTTTCTCTGCTTTTATGTTGTACAGTGTATAGCCATAAATGCCTATCCCTCCCCCTCAAAAATACAGTGGTTTATCGCATCACACGGTGGAACACTTAAGCAAAAAATACGCGGAAAAGACATGTTTATTTTAAAGGAGAAGTTAATTATGTGTTTCCTCCTCCAATAGTCACAGAGTAAAAACAGTTCATTTAGGGCAAGTAGCTATCCTATTACCTTTTATTTCATACTTTTAGTTAATCTACCACCTCAATTTTCATCGACCACCAAGTACTACGCAGTTCTTCAAGAGCACCTTGAGTTGACCATTGGCGTTTCTGACCCAGAAGGCATGCCTGTTACAGTTTCACTTATGAATGGAAGTCCAAGCAAAGCTGTAATACGCGAAAATGTTTTACTGTGGAACACCACCAATGATGCTAAGACTGATTTCTTTCTCAAAGCCACGGATGCGTGCAATGCCTTTTCCACACTTAATATCTCGGTATCCTTGCTTCACTGTCAGTGTCAAAATAATGGACGGTGTGTGCCTCATCCAAATAAACCCAGAGGGTCTGGGTACTATGAGTGCCACTGTCTACCTGGATTTACTGGAGACCATTGTGAGACTAACATCGACGAGTGCCTGTCTTATCCGTGCTATCGAGGTAATAGTCCTGATGGTGGCTTTTACGATGCATTCTCGGAAATATGTGGCCATGTTTTGGATCTGTGATTATTGTCCGAAGAGTATAAGTCAGTATTTGTGTAATCCTGAGCAGCTGCCTGTTAATTAATCACGTAACTTTTATTTATAACAAAAATAAAGTAAATCTTGGTCTACACGGGACTTTTCTGAGGTTAAAATGTTTTAAAAAAGTGACTTTTTGGGCAGCTTTACTACCCGATTGCCGGCACTCAGCGGCCAATAAAAAATTGAATCCGCGGGGACAAAAGGACAACAAAGTCCGTCATATTGACCAAGAACTACGGTGCCTGAAGAAGAGCGGTTAACTGCCCGAGACGTCGCGTTTTAAAAACATTTAAACCTAGAACAAGATTGACTTTTTTATCGTATATGTGAACATGAGAGGTTTTGAAAGTTTCAGAAAAACTATTAGTAACTAATTTAGGTAAGTTGATCTGATTAACGTTTAACTTGCAATTTAAGATGCTGTCTCTGTAAGAACCGACCACTGATTTTACTTCGAAAATTCGATTTTTCTCATAAGCTGGGATTTCAAAGCCCTTACCTAGTCAATCACTAAAATGAGTTTTGTTTCATTAAAAATTCCAATTGAAGTTTTCTAGGATTGATTGAAGTTCGGTCCGCTCGACACAAGTTTCATGTCCGCCGAAACTGGAAAAAATAGCACATATTGCCGGCGCTCTAAAAAAATAATATTTGCTCAAAAGTCCCAGTTCTTTTTTTCAACTATAGATATATCATAGCAGTTTGTTTAGCCTTGTTGCAATTATAATTCAATGTTGTTCCTCCAACGGTTAAAAGAAGATTTTCTACCCGTTAAATCGAGTTTTGAACCAAACGCGAAAATAGCTTTACTTTGAAAGCACGTTTTAAAAATGTGGCACCTGTTTGAAACTGCTGAACTACATGAATAGAAAGTATAAATGTGCCTTAATTTAAAACAATAATAAAATTTGTCTGCCCACTAGGTTTTCAAAACTAACGACCGCTTAAATTTAGGAAATTTTGAAAATATGCCAGTGAGTAACTAACACACTCCCCTTCGTAAAATGCTCCGATAAATTCCCGTAAATCTCTTACCTGGCTTCAAGATTAAAGTTTTGGTCCTTTGTAGCGATCCCTGAAACCTAGGTAGCATTAAAACTGTCAGCTTTTCCTTCCAACTGTAAGTTTACATATAAAGTAGATTTATACGTTCATCTGTGTCGAGCGTGACCGTCACATACTTCGATGTTCTTTGTATTACTGACCATTGTTTTCCTCGAAGCCGGTTTAATCATGTAGACTCCTCTTGAAAGGTTTGTAGAAGCACTCTTTTGGACAACTCTCGGCACACATACAAATATGAGCAGTAAACGGTGATTCAGGAAGCCAAGGAAGGATTGATAAATGCCACGGCCATTTTCTGTTTACAACAAGTGATTTAGTTCCCAATCTTCCCGTACTCACGGGAAGATTGGGAACTAAATCACTTGTTGTTGTTCAAAATTTCCTGAACTTTAAGCGGTCGTTAGTTTTGAAAACCTAGTGGGCAGACAAATTTTATTATTGTTTTAAATTAAGGCACATTTATACTTTCTATTCATGTAGTTCAGCAGTTTCAAACAGGTGCCACATTTTTAAAACGTGCTTTCAAAGTAAAGCTATTTTCGCGTTTGGTTCAAAACTCGATTTAACGGGTAGAAAATCTTCTTTTAACCGTTGGAGGAACAACATTGAATTATAATTGCAACATGGCTAAACAAACTGCTATGATATATCTATAGTTGAAAAAAAGAATTGGGACTTTTGAGCAAATATTATTTTTTTTTTTTTAGAGCGCCGGCAATATGTGCTATTTTTTCCAGTTTCGGCGGACATGAAACTTGTGTCGAGCGGACCGAACTTCAATCAATCCTAGAAAACTTCAATTGGAATTTTTAATGAAACAAAACTCATTTTAGTGATTGACAAGGTAAGGGCTCTGAAATCCCAGCTTATGAGAAAAATCGAATTTTCGAAGTAAAATCAGTGGTCGGTTCTTACACAGACAGCCTCTTAATAAGCTCATATTAGTGAGAAATGGGGCTAATAAAATTGGCCAATAACAATTTCAAGTGGCTTCTGCTCATACGAAAACTGATTGCTGAAATGCTTTGTTTATACCAAGGTCGTTGCATCGATGGAGTTAACAACTTTACGTGCGTCTGCTATTCCGGATACGTTGGGAGAAAGTGTGAAATAAATTATGACGACTGCAGTTCTTCTCCTTGCATTCACGGTTAGTGGTCCAAGCTCTAAAAGCACAAGTAACGGCCCGAGGCAAATATCATTTCTATAAAATGTCTTTTAAAAGTTCTATCATATTTCCTAAATGTTTAAATTGATGTAATAGTCTTGCTATAATGAAGAAAATATACAAAATATATTGTATCCGAGTTGCAGTTCAAAGATTAAAACTTGAAAGACTACCGCGGTTATCTATACTGTACGCAAATTGGGCACTTGAAAAGTAAGGCCCGAGATCTAGCCCGCGTGAATCAAATTGCTGCCCAAGGAAACAGAGATCACCTTCTCGTTTACTCGTTTTCCATATTCCCAGTAAGGATAGATGTTCGAATGATGGTTATTGCGGGCAGGTCCGTGGGAAGAGGTCACCTCTTCCTATACAAACATGAGTTAAGTTTATCACAAGCTGCGGAAATTACTATTACGGTTCTAGTTGTTAGCTGCTCTCGTATGGCCAGCATCTACCTGAGATGTCATCTGTTAATAAATAAACTGCCATTTTTAAAACTCATCGGACGTCTTGCAACGTGCTGCAAAATCACAGTTTATCAAACTGTGCAAGGGAGTCTGGGTGAGAGTTTGAACAAAAGGCATATATCCTGTTCAAGCTGGCAGATTATCACCTGATTTCAGGTTAAATATCAGGCGATATTTAGCTGGAATTGTTAATGCCTTTATTTTCTTGTTTCACTGCTAATTCCTTTTCCTTGTTATATTGTATAAACCTTGGCAGGTAATTGCACTGACTATGTAGGGGCATATGAGTGTAACTGTGAACCTGGATACACTGGACAACATTGTACCATTGGTATTGATGAATGTAAATCATCTCCTTGCCAAAATGGTGAGTGGATTACTAAATACAATTAATTTAACTCATGGCAATGCATGAGTCAAACTCCGAGCCAGGGTCGACTGCATTGGTCTCTTACATGTACTACGGATTTGTACTGAGGGTCTGAAATGTAATGGTAGGAATCTCTTAAGTTTAATTGCTCGAAATAGTTGAGCCACAATCGGCGGAAAACAATCATCAATTGTGCTTTTGTTATCATTTTTCTGAAACCTAGTTTATATTGTTTCTTAAAATCTGTACTCAAACGCCCTCGTATTAGCGACGACTCACTTGTAAATGATACCAACTGGTTTTTCCATTTTCTTTGTAACCTCCAATTTTTTAGTCTGAAGTCTTTGAAACAATAGCAAAACATGCGTGGTCATTCGACCATCGCATAGATTTTGATAATTCTAGTGTCATCGACAAAGGCTCTTTTCGCATTAGAAAATCTTTGGAGGCTTGTCACACCTCTGCTACCAAGCATGCTGACAATAATTCTAAGCCGATTCCAAACCAGTAGAGTATTCTTTTTAAACAATAGTCACCTAATTTACACATTTTTACTCTGCTTTTATTCTTAAGTTTTTTTATCTCGCCTTTTCTTGCATATATTTTATCATTCTGCATTCCATTTTTATCCGTCGAAGGCTGTAGATTGACAGCCGAAAGCTCATGTTCTTTTTGAAATTTTTAGCCAGCGAACGTTAACGACTCTTTTTAACGAATAAAAGAGTGTAAACCTTTCGATAACGTTGGAAACTCCTCCAAAGTTTTCGGGCGATTCTTAGCAATCTTCGTAAGTCTTCGGGAGATAGATCAATGATCTTTGAAAGTGTTCAGCCAATATTCGAAAATCCTCAGAAGTGTTCGGATGGAAACTTACCTATCTTCGACTTTTTAACAAGTAACTAACAAGTTCTATGCGGAACTTGTGTGGAACAGTGTGGAAGTTACGCTAACAAGTTCTATGCGGTCACATACGGGAAAGGAAAGACTGAAAAATAAACTTTATCTTCGACTTTTTAATTCTGGTCAAAATCGACCTCGGAAGACCGTCGGCAGCCTTCGAGCTTCATCCTACTACGGAAATATCCATTGTAACTGCACTTGTATTAAAACTTTGCTCTCGTGTCTGACAACTGCGAAACCAAGTTCATCTTGGAGCCCAAAAATATATATCGGACTGAAAGTAAGCTATCATTTTTTCAGATTTTGTTTCACTATAGGCTGATGTATGTGTAAATATACCCAGACTCCATAGGCTTCAATATCTCCGGTAACTTGTAGTAGCAAGTGCAAATGGCCTAAAAGAAAACTAAAAATATGGCTTATATTAAGGACAAATTGACAGGAAATTTTTAATCCGTAGAACCATAGTTAATTGACAGAGGGAAATGGTTTGGAAACTTGGCAAAGTTCTTTGTTGTATGTTTTTGTTTGCTATTTTAGGGGTCGACCCTGCACAAAACTCGGCAAAATACAAAAGGTATTACGCCCATAGTTTGTCTATAGGACCGTTCCGCACAGACAAATTCGACAGTAAGCAGCAAATCAGAAACGTGCGTAGACATTGCACTGTAGAAACGTTCGCTTGAAGAAAAAATTACTCCAATTTTTTTCATGGAAAACAACAGCTTTCTATTTTATGGGCGATAGTTTGCCTACACATTAAAAATACAAAAGGCGACGTCGAAATTTTCAAAAAAAAAAAAGGTGATTACTGGACGTGCTTGACACTAGACACGACACGACACGACACTTGACACGTGTTGCAAAGTCGCTAAAAACAGAGAGTTAATCATTCAAAGCTCGAACAAAATGACTTTAAAGAACCATATGCGGTGCTGCACCGCTACTAGTGTAAAATGGTGTTGTTGTTGTTGTTTTTGTTTTAGTTTAGTTTAACTCATGTTATTTCTCTCCATGTGGCTCTTAAAAGTGAAACATTACCTTTTATATCATCAGGAATTTGCATTGATCATGTCAATAACTACACGTGCAACTGCCACGTTGGTTTTACTGGACCTCATTGCGACGTTAAAATCAAGAATTGTGCCAGTGATTCCTGTTACCCAAATGTGAAATGCTTTAAAAACAGCAACACGATTTCATGTGGTCCGTGTCCATTTGGTTTCAGTGGCGATGGAAAGAATTGTGAAGGTAAGTGTGCGTGAATAAAATTATAATACGTTTAAAGGCAACAAGGACGTTTTCAGTCCCGGCCCCACCCCGATATCCCACTCCAACCCCCCTTATCCACCCCTGCCGAATTCAGGCTGTGCTGGGTTAACAGTCGGCTGTGATATAACAGGTGGGAAAAGCTTTAATCAGCTGTTATTAAGACAAGCTTCACGACTTGGCGTTAACGAATCGAGTCATTTAACATCTTTTTAACATCTTCCGCTAGATATCGTAAATTGTCGTTATTTGTTGCTCCATTTCTAAGGATTTATGTTCTGGCAGCCTCCAGAGCAACTACAGAGCTCAGTGCATGGTAGGTTGGCCTTGACACATTTGCAACGACTACTTTTCAACCTTTCTTGCATCCTCTCTTCAGCAATTCACTGCACGCTTTAGAGGCTTCTGGAAGAACAGTCCAGCGGGGTCTTCATCTATCGTTCTCCGTTTTCCATCCAAAATCAGACGGGGATGGATTGCTCATCAAGGGACGTCCAGATGCGTGCTTGGTAAAGAACTCTGTTAGAATGATTCAACAGGGCATCCTAACAACGGAAATTGTATATAAATGGACTTAACACACGTATAACTTTAAACAAACACGCACCGCTTATTTCCATGTACTATATAAATTAAGCTCTGATATAGCCCAAGTAGAATAACTAGAGCATAGCTTTATGGTAGGCTTTGGTTAGCTAAAAGAAATTGATAAGTGGATTCAATACCAGAAAAGGCTGCGTTAGTTGAAATGTTTCTCGTCTTTTCGCTAAACTGGTTAATTCTTTTCGCGTTGTCCTAACAGGTGTTAACCAATCATATTCAAATTTAGCAAAAACGAAAAACAACTAAAATTTGTGTGTGATAGGTTCTTACCTCTGTTGGGGGAATGTTTTCTAGCGCCCGATTCTTTTTTGTGAAGAGTTCTCGTCGAGCAGTGTTCACATCAGTAGCAAGGCTGGTCCTGTCATAAAGAATCACCACAAAGCGCTGCAGGACATCAAACACAGGAGTGTTGATCTCAAGTGGAAGAAAGGGGCTATCATTCACGAAAAGGAAAGCTTCTGTGGCTTCAGGGTACGCTTTCTAGGCCTCCCACGCAGATTTCTTTCCTTTCTCCAGGAATGCTGACGTAGTGTCAGAACCAATGAACGCGTGAAAAAATGGAGGCGCACGGCATTTCTGCTCGTCCAAATACTCACAAATGGTGTTAACGGAAAGCCGCTGGAAATTCTTTCCCATCCCAAAAGCGACCCAAAAGCTCAATCCAGGCCGAGTTGAAGACAACGTGTGGAACTGCGCAATTAGAATAACAATAACAACTGTGCGAACTAAGACACTTCTTCCCCTCCCCCTCCCCCCCCCCCCCCCCCTTATCCAAAGCATTTTTAAGGTGTACGGGAATCCGCGTGTCTCCTTCTTCATGGTGCAGCTACGCATTTGGTTCCTGGGGCAGCTTGAGATGACGTTTTCACCTAAGATTTAAGATGATACAGTCAGTATTAGCGTTCTTCAAGACTTGATGGACATAAAAAGTTTGAACGGTGTCTATATAAAAGATCTACTCAAAAATTGGTTAGCATCTTAGCCGAAGTTATGTAGACAACTTTGTCAGCTGGAAAGGAAGCTGTTTCAACTTTGCCAAACTCTGACAAAGAAGGTGGATACGGCTAATTTTCATGCTTGAAGAACTCTTCACGATCTCTGTCGCGGTGTTGGCTGGCAATATATAAACGACTGTAGAGGTAACGGTCACTTGTTACCGCTGTCAACTTTAAGGACGCTTTGGAGATTTGCTTTGGCTGCTGGCGCTTGAACAATGGCAAGGTATTCTTTGAAATCGTATCGTGAACCGACACAGTCCTTTCATCGATGACGTCTTTTACGAATTTCTTGTACTGGTGTGATCCAGTTTCCTGGACTTTATGCACAGTATCCGCGACAGAAGCATCTGCGCAATTGCGCGTGTCAAGGGCAAGTAATTCAGGGCAATCATCCTCAAAAGGGTTTCCCATTTCTGAAATTGTACTTTAAAGATTCTGGACACGACTTTGAAAGGTTTTCTGTGTAGAAAGTCCTTGTTCGTGGTGTTTGTTCTTTTCATCAACATTTGTTTCACCTTTTAACTGACTTTCGAACTCTTGCAACACACGAGCGGTTTCTGGTCCGGCCACCATCCATCTCCTAAATAAAATTTTGCCATTCCATAACTTTTCGTTTCAATCAAATCATAACCTACTTAAGGTGATTCCCCACATTTGCGTTGCGCATCCTTACTGCGCATAATTTATGGCATCACTAGGCGCGCTCGTGCACGCGCACATTGAAAACATGGCGGATTTGCCTTAATATTGAGTTCTGTCAGTTGAAAAATGGCTATAGCTCACTAACGAGCACGGCGGGCACCCCATTTTTTTCCAGTCGTTTTAATCAACTAATCATTGGCTTTGCGTGAGAAAAGACTGATTCGATTTCTATTGGTGAAAATTGAAGAAATAAGGAAAATAGCAGCTGCACTGTAGTCTTCTCTATTTGCAGTTTGATAGCCGTGGCAAGCAATTTGGTTGCAATATTTTAACAAGGATTCAGCTGTCTGTCAAAATCAAACTTAAAACGTTTACGTGAGTCCGACACAAATATTGACTGTAGTTTGAGGCGTGTTTTCATGAGTCTGGGCTCTCAAAGATTGTACAATAACTTGGAATGCGTTCTTCCAATAAGCATTGAATAATGCTAAAATGGGACATTTTCAATGCCTCACTGCTCCTTAACGAGCATGGGCACCCCCACCCCCCTTTTTATTTTATAATTAAAGTTCTCGTATGATAAATATTCTGTGGACAAAGTTTGGACAAAAATCTATTGACAGTTTTATTTCAAGGGGAATTATCTTAAAACATTTTGTTCTTAAACCATTTTATATAACATCTGGTGATTTCTCACAGTTTTTCATTTATCCCAAGTTATAACGCTTATTCAGAGTAACGTTTATTGAAAACCAGCTCACACATACGGATAAAATAAAAATCACCGAACTCTACGTTTCTAAAAAACAAATTGACCTTGTTTCACATCATAGCGAGATGAATTTTACGTCATTGAAGGATGAAGTATACAATATGAGGAGTTGTTATCCAACTGCAGCGAATTCCCTTCCAAATAGCAGTACGAATATACAGCGATGTTGTACAGTAGAAAACCTGTTTGCCGCACAGGTCGGCGCACGCATGCAAAACTGTCATACTCTCCCTCTTTCATTGATAAATTTATTTAGTACAACAATTGGATAATAAATCTTGTATTAGATGTTTTGGTGTGTAGTATCGCTGTATATTTTTACTCGTTGTAAAACTCGTAAAAAACTCGAAAAAATATACAGCGATACTGCACACCAAAACATGTAATTAGATATATATACTTACAGTTTACATATAGTGAAATTCCGTGTAAAACAAGGAGGAACTTCACTCTCAACCACTCCGCTGTCAACCCGGTCACCGGGAGGTAAAGCGCATGTGGTATGGAAACACCGCTGGCTTTTTGTTACCATTTATCGTTTAAAGAAGGGCCGTACATATTTTTTATTAAGTTACAAATAATTTAAATAAAAGGAATTTAGTCAATGTCTTCTCGCTAAGACATTTATGTCATAAATGAGGTGAAATTCATATCGAATTAAGCTTTGTAATGAATACGCATATATGTCGTCTTTTTTCGTCTTTTTTTTTACTACAAAAAGGCATTAAATTTTTACATTTGAGCACAGCTTTATTAAATTTTCATTATTTGTCTTTATTTTACCTATACCAACACTTAATCCACACTGTAATCAACAGAATGAATTATTTCATGGCTGATAATGGCACGCGGCTTTTGACACACCACAACTGAGACTCATTTACAAAAAAATCCCCTCCCCATCGCCCCTGGGGTATTTTTTGGTGGCACCCCTTCTAAAATGATTAGTTATACCGTAAATTATATTTGTGCCAAATTTGGTCCTTTTACGCGTCTTTTCACGATTTTCGTAATTTTCCCACCTAAGAGACCGGACTATTATTAAGAATAGGCAGAACACATGCTTCTGGAATAGGTTTAACCTTTTTTTCCAATCTAATTCATCTTTGGTTTTTTTTTCTTTTTTATTTTCAGCACCGGACATGACTACTACAGATGGTAAGTATGGCATCAGTATTATTATTACTGCTGTTCATTTTTTGTATCTAATTCATGTTTCGTGTTTTGTCCCTTTTAGCACCAGAGATACCTACTACAGATGGTAAGTTAGCATCGACGTCACTTAGAATTGCTTTCTTCTGTACTGTGTTTCATTGCTATTATCTTGAAGTTGTTTTTCTTGCATCTTCAGTTGCAGCACGAGTCACAGGCGTTAAAACAACCACAGATCGTAAGTGTTTTAAAAGTATCATTTAATTTTTTTCAGAATTTTGTATTACAATCAAGTTTAATAACAATATCATTTTTACAATGTCCTTTGTTTCTTTCCGTTGTTAGAACCAGAGACTAGTACTACAGGTAATAAGCCTTTTAATATAGATTTATATTACATTTTTTCTTGTTGTAAGGTATGATTGTATTTCGTTCTGATTTCATCTCTTAACAACTGTTTTCAAGTCATATTTCAAAACATTATTTTCCAGCATCGGAGATGAAAACTACAAATAAAGGTATGTTTATCTCGAATATAACTGGAAATTGCTAAGTATGACCATTTGTGACTAAATTGATAAACATTTTGTTATTTATAATTTGCATTAATTTTTTACTTTAGTTATATCTATATCCCATTCATTTAGAGCCTGAGTAATTATTGAAAGCATTTTTATAGTTCACGCTCGATATATCAAAATTCAAAAATAGCACCGAGGTTTTCCGCCAAACTTTTATATTTGGTAATGGTTTCTTTGTATTAAGTCTCTTGTGGAAATTAACGGGGAACTTTGTAATTTTGGGCAGAAAGCCTCGGAGCCAGGTTATAATTTGATATATTAAACACAGGCATTTTCACTATCCTTTATTACAAGGGCTTGTTTATTTTCAGCGCCAGAGATACCTATTACAGATAGCAGACCTTTTAGAAAAAATATAACTTTCGGATAGATATTCCTTAGAGTTTCAATTGCTTTAAGCTTCTATACAGTATAATTGTAATTTAATCATTATTGTATATGTTTATCTCATACTTATGTTGTTTCATTTCCAGAACCAGCGATAGCTACTTGTTTTATATTTATGTTATAATTTTTTCTCCTTTATAATAATTGTGCGTTTCATTCCAGCTCCAGAGACAACTACTACGGAAGGTAAGATTAACACGTAGGGGCCAAACCACCCCCCTAATGTTTCATGAAGGCTATATTTGCTTGGTTTGTATATTTCTGAACCAAGTTTGGCAGATGAGCTTTCTTTGTTCTCCAGTTTATTTTAATTTAGACGTTGTGAATTGATGACGTCACCAAAACGTGCTATAATTTGTTGTAAAATCTGATGTAAAGATTATGTCTTTAGAAAGTCCTTTATTTGAGGAGTAAAATGCCGGAAACCATTTTTTGCTATGATGATTACTTTTTGAGATATGGTAAATTAAATATTTTTTTGCTCTCCCCCCAGAATTAGCTTAGCCATACTGTCCTTCTTAAGTCAGTCTTCTCTGGTTTATTTTTTTCAGTTTTTTTCTAGGAAGGCTAATAATCTAGAAAAATAGAAAGCTTGATGTTGTCAAAAATCGTATGGTTTTAAAAATTTGATTTTCGGCTTTTTTAGGATGGTATTAACAGTAAAAAATGGGTGACGTCACAGGTTATGACGTAAGAAAACTAATTTTAACGCAATAACACTAGAGGGATAATTTTTATTCCGATTTTCTTCTTTATTTTTGCTTTAGTCGTCTGGCACATCACATGTGCAACATAGATGCATTTGCTAGAACAAAATTACGGCTCCAATTTGGGGATTTTTCTCAAAAGGGGGACCCCATATTTTGCAGAGTTATTTTTCATATTTAAAAATGCCATATTTAATTTAATTTTTGTGATATGGACAAAATTTTTTCAGGTTTCAACTCCCCTTGATGTGCTCTTTCGAAAACATTGTAAAAAAAAATATGCATATTAAAAATTTCAAAAGTGGCGAAAAACACGACGTCATCACTATGACGTCACAACTTTGACATTTACTGACATTTTTCACGTAGATATAATTGGCAATAGGTCTCCTGCTCATCTACCAAGTTTGGTGCAGAAAGAGTCAACACTTTTTAAGTAATGCGAAATAATGTGAAATACCCAAGAACTTACGAAACAGTTGGGGGGTGGTTTGGCCCCTACGTGAATGTTAACATTACTTGAAATTGCAGTACTTTGTTTTATTTTTGTGTTGTATTTCTTTCTCATTTATAATAATTGTGTGTTTCATTTCAGCTCCAGAGAAAACTACTACAGAAGGTAATATTAATGTTAACCGTATTTAAAACTTGCAGTTCTTTGTTTGATTTTTATGTTATCATTTTTTTCTCTTTTATAATAATTGTGCGTTTCATACCAGCTCCAGAGACAACTACTACGGAAGGCAAGATTAATGTTAACAATCCTTGAAATTGCAGTACTTTGTTTTATTTTTGTGTTGTATTTTCTTCTCATTTATAATAATTGTGTGTTTCATTTCAGCTCCAGAGAAAACTACTACAGAAGGTAATATTAATGTTAACAGTATTTAAAACTTGCAGTTCTTTGTTTGATTTTTATGTTATCATTTTTTCTCCTTTATAATAATTGTGCGTTTCATTCCAGCTCCAGAGACAACTACTACGGAAGGTAAGATTAATGTTAACGTTCCTTGAAATTCCAGTACTTTGTTTTATTTTTTAAGTTGTATTTCTTTCTCATTGATAATAATTGTGTGTTTCATTTCAGCTCCAGAGAAAACTACTACAGAAGGTAATATTAATGTTAACAGTATTTAAAAATTGCAGTTTTTTGTTTGATTTTTATGTTATCATTTTTTTTCCTTCATAATAATTGTGCGTTTCATTCCAGCTCCAGAGACAACTACTACGGAAGGTAAGATTAATGTTAACGTTCCTTGAAATTCCAGTACTTTGTTTTATTTTTTAAGTTGTATTTCTTTCTCATTTATAATAATTGTGTGTTTCATTTCAGCTCCAGAGAAAACTACTACAGAAGGTAATATTAATGTTAACAGTATTTAAAAATTGCAGTTTTTTGTTTGATTTTTATGTTATCATTTTTCTCCTTTATAATAATTGTGCGTTTCATTCCAGCTCCAGGGACAACTACTACGGAAGGTAAGATTAATGTTAACATTCCTTGAAATTGCAGTACTTTGTTTTATTTATGGTATATTTCTTTCTTATTTATAATAATTGTGTGTTTCATTTCAGCTCCAGAGAAAACTACTACAGAAGGTAATATTAATGTTAACAGTATTTAAAAATTGCAGTTGTTTGCTTGATTTTTATGTTATAATTTTCTCTCCTTTATAATAATTGTGCGTTTTGTTCCAGCTCCCGAGAGAACTACTATAAAAGGTACGATTAATGTTAACAGTTTTTAAAATTGCATTACTTAGTTTTGTTTTCCTGATAAAATCTTTTTTTTATCTGTAATAGTTGTGCTTTTTACATCAGCTCCAGAGATAAATACTACAGAAAGTGATTGTTAACAGTTTTATAAATTGTTGTGTTTTGCTTTGTTTTGTTTTCTTAACATTTTATTACCTTTTTCGCGTACTTTTAATAATCTTTTCTTTTTATCTCCAGTTCCAGCGATAACTGCTGTAATAGATATATTTCCGTTCAAAACTTTTTTTGCCATTATTTTAAGGCTACTTGTGATGCCTTTATTTTTAGCACGGAAGATATTCAGTAAAGATATTAAGCGCTTTTCGTTCAACGTTTTGTTCTTATTTTGATTCTATCTTTCGTTCCTTTTGATTTCTAGAAACAGAGATAACTACTACAGACGGTAAGATTAACGTTGAAATTATTTGAAACTGAAGTACTTTGTTTCTTTCTTCATGTTATAATTTTTGGTTATTTGTAATAATTGTGCGTTTCATTCCAGCTCCAGGTACAACTACTACAGAAGGTAAGATGAATGTTAAGAATATTTGAAACTGCAGTACTTTGTTTTATTTTTGTGTTATAATTTTTTTCTCATTGATAATAATTGTGCGTTTCATTGCAGCTCCAGAGATAACTACTACAGAAGGTAAGATTAATGTTACAGCATTTGAAATTGCAGTACTTTGTTCTATTTTTATGTTATAACCTTATCTTATTTATAACAATGGTGCGTTTCATTCCAGCTCAAGAGATGACTACTACAGAAGGTAAGGTTAATGTTAACAGTATTTGAAATTGCAGTTCTTAGTTTTGTTTTGATATTTTTTGGTTGTTGCTTGCTTTTTTGTACTTATAATATTTATGCCTTTTTGTCGCCAGCTCCAGAGATAACTACTACAGAAGGTAAGCCTAGCGATAATATTATTTGAAATTTGCTAATTTCCTCGCTCTGAATTTGTTGCTGTTATTTTAATTTATGACGTTAGCAGTACTCAAGATTGTTTAACCTTTAAATTCTAAGTTCACTGATCATTTATTTTAATATTTTATTACCTGCCTCTTTATTTCCACCAGCAGCAGAGGAAACGACTACCAAAGGCATGTTTAAAGACGTTATGGTTCCTTACAATTTTATTCTCTTTTTGATTTTGTTTCGTTGTTTTTATACATATAACGTCGTTAAAGTTTCTTTTCTCTCATATAATTTCGTTTCCAGCAGGAAAGACAACTTCTATCAATTATTTAAGTTTATTGATTGTTATTTCAATATTTATTATTTGCCTCTTCATTTTCAGGAGCAGCAGAAGAAGCGACGACAGAAGGCATGTTAAACAACACTCTACTCTCTTATAAATGTCTTTTTTATGTTGTTGTTTTTAATTTTGCCCTGGTAGTCTTTTTTTATTTCTCATTTTCCCTTCAATTTCATATCGAGCAGCAGTGATAACTACTACAGCGGGTAAGTTTGACATTGATATTACTTGAAATTTATCTATATTTTCGTTTTGGTTTATTTCTATAATGCTAATCTTATCTTGCTTACCTTTTCATTTGTAGCACCAAAGATAATTACTACAGAAGGTCAGTTGAGCGTTCATGTTACTTGAAATGTATTTATTTTTTCGTTTTTATTTTTTCATTGTTATTTTAATCTTACCTTTCTTGACGTTTAATTTCTAGCACCAAAGATAACTACCAAAGATAACTACTTTACAGTTTCTTAAAATTGTCTTTTGTTTCCGTTGTAAATTTTTGTACACCACTGTAATATTCTATTATTTACCTCTTCATTTCCCGTAGCAGCTGAGGCAACGACTACAGAAGGTGTGTCTAACGACGTTATGATTCCTTTCAATTAATTTGTGTTTCAGTGTTTTGGTTTCATTTTTGATCTCAGCACAACTAAATTTCTCTTATGTCTCGTATTATTTTGCTTTTAGCATCAGAGATGACTACTACAGATGGTATGTCGATAACATTACTTCTACTCAAATTTCTTAATTTTCTAGTTCGTCTTAATTTTTATTGGCTAACATTTTATCACTTGCCTCTTCATTTCCAGTTGCTGCAGAGGTAACTACTACTGCAAGTATGTTTAACAATGTTATAGCTCCTAACAATTGTGTTTGTTTGCTTCAGTTTTGTGTTGGAATTTGACCACTATTAACTTTATGTTACTTTTCTATTCTGTTTGGTTTCCAGCAGTAGAGACAACCACTACAGAAGGTGAGCGTATTGTTAATTGTATCTGAATTTGTTTTATATCACTGTTTTTGTGTTAATTGCATCACCATAGTCTTTTTTTTTTATTTGTAATATTCATAATATTTTCTTTCCAGCTCCGGAGACAATAGATAGTATGTTTGAAATTGAAGCTGCTCGCACGCCCTTTTTCACGTTTGGTAATTTGACAAATTGACGTCAGTTTTCATGCATCTGTCCTGTTATTGACATTGAATTCCGTCATAACATTGTCAAAGTAGTCTCCACAGCTACTTTGACCTCGCTCCCGATGTGTGGCTTCATAGCGCAGTTGGTAGAGCATCACACCGGTATCGCGGAGATCACGGGTTCGAATCCCGTTGAAGCCCTGACTTTTTCCAGGCTTCTTCTTTCCATTTGCTTAAATTGGAAAATTTACAGCGATGATCATTCTTCACTTTCCTACATTGACAATGTTATGACGAAATTTATGATCATCAACAGGACAGACGCAGAAGGCAGAAGGGACAAAATTAAAAATTCATGTGTCTGTCTGTTTATTGACATTGAAAATTAGCCAATGAGCGAGCGAGAATTTCTCCAGACATTGTAAAATATTTTATTGCCACTATTTTAGTCCTATACTTGCTTTTTAATTTCCAGTAGCAGAGGTAACAACTACAGAAGGTACGTGCAATGACGATTTAGTAGCGTACAACTGTATTACTTTTTCCGTTTTTGTTGCTGTTTTTAATCATGATATCACCGTGACTAACTTGATGTTATCTCTCATTCTTTTCCGTTTCCAGCAGCAGAAATAACTACTACAAAAGGTTAGCCTAACGTTAACTTGACTTGAAAGGTCTTTATGTTGTCGTTGTAATTTTGTTGTTGTTGTTCTAATCTCACCTTTAACTTTTGACTTTTAATTTCTAGAACCAGAGACTACTACTACAGAAGGTATGTCTGATGTTACCATTTCTCAAAACCGTTTCATGTTTTCGTTTTAATTTCACTGACACCATTTCAATATTTTATGACTTGTGTCATTATTTCCTGCAGCAGCAGAGACAACCACCACAGAAGGTATTTCTAACGACGTTACGGTCCTTTACAATTGTGTGCCAAAGGCTTCTTTGTGAATTTACTTGTATCGGTATTATTGTTTCCTTATTTTTCATTTTGATTACCAAAGATAACTACTACAGAAGGTAACTGTATTGTTGACGGTGTTTGAAATCATTTTGTTCCTTTTTTAATGTTTTCGCTGTTACATTTATCTCTTTCATATAATTTATTCTTTTTCGTTGCAGCTCCAGCGATAACTACTAAAGAAGGTACATCTGCGGTTTTAGTTACTAACATTGTCTTATTTCTCCATCCAAATCTTATGCTGTTATTCTAATCTTATCTTTGCTGCTTTTTAATTTCCAGTAACAGAGGTTACTACTACCAATGGTATGTCAGACTCTAACCACGGTTACGTTACCATTATTTTATCTTTGTTCTGATTGTTCTGTAAGTTTAACGTTGCTTTTTCTTCTGCTTGTAATAGTACGTAATAGGCCAATTCCGATACATTAAAATTCTAACTTGGCTCCGAGGCCTAGGGGAATAAAATAAAAGAAATTCATTATTCATCCTTCATCCTCGATGCGATTTCTTTTGTTTTATTCCCCTAAGCCTCGGAGCCAAGTTAGAATTTTAATATATTGTAATTAGCCCATTTCATTGCTGTTATTCCATCTTATCTTTCGTTCCTTTTAACCTACTGGTATGACTGGCGTGGATATCGCTTAAAATTTTCTTGTAATTCAGTTTATTGACACTATTCAATCATTTCAATTTATTTCCAGCAGCAGTGGTAACTACTACAGAGGGTATGTTCACAATTTTATGGTTCCTCATGATCGCTTATATTTTTTACTTTTAATTTGACCAGCTTGGAATGAGGCGCCTAATATCTTATCTGTCACTATTTTATTTCCAGCACCAGACGTAACCACTACACAACTGGGCAAGTCTAAATTCAATTCCTCAAATTTTTACACCTTTGATGGCTTGTTGTGGTTTTAAAATGTGATATTGTCATCTTAACATCCTATATATTTTGTTTTATTTTCAGCATCAAAGATAACTACTACAGGAGGTAAGTCCATCATTAATGTTATTTTAAAATTGTTTTAGCCTGTTGTTTCATATCAATTTTGTCGCCTTTTCATTTCCAGCACTAACGAAAAGGCAAAGATTGGCAATTATCTCAAAAACTATTTTGAAACTGAATTGAACTGAACTTATAAAAACTAAATTTTTGGAAACCTCCTAGTGCCTTCAACAGAGTTTGAAAAGTTAGTTCTTTGCGTCTTTTTTTTTATTTTTTTTATTTTCAAACTCTGACCAAGGCAACAGAAGGTTGCCTCAAATTCAGCCTTGAATAAAGTTTTTACAAGTACAATTTTATTCTTTTAAATCAGTTTTCAACATTATTTTTCACATGTTCAACGCTGATCGCGTAAAATTCATTTTTAAAATTCATATTTTTTAATTATTCAATTTGAAATATTGCTAGAAATTTTTCACCTTGTTTTCGTCACTCTGATCATATCATTGATATCTCAAACTTATTTTCTCTTGCAGAACTAGAGGAATTCGCAGAGGGTATATTTGACATTGATTTTATTTGAAATATTTGCTACTGTTCGAAACTTTATTTGAGACAATCGGATTAACTAGTATTTGAACATTCTGTTTGTTCGTTTGTCTTTATATAGAGATTTTTCCACCCGATTTTGCTTTTCCATATCTTCGAAAGTTATGGATTTTCTGCAGTTGTGAAGATTACGTTTATTGTATGGCTAGCTCCGTGAGCGGGCAAGACGAACTGAATCCTGCGCTGTGATTGGCTACCCGTGGGGGAAAGAGGGCGCTATCTTGCTAGCTCGGGATTACCCGTCGTGTCCCGGAAGAAAATAGTTCCTTTTCTATATAATAAATCCTTTATTGACCAAGCGTGGGATCAAGATGGCTGGATATTGGCCTTGTTCTTTTTTTTTTTTTGCGTGTTTATGGACCGAGAGATGGAGCCGAGGTCCATAAGCAAGTAAAAAAAGAACGAGGCCAGCCATCTTGATTCCACGCTTGGTCAATAACCCATATTTACAAACGAGTCTAAATTTCCGTATGAACTTGTCAAAATTGATTGATGTTCGTTTCCTTTTTTATTGATAGTTATTAACCAATCCCGAGGGATGCAAATGATCATTGTTATGGGCCTGGCGGCCATGTTTGATGATACAAACAAAAGAAGCCAGAATTATTTTTGTTAACGCCGTCCAATATGGCGGCGATGACGTCACGTGAATACCAAGAATGGACCTTTTCGGCGACATGGCGGCCATTTGGAAATCTATTATTTCAAATAGCTATGATGAGATGCTTAGGGGGCAAAAACATACTTTTTAATGCAATTTTATTTACAGGACGAACACTTACAGTACTAATATTTTTATACTTGCATTTACACTTACACTGTACTTGCTACTTACACTACTAATCATAAAAATTACAATTTCCTCGATTGTGATTGGTTTAACAAAACTCCTATTTTCTACTAATTCACTTGCCAAGTTGTTATCGGACAGTTTGTTATCGGACAGTTCAATAAGCCAATCACATTCAAAGTTGTAGTTTAAATCAACCAATCACATTCAAAGTTGTAGTTACGTGCGTGTGTGCGCGCGCTTGCTTTTGTGTTTTTGGCGCCTAATTGCCCATAGGAGGCGCGGTGGCCTTAGAATATTTACATCTCCTTTGTAGGTATTTTAATGCAAATTTTCCCTTTCTTTCATAACTTGGCTATTCTTCTTTTCTCGGAAATTGTAATTGCGGGCCCAAGAAGAGCCCGCAACCTATTTTGCACGCCATATCTCGATTTTGGAGCAAATTTGTTCTGCCAAAATCGATCGATAAATCCTCGTAAACCAATCAGAATCCATTTCTACTCGAACAAGAATATTTTAAAAGATGGCCGCCGGGTCGGCCAGTGTGCTAGATCTTCAAAGCCAAAGTTTTGCATCACTGAAGTGTTAATGTAATTTAAAAGATTGAAAATGGAAAGAAACAGTTTTAAAGAAGAGTCAGTTCTCGCTATGATGTCAAAAGAAGAGCAGCAACCGATGAAAACTTGTATAGTTTGGCCCTGGCTCGATTTTTGCTTCGTTCGGGTGGACTTCCACTAAGATTGTATGGAATGCAAAGAACGCGATTTTATCACGCGCGTCACGCGTATTTGGAACTTGGATCACGTGAAACTCAAGCATAGCAGCGCCGTCCAATCCAAATCGAGCGTGTCAACTTGGGACGTTTCCTGTTCACCGTTCATGTCGCGTTTGAAGTCTGCCTCGAGCGAGTTGTTATCTGTTCTCGTTCTTGGAGTCGAGCGAGTTGTGATCTGCTCTCGACCTTGGAGTTGTAAAGTTAAGTATAGCGTGACATGCCCGACAAACAATTTTAGAATAAGCTTTGATTACATAATTACAGCCGGAAAGATGATCTATGTATAAGCCTTTATGACAGAAAAAACACAATTACAGCGTTTTAGTAAAACTAAACAAAAACAAAACGACAAAACAAGTGTATCATGGAATTTTATAGTGTAGGTGACTGTTTCATAGGTTTAGTGAAATTGCTCTATGCAACACCTCCACGAACACTTTTGAGCACATAAATTGGCAAAAAGGAAAAGGGGGTGCTGCTGAACTTTCAAGCTACCCTTATGGGCAAATATTTTAGCCCCGCGAAGCGATGCATTTTACTTCAGGCCCCAAAATATGTCATGACCCCAAGAACCATGTATAACACACCTATTGAAAATTAATCTCAATGCGCCACTGATTACAACTTAGAACAACTCTGATACATTTTTAGTAACCCAAAACACTAAGTATCGTCCTCGCCCGCGTTTCCTAACCTTTGGTTATTACTAGTTTTTATGATTAATTGATAATAAGACTTCGTGTCGTCCAATTCGGTCTGTAATCATACTCGTGATAAACAAATCGGACTCCCGCTGTGCGGTCGTCCGATTTTGTTGTCACTCTTATGATAACCGACCGAATTGGACTCCACTCATTCCTATTGCCATTATTTATACTTAAACTATTTATGCACTAGTTACAATACATATATTACAATACAATCACACTAATTAAATTACAATTGGCTTACTTACAATACTCTTTTTATTATAGATAAACTCCATGAACATATAAGTTACACACACGCTACATTTTATTTTTCTACAATGCACTTAATTATGCTAGACTGCTTCCTTACTTTCAATTACTACCAACGGAAAAACGCTAAAAATTACTTACAATACTGCTGATTAAACTTACGCACTTACATAATAATAAAAAAAGGAGAAACAAACAAACAAAAAGAGAGAAAGTTTAAATAAAGCGGAGAAAGCCCTGCCGGTTTTCTTCCGCTTTTCTTTTAATACAGGAAGAGGCAACATCATAGATGTTCTTGGAACAAAAGTTGTTGGTTGATCGGCCTTTATGACCAGATTAGAATTATTTAAAACAAATTATTTTTGAACAAAGCAAGACCATTTCTTAAGGAAGGAACTGTATTTGTTGGCTGAGATCGCGATATATTTTTCAAGCTCTAATTTTTCCTGCGCAAGGGTGGTGAAATCCACAAATTGGTATCTCCTACTATTAAGGAAACAAATGTAGAGAAACTATTTGCCAATGAAAATAAGGTGGTTTAGGGTTAAACAAAATGAATTTAAAACACCATACATTATTTCATGTTTGGAGAGGATGGGTCGCATACTAATTTGCCCCCTAAACATCCCATAATAGCTATTTGAAATAATAGAATTCAAGATTGCAGCCGTATCGCCGAAAAGGTCCATTGATGGACTATGTCGACTTAATTTTGAAATAATGAATAAATGGCTAAAACAACTTGAATAATTTAATTCAAATGGAAGAAAAGCTTACTGCATGACGTTTAAGCGATGACGAGCTGTGTTGATAACACCCGCTAATGATAAAAATAATGCATAAAACTACTATATTGATTATCATTATTATTATTATTATTATTTTATTTTAGAACCAAATGGCCCTGTCACAGGTAAGCCAAACAATAAAAGTAACTGTATGATATTTGCGTCGGACTAGGTAAATTCCATGTAAAAAGCCTCAGTTTCAATTTACAAGGCTGTGAATTTTCCCATTAGGACACTTGCAAGAAGACAATTAAAAAGAAACTACCAAAATAAAAGAAAAAGACACTAACAACAACAACAACAACAAAAGATGAAGGGAGTGATTCCCAGAAGGAAACTAGAGAAGCTGCCAAGTTTTGTAAACGAGACTTAGGTCAAGTGTTGTCATAGCAACAGACCTGGCTCCACTCCGAGTCAGTGTGATCGAGGTAGCTGTGATATTTGGGAACACTGTGCCAGTCATTGAATGTGGCCAGTTATCAGACAACATACAAAATTAATTGGACACGATGTGATTTATTAGATTAAGAAATTTAAGCTTATGCCGAAATTTAAGCGAGGTTTAAGATCAGCTACAGCTTTGTGAGCAATCGATCATTTTACAGTTGTCTGCTTGAGGACCTGGCCTTTAAATGGCGGCGAGGCTGGAGGTGACCTTGCTTTGATACAGACTTCTCTGCTTTTGTCATGTTAATGCACAGCTAGAATTAGAACAACTTGATTTACACAACAAAAACAGAGAGGTCTGTATCAAAAAAAGGTCACCTCAAGCCACGCTGCCATTCAAAGGCCAGATCACTGAGCAGACAACTGTAAAATGGTCTATTCTTTTGTTTTATTTCATGTAGGTAGGATTGCTCCAGAAATTGTAGACCCCACCACCGAGGCACCAACAGGTACGAAATAAATGGAATATGAAATTGCTCTTTTAAATTTTGTGACCTTACCTTCAATCAATCCATTAATCAAACTTAATTTAAAGAGGGTAACCAATGAAGTTGTGGCCCTCTGAGAATCTTGCAAAAAATATGAATAATATCTTTCTTTGTCAGTCCACTTTGTTTTTGTTAGCGGTTTTCCCATGTAGATAAGTTGAACCATAAACAACTCAGATGATCTGAACTCCTTGTTAGTGTAGAGCGTTTTGTTTTGGCCCGGGCGAAAGCGCAATCAATTTTTGATATGAAATCAATCCTTTTATCAAACCACCTAATTTATGCCACCTACTATGTAGAGGAATCAATGAAAAATGGTTTTTGAAATATAAGAACTAAATAACGCTAAACATTTTGCAGGTTTTGAAAGTCAGTTTGTCTTTGAATATTTCATCCAGTGAGACAAAGGACTAAGTCTTAAAAGCTCTCTACATGTTTGGAGTCAATTCGCCTCCGACATGATACCCATGCGCTCTGCGCAAAGTCGTATGTCAAATGACGAGAAATGTTAACAATGACGTCAGCAAAGATCGCTCTATGTCATGTGACGTCCATTCGATTCACTTGCATAGAAACATTTTTAATCAAACTTGGTTCTATTTAAGAAACTCCATGTGACGAAAACGCCCTCGGCGCTGCAAAAGGAGGAAAATTGTCAAGCGTGAATTTCACAGCCTCCTCGTTTTACGGTGATTTGGAACCCTCTAAAGGCCGATTGAATGGACCGCTGGCCTGGTGTTCCCTTGGAGATACTGCTGGCGAAGAATACCTACAAATTCATGTACCGGAAGCGGAATCAATTTGTGCTATTGCCATCCAAGGGAATGGCTACAGCGAAGGTGACGAATATGTTACAGAGTTTCATGTGAAGCACTCTGAGGATGGCAGTCTGTGGAAAGAAATAGAGGACGGGCCTGGAAAAATAAAGGTATTTTGTCTTAAATGTTTGTTACTGGTGGTGGAGATTATAATGGTGACGATAATGATGATAACACCTTACCGTAAAAAAGTGAAGCAACTTAATTTATGCATGGCATAGATAACAGAATTTCACCGCGATCTGTAATTTGCTTGGAATTTGTGAGGACTTTCTTGGTATGTAAGGTTACTTGATCAGATGAATTGACACGTGTCGGAAACAAGGCCGACAAGCCATGTACTTTTTTCTCCAGAAAACTATGGCAGACCGTGGTAACTTGTAAAAAGAACCTACTGATTCAGTCCATGTTGCCGTGCTTCTGTTCAGTAATAGATCACAGATGACGTCAGAATGAGGTAAGAGCAAAAACGTGGCACACGAACCGTTAGGAGAAAGTGTCACTGAACAGTATTCTTACCACATTTTGACGTCTTCATTGATCTATTACTAAAAAGACGCACGGTAACATGGAGTCTATAGTCTACTTGTTTTATATACTAAAAAACAAATAAAAAATTGTTAATGAGGCTAACTAAGCGTCCTACAATTGATTACTAGAAAGAAGCAATCAAACTGATGACAGAGTAATTCGATATATTTATAATAGAGAGCTGTTAATATTGTTGTAAAGTAGTTCGCATTAGCGCTATCAATACAACATATATAGCATCGTGTTGTATTTTTATTTTTTTTCCAAACCATTTATCAGGTGTTCGAGGGCAACAAGGACTCTAAGTCAATTTCCAAGCAAGTATTACCAGTTCCTGTAGAAGCTACATACGTTCGTATCTTCCCATTGCAATATGAGGGATGGATGTGTATGAGAGTTGAATTGTATGGAAGAGGTACGCATTCTGCAACGAGGTTATGTCGTGTATTTGACATATATAACTAGCTAGTCAGTTACGCCGCAAATCAGAACTACTTGTAGTATCCAAAACACTATCAATACTGTACCTTCAGTTTAAGAATGAAGTTTACGATATTAATTATTGTCATTATCTTTTCAGCTTTGCTTTTGTTTACTCAGTAGTTTACTTTTTTAACGTGTGTGCATAGAATTCACCACTATGAGTTTAGTTCGCGTTCGTGCCACTGTAGTGTTTCGCTCCGTTGGTTTTCAAGGTAACACTTGCCGAGGAACTTGAAATCTTATTAAGTTTGAAAAACGACAAGGAATTAACGAAAATAAGCCAAAATGTCATAATTGCGTCTTAATGATATATTTGAAATGTTTCGTTCTTTTCTTGCAGAAAAAACTCCCCGAGCGCCATTCCCAGCAGGTATAAGAAATAATGTTAACAAACTTATCTCAGTGCAAATTGATGAACAATTGATGCTATTTACGAACTGCGGATAGAGTCTAAAAACTGAATTGAAGAAATCAGTAATTCGACGGAGTTATTTCAATATATATATTGATCTGAATTGCAAAGAAGCCTGAAAAAATTGAAAAGCAATTCAAATATATATGAAAGAAAAAATTTTAACTGGTGGCAAAGAGACAGGCGGGTATGCATCTAGCTAGAGACCAGAGAGAGAGAGAGAGAGAGAGAGAGAGAGAGGGGGGGGGGGGGGGGGTATACTGGATTTTGCAAAAAGAACTAACTAAATGTTTTGTGTTTTAAAGTCGCAGAAGCTGAAAGTTCCATTGTGACTACACCCCTACCTACAACAGAAGTCAAAAGAAAAGGCATGGACGTAGGAATTTTGATTGACAGTTCCTCTGGTGTAACCGCTGACGAGTTCGAGCGCCTGAAATCTTTTATCTCACGGTTGGTCATCTCGATCAACAAGCAATTCAGCAACGTTCATTTTGGAATCATCGTCTACAGCGACAAACCTGATCTTGTCATGTCCCTGCAGAATGTAGATCGAATCAAAGTAAAATCGATTATCGAGGGCGTGAAATATACCCCTGGGGGACACCGTACCGATCTAGCCATGTTGTACGCCTCGCAGAAGCTGTTCTGTCCCAAGGGATGCGTGGATCGCCCGGAGGTGGAGAATGTGTTGATAGTTTTCACATCAGAGAAAACTGATGCCGAATCTCTTCCGTACAGTTTGGTATCTCCTATAATGAAGGTAAGTGAGTCAACATGTCTCACTAACAATACGATTCAAAATGGTTCTGACACTCTTTAGAATGTAAGGCAGATGCCAAGTGGCCAATCAGGCCGGCGCATGTCTCCAGTTTCTGCAGCAAGAATCGACTAGGAGTATTTCTCCTTCCCATGGATGGGATGCTAGTCCATCGCATGCTACCCTCAGCATTAAATGGCCTTAAATTCACCGGTACTCATTTATACACCTGGGTAGAGAGAGGTACTGTGAAAGCAAAGTGTCTTGCCCAAGAACACAGTACAATGTCTCCCGGCCAGGGCTCGAACCAGGACCCCTCGATCCGGAGACAAGCGCACTAACCATTAGGCCAGCGCGCCTCTTACTCTTCAGAATAGCCAACAGAAATCCTGAAATGATATATCTTCCACGAAACAGGCAAAAAATTGTAAACGCCTTCTATTATTCATTTTTTGTTTCCTAAAACTTCGACAAAATTCCGGTATAAAATTTCTTTTAGTGTTGTAGGGCGGGGGGGGGGGTGGGGGGGGGAGGGAGGGCAGGGCGGGTAAGCTGTTACTCACCACTGAATTCACTTTGTAATTTTCCTTCTTTTTACAGAATTGCACGTCAAATATAGTCGCAGTGGGAATAAAGCCTGACGTTAGCAAGTCAGAGCTGATCAAAATAGCGTTAGGATCACCAGACCGCACGCTCAAAGTCGAGTCACCGGATCACCTTAACTCTGGAGTCATCTCTAAGATCAAAGGAGTTCTAAAACAACCTCTTTCCATGGACGATTTGGATGCCTGGCTGTCAGAGCAAATGTGACGCCGTAAAGTTTTCTTTCAATTAAAATCAAGTCCCTGAAAATTAAAGCCAGAAGACAAAATATCGGGTAATGCCTTAAGGGCCAGTAAAAATGTTTTAGTATGAATGATAGTTTCAAGGGGTATAAGACGCTAAAATAGTTAGGCAAGTGCTAGTGGTGGTATTTTCACTTCGACAAAATTGAAAATTAAATTGTGGGTTTGTTGAATGCTAGCTATGGTCAGGTGTAGGACTCGAAAGTAGGTTGAAATCATTATAATTTTAAAGTAGAAGAATTTCAAGCCATAACCATTTGTAAATCCAGTAAATTTGCAAAATAAAAGCTCATTATTTACTTGCGTTTCTCGAGATATTTCATGATATTGCTTGATTTTTTTGTCCAACAGATGCAGTTAGTGATATAATGTATCTATCTCTCGTTTTCAGGTGTTCGTGAGTTCATTTTGATGCTAAAGTGCAAACACTGCTTTCCAATTGGCTCGATTTCCGCCGATTTCTAGGGTCCGGTCGCTTTCCTCCCCTTCGGGGCGGGGCAGGGAGGGTGTAGCGTGGGCTCCCTCCCTCCCTCCCTCCCCTCCCCTTGAGCAGTGGCTGATATTTGAGCTTCGTTCTCTAAATTTGTCATATGGGCCTAGTCTTAGGAATTTGAAAGGAACCTTTTTACCGATACTATGTAATATCGAGAATTTTCGTGTGTCTCATACGGAAACAGCAGACCACACCTATAGGTCAATTATCATTCCGGAATTTATTAATATGCGAACTTTCATAAGAATCCGTTACCAACTCGTAAACATATGAGGTCCCAAACTTACCAATTTTTACAAAGAAGTGTATTCCAGGCGGGGCGACAAGACTTGCCCCTGACATACATTTCTTTGTAAAATCAGGCAAGTTAGCGTCCTATATTTTCATGAGTTTGCAGTGGATTCTAATCATAGTTAGTGTAGGGGAACTATGTTTTCGGCAATGAAACTTCGTATATTTAAGAAATTCGGCATGAGGATCGAGCGGAGGGGCTTATTTTTTTGTTTAAATGAATCAGTCGTAAAGCGTGGCAAAGGAAAAAAGGTCTAATCCCTCCGCACATTTAAAATAAAATTTTCTCCAGCTCAGCTAACAACTAAGCCTAAGCCTAAGCCTAAGCCTAAGCCTAAGCCTAAGCCTAAGCCTAAGCCTAAGCCTAACCCTAACCCTAACCCTAACCTTGACTATAACCCTAACCCCAACTGATAATCTCAACTGAGAACAGAATTTTTAAAATGTCAGCCGACAACTAAAAATATAGCCTGCGTAGCAAGCGTATAAAAGGGACGGGGTGGGGGAGAAGCAAGAGAATTTTTCCCCGAATTCTGTTCCTCCTCCCCCACCCCCTACCCTTTTATACGCCTGCTACGCAGGCTACTGAAAATAAAAACAACTTGTTGCTGTGTAGCGCTGTGTGCCACTTTGAATTGCATTCGTCGATAAAGTTAACTTACGGAAAGTGCTTATGTTTCGTTTTTGACAGGGACATTTCGGGAAAACCTCTTCATCTCTTTGCTATCCATGATCACACCCGTGTTATGGCGCAGATGCACTTGGAAATGCTACGCGCGCGCGTGCGATTGTTTATTCAAAGAGAAGAATTCAATTGAACTGACGACAACTAACCGGCCAATCGTCTTGGCATAAAAGCAGTTATTAAACCATTTCAAACTAAATTTCTCGCTCTTCAATCTCGACATAGTTCACGGTTCAATCCTTTTCCAGAAAGAATTGCAGTACTTCAATCAATAAAAATGACTGAACAAAACAATGCAAAGGCCTTTTTACGGATAAACAAAGAAATTCTTTCGATCTTTCCATTTGTTTATGCCACGTATCCCTGTTGTTTACTCAGCTGGAAAACCAAAACCCCGTAAAGGCTTCTTCAAAGACAAAACAATCAATTTTTGTGCCATAGCTTCCGCTTGTTTTTAGCGGGATGTAACAATTTCGACAATAATTTCGACAATTACTTTAAAAAAGACTTAAAACGGACAAGGCTGATTATCGGAAGATCTCTTTTTCGGTTACATACTATATTTCTTTAATTACGCCTCCAAAAGAAAACAAATATTTGAGGAATCGAAGAAATACAAGATAACGTGGAAGGAAGTCTGCTAAGTGTGGCAGGATGTCACGAATTCGAAATTTTCATTTTTGTGAAATTTCAAATTTATTTTTCTTTTCACTGCGTACTTCTTTGGTGGTTTCTTTAAAAAAAGAACGCCTGAGCACAGGTTATTCTACTGCGAGAAAATAAAGCAAGTTAGTGATACAATCAAGCCCGGCTTACTTTTAAGGGCTTGTAAAACACGATATGCTTATCAGCCCACGATATTTCACAGAGAGCGTCTAGAAGTTCCTTGTTGCTATGACGTCATTCGGTTATTCACGTGACCACAAACGCGACCCGGCAAAAAATAAAGTCGCTTGGTTGGCGTTAAGCTACTTTCGCCGACGCATTAGAATACTTCCTATTTAATAAATTGGTATGTTCGTCGGTATTTCAAGGTTTTAGGACACCATGGATGGTGGAAAAAAAGTTTGGGTCCCTGACAACGAACATGGCTTTCGTCTGGGCGAAATCGTCGATCTTGGATCTGATACGATCACTGTTGAAGTGGATGGTGCTAAAGGGAAGGTTTGTGGAAAAGCTCTAGGAAACCTCATTGTTTTCCACAGTTCATAGGGAAAGTGTTATTTCGTTTTAAATCATCAAGGTGAAGGCTATTTGTGCACTCTTCCGTTAGGTCGTTACGGCTGCTTACGATCGAGTATTCCCGTCGGAGAAGGATAATACAAGAGACTTCGAAGACAACTGTGAGTTATATTTTTAAGTTTGTTAAGCCTCTGGGCAAATATTAAGCTTAATTTTATTTGAATTCGATCGAATCATAGACAATGAATCGCACGAAATACTAAAGCTTAAAACTGTAGATTATATGCGCCTAATTTCGTTAAGTGTAGATTTTTATCGTTACAAAGTTTCTTTATGCGAGGTAAGCTTAAATTGTTTGTGAATATTAAAGTTCGGTTTGTTATCGCATTTTTCACTTTAATTTGAAGATCGTGGCAGATGTTTTGACGATATTCGCTCAAAATCAATGGTTCAGTAGCAAATGAATTTTTCCCTAATCTTTACTCATCGCACTGTCTCTTGCATTCACTAAAGATAACCGTGTATTCTCCTGTGCATATGAGATCATCTACTTCTCTGACACGGGCCGCTACAGTCCCTAATGACATGTTTTAGGAACATGTAAATTGAGTGAATTTATAGTTTGGAATATTTTTGTAAAAAATTGATAAGATTTGGACCGCTGGTTGGACAATTTATTTAAGAAATAAAGAAGCCAAACTTGCTAAACCAAAACTAAAAAAAAAAGTAAAACAAAATTCAAAAAATATCAACAATGGATATTTATCTTTACAGTCTAATTTTTCCCTTGACATGGTGGACCCCTCAGAAATGAATTCATTCAGAAATGTACACATGCATGGACGTGTACTTGTAATAAGATTACAAGATGTCAATGGTTCAAGCCTCTAATTTTTATAGATATACATTTCCCTTTCAAAAAGTCTTGACAATTGGAAGGTAATGATGGGGTGGGGGGGGGGGGGGGGAAAGGGAGAAGGAGGGGTAGGGGGTTAGAGAGTGGTTGTCAAGGAGAATAACCCTAAATGTGTAGCTGCCAGTATGATTCATAGCTTTGCAGTTTATTTTGCTTTCTTTTGTAGACGGGGATGTTTATCTGAAATTTGAGAAAAATTCGTCAAAGTACGTCCCTGGCTGTGGTTTTTCAAAGGGTGAATAACACTGTTCACTGGACAACACACTATCTAGTAGATAGTGTAGTTTGTTTTGTCGACACTTATCCATTGTATAAAGATTTGTCAAGTGGATAATGTTATCCACCCTTTGAAGAACTGGGTCCTGTAGGAGAGCAATCAATTTTGGGGGCATGACCGCAAGAGATACAAACATGGGCTCTTTTGGTCCTGAGTGATATGTGACAGTGCTTTCTGAGAGGCCACATCCAGTAAAAACAAAAGAGATGATTGCTAAATACTGGTTAATTTTTTTACAGGTTCTTTGATGTTCCTCAATGAAGCCACATTACTGCACAACTTGAAAATTAGATACCAAAAAGACAAGATATATGTAAGTTTGAACTTTCTTTATACCACATAGTACATGTACATGACTGCAGTAGTTTTGATAGCATCTAAACTGAGGGATGTATCGAATTGTGCGTGGGAAAGTGCCATCCAAAGCCAGACCTGGTAGCCTAGTGCATGTGACCAGATGTGTAAAATTAACATATACACATAACTATTTATAAGTTTGATCATGATTTTTGTGTTTATTTTACAGACCTATGTTGCTAACATCTTGCTCGCCGTCAACCCATATCATGAGGTAAAAGAACTTTACTCAAAGGAGAAAATTAAACAGTATCATGGAAAGTCGCTGGGTGTGTTACCGCCACATGTGTTTGCCATTGGTGAGGATTTCATACTTCTTATAAATAAGTTTATAATAACATGTACCAGTTGAAAGTAAAAGCCGTGGACGTAATGCACAGTGTTCAGCTTTCAATGCAACAAGGTTTGAGAAATGTAAAAATTTATACAGAAAGCATTATATGTACTACTACTTTTGGCATTCTGAAATAACTGGCTTATGGTAGTGTTACGCAGAGTTTTGCTTCATATGTGTAGTACAGGCATCCTAGCTTGCCCAGAAAGA
Organism: Orbicella faveolata; assembly: GCF_042242905.1. Lineage (NCBI taxonomy): Eukaryota > Metazoa > Cnidaria > Anthozoa > Scleractinia > Merulinidae > Orbicella > Orbicella faveolata. The sequence goes on along the minus strand of NW_028301539.1, from coordinate 30,861,751 downwards.
GCTCAAACTCTCAATTTTAGGATCTTGAGTATCAGTGTGACACTCAGAACACTGTTTGTTTCTGCCTGATTATATTTTGGGAGGCAAAAATGTTGTTCTTTAGCAGGGGTGGATTTTTAAGAACTTGGGGGACCATATGCTTGCCTTAGTTCACTCCTTTAAAATCTGCCAATAAATGAAATAAACTCATGTTCCTGTATGCTGCAGGGCAGGTGTAGAATTTATTCAGGTAGGCTACATTGTACATTCTACAATCATGCTGCATCTTCTCTGCTTCAAGTCGTTCAAATGCTTTACAGCATCCTGGCGTGTTGTTGCACAGTTGGAAGTGGCACTACAAAAATTATAATTCTTTATTTTTTTCTCAGGTGACAAGGCTTACAGAGACATGAGAGCATACAAGCAGAGTCAGTCTTTGATTGTCAGTGGTAGGTGGTCTTGTTTTGTTGTTGCAAGTTGTGTCCCTGACTGTGCAATCTTCAGGAATTAGGTGTCATGCTGGCTTTATTAGCACAATTATTTCTATAACTGATGTTCAGTAATCTTTCTGTCCAGTGTTTCTATGTGTACAGTAGTTCTTCATTATTTGCTCAATCATGATATATGTACCAGGTTCACTTGCATGTACATAATTGTACACATTCTGTCTGTTTAAATAAATTTGCCAAACCCTGTTGATAATTATTGTTTTTCTTTTTTGTTCACTGACAGGTGAAAGTGGTGCTGGAAAAACAGAATCAACTAAGTATATTCTTAGGTGTGTGAATCAGAAGCATGTTTTAGAGAACTTGTAACCAGTTGACAGCTTGTAATAATAATACTCCTACAAGTACAATACATGTACCATGAAATTTATATCAGGGTTGTCAATAAGGGCTGTAACACCTGCTACAGCTGAATATGTTTGATGGGGCCTTGATGTTACGGGTGAACTGGACTAAAGTCAATACAATTTACCTAAAAGGTAACAAGTTTATTACAAATTTGAAGATTAAGGCTACAGTTGACTCAAAACTTAATGGCAACCCTGTATAAAGTTATTCTTGAACATCACATACACTGTACCTGCGCATGTATGATATTATTACAGGTATCTGACAGAATCCTGGGGATCAGGTGATCAAGGTCGCATTGAACAGAGGATTATTGAAGGTGCAGTTTGTGTCGCTAATAAACATAAAATAGAGAGTGCGCGTTAATATTAAAGGTTTCGGAATTCTTTACTTTTTCTGGGGAGTATGTACTGCAGTTAGTGTTAAATAAATAAAATGTTCTAGTCTGAACAGTTAATGAATAATCAGATCAGTTAAAAGCATGGAGATTGAGTAAATTAGTGAAGATGCCAGTTTTGGTCAAAGGTGATGATGTCAGAAGTGAAAAAAAGGCCAATGCTTGTCATGACCAATTACAGCCAGCACAGGAACTAATGGGTTATTCATAAAGTGACTGCCTCCAGTCCAAAAACTCCCTTTTTAGTGGTGATCTTTATTTACTGGGCTAGAATTGGCCTAAGTTTCATCTTTTCTCAACAGCTAATCCCTTGCTCGAATCTTTTGGAAATGCCAAGACACTACGTAACATTAACAGCAGTAGGTTTGGGAAGTATGTGGAAGTTCACTTTAATGAAAAGGTATGATAAAAAGATAATAATATCTAATATTAATAAAGGGGGCTGGTAACAGTTTCCAGCACTTTTCTAACAGCTGTGCTTTGAAGGATGAATACTATCTCTGTTTAACAGGTGATGATACGTACAATTATTATTTAATCGTTAACTATGGTATCACACAAATGCCCAATCATAAGTTAACAGGTTGCGGTCATCCTTTTTATATAATAGGTTACCATAGCAACAATGCAACTTGTTGAAAACACCCTTAATTTTAGCTTCAAGTGCTTATAACTCAAAAACAAGCTCTGTGACCAAATTTTTAGTATTGAATTGTGATAAGCATGATAAGACGCAGCTTTTTACAGAGTTTAAAAAAATTCTGTTAAGGGGGTTCAGAGCCACCTTAAATTTTCGAAAATTTAATAAGCTTATCATCGTTGTAGATGATGAGTACAAAACCTTTTTATTTTTAAAATCTTTCTCTTTTCCTAATAATTAACAGGTCACAGTTGTTGGTGGGTTCATTTCACACTATCTTCTGGAGAAGTCTCGGATCTGCAAGCAAAGTAAAGGAGAGAGAAATTATCATGTGTTTTACAGACTCTGTGCAGGAGCACCTCAACAATTGAAGTCCAAACTTGGAATAACAAAAGCAGAAGATTTTCTGGTAAGTTGAAAGCACAATATTTATTACGGAGCATTTTTCACAGGGCCAGCAACCATGCAAATATATTGGAACACAAGAAAGTGTAACTTGTATGTAACCATATGAAAAGAGTGATGCTGTGATGCTGTATTATATCTCTGTCTACAAAACTCGTGATTATACTGTTGGGTCTGAGTGTCAGGTTCAAAGCTACTACATGTATCTCTGATTACATGTAGGTTATAGCAGCTAGTAGAGTCATGTAGATTCACAAGTCTCATGTATGCATGGAGTCCAGTTTCCTATTACTTGCATGTTGTATTTTTGATTGAAAAGTATATACATTCAGGAAAATCTGAAATACTGTAGTAAAAAAAGCATAGCTTGCTTGTGTAGGATGATGGCAAAGACATTGTATCAACTTTTTCACCAAGCCCTTCGTGTGAATATTTTTCTTTTTTTCCCGTCTCATAGTACTTGAAACAAGGATCCATCAAAGACCCAAATCTTGATGACAAATCTGATTATCGCAGAATGGAGGAGTCCATGAACAAAGTGGGATTTTCAGAGGAGGAGAAAGCAAATATTTTCAAAGTGGTTGCTGCTGTGCTTCATGTTGGAAATATTGCCTTTGAGGACAGTGGAGACACTGAAGGTGTGCAGTGGCAAGTTTAGAACCTGTGTGATTCAAACTGGTGGTGAAAATGAACAAAATTAACAGATGGGGCCTGTTAACTTGAGAACTACAAGAAACAAATTTAATCGCAATCATATTTTACACAAATTAACTGTTCTGTAGTATGTTTGTAACTACCTGCACTTTTCTCGTCAATTTGTTTCAATCTGACAGGTGAAACATTTACATGTAGCATTACATGGCTCAGTGTATAATGTAACACTGTGTTTACTAGGCTATTAACTTCTAGTTGCAAACTGATAAATATATTCTATTAAAAAGTGAGCTTCGCAGATTTTGTAGTAATTTTATTACATGTGATACAAATAACATGAATTTTCACAAAAAAAAAAAATTAAAAAAAATAACATGAATTTTATAAGTCAAATTTTCTTTAATGTATACCCTCCCATAATTTGAGCTAATGAAATACAGTACAGGCCAAATGTAAGTTGACAGTCTCCACTCAAAACTCGATCCTTGATACTCGATCCTTTCGAGAATTGAGAATCGAGTTTCGAGGCTCGAGTTTCAAGTTTCGAGTATCGGGTTTTGAGACACTCTGTTGTTACTCTGAAATGAACGACAATTAACTCCACATCGAAAGAAGTTCAACCAAGGGACAAAACAATCGATTTAAATAAGCCAACTGATTTACAAATGTAGAGTCGCTTACCGCCTCTAGAGTCGCGACTTGAGTGACTGTCAACTTACATTTGACCGGTACCTTATATGTACTTGTATTAATTTTATTTATTAAAATCTAATGTTTTCATTTTTTTTCTTATTTAATATTTTTTCAGGTGGCTCGGTGGTGTCACCTAAAAGTACAAACTCTTTGAGTATCGCTGCACAGCTGTTGGATGTATCACCTGAAGAGTTAAAGATGTCATTAACCACAAGAATGATGTCAGCTGGAGGGTCTCACATGAGGTCTGCTCAACATCAACACCAAATATTGTCTGTATCATTTTAATTTGCTTTTAACCATTGACCACTAATCAAAATTAACACCGTAATCCATTAATCCATAATACAATATTAAACACATTTTAGAATGCTAGGTACCAGTTATTACCTCAGCACTATTGATGTTTACAATTTTCAAATCTACATGTAATAAATTGTACATACAGTAAATGTAAGTTTTGCTTGCCTAACATTGTAAGTAATGCTTTAGCCATCAAAATAATTCACCTAGCTAGAAGCTATCGTTTCATCCTTTCACTACATACTACAATATTGTAACATAAACCCTCGTGGGTTTCAGCAGTAATCAATGTAAATAATATTGTGCTTGTTTATTAATTCTGTCACTGATGAGAATTAATACATTAATCTTAATTCAAATTGAAATAGTTTAATGTACATTTAACTCACACAATTTCTAGTTATTTAAGGCTTACTCTAACAGGTTTTTGCTGTTGTTTGTTTTTTGCAGAGTGCCGCTGAAACCAGAACAGGCTTGTGCTGCCCGAGATGCTTTGGCAAAAGCTCTTTACACCAAGCTGTTTGACCATATTGTCAGCCAGATTAACCAGTGCTTTCCTTTTAAGAATTCTTTCACTTTCATTGGTGTGTTGGACATTGCTGGCTTTGGTGAGTTTATTTAGTGATGTTGTCATCCCTTAATTTTTAGCCTTCTTAAATGATGTGATTGACTGAAAGCTATGTACAGTTTACTTTTAATTGTAATTTTAGCTTTTTGGCCTTTTTATTCCGTTTTTAATGTTGTCATGCGCATTTGAACATTTTATGAAATTTGCACATTATAAATATTATTATTATTATTATTATTATTATTATTATTATTATTATTATTATTATTATTATTATTACAGCCCCAAAATAATGCACACGCAAGAACTTCTTTTTTGCATCTCCAAGGCGGCAACTTCTTGTGGCTACTTGCAAGTCATCTGCGCAAAAATTTAGCAGGCGCACGAACCTCATCATACTGCAGGGGAATGTCTGCCCCTCTGGTCTGATTCAGCTCAGTCCACAAGCATATTAATAAAGCTCAATTTTGTTTACCTAGTCTGAGTTGCAGGAAATGTACATTTGTGAATGTTCTGAAAGTGCAGATGTTAAGTGAAACATTGATGTCTGTGGGCTAGCCCGTCCAGTTCTTCAAATATCATCAGCTAGCAGCAGTGTACTACTGCATAGGACTGTGGAGCAGTGCTAATGATTGTTTTCCTTTTGTACAGAATATTATGAATTCAACAGCTTTGAACAGTTTTGCATCAATTACTGCAATGAGAAACTCCAACAGCTTTTTAATGATAGGATTCTTAAACAAGTAAGTTTAGATATAAACAAGATATTGCAAGGTCATGAATTATTAGATGCCAGGTGGTACCTTGACCAGTCTACATGTGTTCGCACACAGCATCGTCATTGTCATTATCATCGTTAGTATCGTCATCATCAAAGTAACCTTCGTCATTTTCATCATCGTCATCCCCATTTCTTTTTCGATACATTGCTGTTTTATTTGAAGTTTTGTTTGCCTGGAAGTGTAATGCAGTTTTTTCTCTCTTGTGCTAATAACAGGAGCAAGAGCTCTATGACAAGGAAGGTCTGGGAGTCAAAACTGTTACATATGTTGACAATCAAGACTGCATTGGTGAGTTTACGCTCCAACAAGTACAACACTCTCACTTTCCCACTTGCACCCAGCTCATTGTTTTACCCACACCCACTTCTATCCAGGTCATTGTTACCCACCCTTACCCAGTTTCACCCAGGTCATTGTGTTACCCACCACCCACCCCCCCCCCCCCCCCCCACCACCACCCCACTTCCACCCAAGTCATTGTGTTACTCTCCACTTCCTCCCCGGTAATTGTGTTACTCTTCACTTCCACCTAGGTCATTGTTTTACCCACAACTACTTCCATCCAAGTCATTGTGTTACTCTCCACTTCCTCCACGGTCATTGTGTTACTGTCCACTTCCACCTAGGTCATTGTTTTACCCACACCCACTTCCATCCAAGTCATTGTGTTACTCTCCACTTCCTCCACGGTCATTGTGTTACTGTCCACTTCCACCTAGGTCATTGTTTTACCCACAACTACTTCCATCCAAGTCATTGTTACCCACCCTCCCCCACTTCCACCCAGGTCATTGTGTTACCCACCTACTTCTGCCCAGATCATTGTGCTACACTGTGTTGTGTTCTTAAGGAAGACAGTTTTAATTACTCTTGCACTATCATAGTGCCTCTCTGTAAGGTTAACCAACAAAAGGAATCTAGAATGGACTACATGTAGCAACCCATGCAAGGGGATTGCACTGTACACAGAACTTTTAATTGCCACTTACTGTGATATGGAAGGTCTGGGTCACTTCCATAGATGAAAATAAATACTGTGGGATACCAATTAAACTAGATAAATTAAACTAAGTACTCTGAAGAAGGCAGCAATGGCAAAAACTTTCTATATTTAGTATCAGGGTCAACGAATACTATTTCAGGCCTTCAGTTAGTAGGGGAGCAGCACATGGAAAACAGAATTTGTAGAAGTAGGAAATTCCTTGGGATTTTTTTTTAGTGTTTCTTCTTTCACTGTTCTCCCTGCTTATCCTGTTTCTCATGCTGCTCTCCACCTAACTGAATGGTTACTTTGCCTGTTCTCCCTGCTTATCCTGTTTCTCATGCTGCTCTCCACCTAACTGAATGGTTACTTTGCACCAAGTGTCTTTTGCTGTCAGATCTAGAGAGTCCGTTGTGTGGTCCATCCGAATTACACTTCTATTGTTTTACAAAATAAATAAGGATTACAATGTCCGTCAACTGCACCAATGCATTGCAGATCTGATTGAAGCCAAAAAGACAGGAATCATAGACATTCTGGATGAAGAGAGCAAACTCCCTAAACCAACAGCAGAACACTTCACTCGGGAACTTCATCAGAAACACAAAAACCACTTCAGATTGGCGGTAAGTATTTGCTTCTGCGACTCCATACATGAGAATGTGTGATTTGTTGGGAGAATCTATTAGTGGACAATTTTCTGTATTGTTATCACCTTATTGTGTAACAATATTGTTAAATATTGTCAGGACAAATTGGATGTTGAAGCCCTAACTACATCTTCTGCCCGGTAATATTTCATAAAAGAACAAAGCCTTCACTTAAAACATAGATGAATTCTCAGTAGATGAATGAGTTGTGTTTATGAACAAACCTAGAAAGGTTGTAAATCAAACTATTCATAACTTTGTTTTAATACCAGATGGCCATTTTCTTGTCTCTCATTTCAGCTCCCGAGAAAGTCTCATTTAATCTACCACAAGAAAATGAGAGATGATGAGGGATTTCTTATTAGACATTTCGCCGGAGCCGTCTGCTATCAGACAGTAAGTTGACCATTCTACAGTTTCTGGTTCTGATCTCAAAGTCCTTCGCTTACTGCTCCCAGTTAAAATTTTACCGCAGTAAATGTTAAATACAAAATTATATACAACTGGAAAATTGTTAGCTGTCAAGAATCTCCACTAGGATTTACAAGCACTCCGGTATCCGGTTTGTAAGCAGTATGACTTACATGTACGGTGTTGTGCTATAGTAATGCAAGCAACACTCGACGAATTGTGTTTTTTGTCCCTGCGATTTTTCAGCGTAATTTCTTGAAATTTCACAACGGAAAGGTGACGCTTTTTGGGTGGAACGTAACAAAAAAGTAACGATTTTTTCGCTGACAGTAACGAAAATTCGATCACTTGAAAATTCCGACAGACGAAAAAGCGGACTACTTTAGCGAAAATTTGATTTAATTGAAATCTCCTGCAAACGAAACAAAACGTACAAAATCTCAGACAGTACTTCCCTGCTCTCTCTCCCCGTGAGCGGGCTTTGTAACACTTAGCAGCTGTTTCTGGGAAGCAGAGACTCAGTGGGATTCTGCTGTTGCACTGTTTTTACTTACTCCCGACATTCTATGATGGTTGTTTCACAGGCGGAGTTTATAGAGAAAGACAATGATGCTTTACACAAAGATCTTGAAGAACTGATACAGGACAGCAAGGATGCTTTCCTAAAGAGCCTGTTCCCGGGCGTGGCAACCAAAAAGAATGACATCGGTTCAATGTCATTTGGAAATGCCATCAACAGGGTCGGCAGCAAGAAACTGGGATTTATCAGCGTTGGAAACAAGTTCAGGGTAATCTTGTTTATACCACAGTTTGAATTGTTTTCTTGTGTTTGAGACGTGCAGGACACTGGGTACAAGAAGAAGAAATTGGGGGGCCTTGACCTTCGGGCAAGCTCTAACTACAGAATGTGTGATGTACTAGCCCGAAAATTATTCTTACCAGACCCCCAAAGCTCGTCTCTTACAGTACTCTTGTAATTTGAATTTCCTCCAAAAGTTTGCCAAGAAACTTCACTTGCCCATTGGGAAGTGACGGACAAAATCCACCAGCCCGACTGGAACATTTACCGTAGCCCGGGTTATTGAACAGGACTTTCTTTGCATACTGCGGAGATGTTACATTGTACTAAACTCGGAAATGGGATAAGAGTAATGGTGTTAGGGTTAAGATTAAGAAAAAGGTATTGGTAGGGTAGGGGGTGAGGGTTACGGTTTAAGTCTTTTCCTTTCCCAAACCTACTCTTACATGTACCCTTAAGCCTTAAGCCTAATCTTACCTTACCTTACCTTATTCCCTGTCTCAGCAACATCTGATCTGCACATTTTACATGTGCGGCCAATTGAGTTAACTTATATTTTCTGTCAACAGACACAGCTGAATCAACTGATGGAAAAACTCGGCAACACTGTACGTGAAAACCTTTTAAAAGTTTTAAATGTTTAAAATGTTGCGTTAGTTTTAAATCAGGCGTCATTTAATATATCTGGGGGATCTTTGGCCAATTGACTGGTTACGACGTTGGTGTTGTAATCCGCAGTTCCGAGCCGGATTTGTTCTTGGTAGTCTCCAGATCAACTCTTGATCGTCGCTTTTTAAATACCCAACTGTCGGCCCTCCGTCAATAAGAATGCTTCAAATGTCACATTCGAAGTTCAACATACTTGTGTTTTTTTTGTGTGTGTGTGACTGCGTGGCATTCTCTGGCCGTAGTTTTGAGGTAGTTGTGACTGCTATAATCAAGCATAATTTTCATGAACATCTTAAACGAGAAACACCGGGAACGAAATTTTGAGATTTACATGTAGTCAGGAACAAGACGCTTACCAAAGGAATTTAATGTGGTAAAAGATAGCGCCTTATATCTAACTCTTGTTGTTTACCAGGGTGCAAGTTTCATTCGATGCATCAAACCGAACGGAAAAATGTGTGCTCGGGATTTTGAAGGCGGCTCCATCTTGAGTCAGTTGGAATGCGCGGGCATGGTGTCTGTTTTGAATTTGATGCAGGATGGCTGGCCATCCAGGGCGCCCTTCAAAGATCTCTATCAAATGTGAGTGGAAAGCTGTGCAAGTAAAACAAAGAACTGAAGTGATTTGTTGAGTTGTGTTGTGTCGTGTAGAGTACAGGTAGCAGACGCTGGTTTCATGGTTACTCGAGAAAGGGAGTAAAAGAAACCTCTTCTACATGGTATTAAGGTTCTTTTTCGGTTGGCATAGATGATTTTACCTTTCAGCTTTGCGAAAGCAGTAGAAATGTGTCTCTGTAGCATTAATTGTGTTAATTACTTAGTTGGTGAAAATTTGCAAGTGAAGTGGCGAGAACTTGAAGATAGATAGTCCGTGACTCAGGTTCCTCTCAAAATATCCAAACCGTGTAGAAAATCCAGCATAACGTAAATTTACAGGAAGAAGCCTGCATTGTAAGTTTGTTCACCAGGGGAGCAATGAGTTGAAATTGCTTACGAGCCTTAAAGGAGCTCAGTCGCAATATTTAGAGTTGTTTTGGCCACGTACAAAATTACCTTTAAATTGAAGGAAACCTGAAAATAATAGTTTACTAAGACAGAAAAACACGAAGGAGATAATAATAAACTATAAAGGAACAAGGATGTTTAGGGATGGAGAAGATTGACACGGATTACAAACAACTAATTTGAACAATTTTATGCTAAACTTTTCAAAATGTACAAACCGTGACGTAAAATTATAGGCTTTGCCATTGGACATTGGAGAGAACTTGACGCCACTAGTTTTGTCTTCAGCGCTGGCGCTAGAATGGACTGTTATAATCTGATGCTGTCATGCTTTTGTTTTGGTTTCAGGTACAAAGACTATTTACCTCCTCGACTTGCACGACTCGATCCAAGAATGTTTTGCAAGGTCATCATTGAAGTTCCTGTTGTTTTGGCTTTTTGTTCCTTGGCTAGTTCTTTAACTTTAATAATTACTTTGTTGTTGTTGTTGTTTTTTTTTAGGCGCTGTTTCACGCCCTTGGTATGGATGACAAAGATTACAAGTTTGGTCTTTCCAAGATCTTTTTCCGGCCTGGCAAGGTTAGTGTAGAAAAAAAACACTGTTACGACGGGAATTACGTTTCTCTGAGCTCTTCTTGCATGCATGTTAGTGCAACGTTAAACATTGCCTGCAGTGGACTCTCGACACCTTTGTTGAAACAAGCTTTGAAGGTTTGACTTATGTGAATTAAGGCGAGTGAAAAGCAGGACGGAGGGAGATGGGGCGAAAAGAGGAGTAACATACTCTTTTCAGGGAGTGCGCGGGACTCCGGATCGAGTGGTCCGGGTTCGAGCGCTGGCTAGGGATATTGTGTTGTGTTCTCAGGCAAGATACTTTACTCTCACAGTGCCTCTCTTCACCCAGGTGTATAAATGGGTACCGGGGAATTTTGGGGGCGACCTGACAGAATGCAGTGGAGTAACTTGCGATGGATTAACATCCCATTAGGGGGAAGTAGTAATACTCCTAGCCGCTTCATGCTACAGAAACCGGAGTTAAGTGCCAAGGGTTAAGGACCAGTTGGGTTTAAGAGACGTTGCTTTTTTTACTATGGAGAAGAGGGCAGGTTACATGCTGGGCGACAGATGGCAATTGTGGTACTTAATATGTCTCTTTTTTTCATCGAAAGTTTGCAGAGTTTGATGAGATCATGCATTCTGACCCTGAGAGCCTGAAAAACATCATTTCGAAAGTTCTTACCTGGTTGATCAGAACACGGTGGAGACGAGCCATCTGGGGAACACTGTCCGTCATTAAATGTAAGAGTGGATCACTACAAGTTCTTATTTAGGCCTTTAGTTCATAACCTACGGAACACTGAAGAATCATTGTCAGTAAAATTTCTGGAGCCAGTAGTTCAGTTTGGAAACCGCTTGCTGCGTTTTTTCGTAGAAGAGTAAGAATCGCAAAGTCATCGATGCATCTGAAAATGTCCCTTGTTTCTGTTGCCGTAAGTGGAAAAACAACAAAACAATAACAACAAGCGCGGGGAGGAAACGACGTTTCAGTGCCATCCTTGGACCATTTTCAAGTTGAATGTAACACAATAAAAAATTGAATTTATGCTGAAGTTGAGGTCATAAAAGAAAATGTTTCGAGACTAAAATAATTGTTCATTGCTAATCTATTTGTTTAGTGGTTTGCACGCATGTACAGTAATTATCATTATGCTTCAGAATATCGCACCTTTATGAACACTAAACAATTATTTTAGTCTTATATATTCTATTTTGTACTCTCAATATCAGTTAAAAATGTCGCCAGGATAACACAGAAATGTCGCTCCCTGTTTCTGCCTGCGAGCTGGCTCTTCTCGCAGGCTAAAGATATTGTAGAACAAGAGGGAATGCTTTTTCAGTCTGAGCAAGGAATTTCCTCTAGTTGTTGTTAAGTGTTTTTAACTGTGTTCATTTTTTCATTTCAGTGATGAAGAAGATTGAATTCCGGGCAACAGCAATTATTCGTATTCAGAAAACTGTTAAAATGTTTTTGGCGATCTGTCGCCACAAACCTCGGTAGGTATCTTCAAAAGTGATAGGAGAGAGATAAAGCACCACAACCGTGGTCAACGACGCAAATAATTTTGCTGTTGATTATGTTTGTCTTTTCATAAAGTAGCAAATTCATATGTCAGAAAAAAACAAAAGCTAAAAACCGCCACGTTCACAACATGTGCGAAGCCATTCCTCGTTTCGTGGCGACATATACCAGCTGTTAGACATGTGATTTTGCCTTTCTCAGAAAAAAACAAACAAACAAACAAAACGCGCTGCTTGCAATTTGTCTTGCACCGAAACAAAAAGCATTCCATCTCGGATTTAGTGTCTTTGCTACTTTTGTTGATAGCCATTTAGTCACATTTCCCTTTATGTCGTTCAAGTTGGGTGTTTTTGGGAATTTGACGTCGCTCTTTCACTTGGTTATAGTTATCAAGGCGTCATCAAAATCCGAAGACTACAGGTTCAACTTGATACCTTGGGAAAGTTGGGTAAGATGCAATTATTCGCTAGTTATCTAATCATAGTTTTTGCCGATGGTTTTCAAACTAAGCATAGGTATAGGTTACTGTGTTATCGATTACAAACTGTAATAATATACCCTCAGTAGCAATCAGTCCGCGGTTTCGGCCAGTTGCATGTTTCCTCGCACTTATCACTGCACGCTAAACATTTTCCCGCACTCGCCACAGGGACTGTGGGAACACACTTTCAAACCCTTGCCAGTGGTTACATGTTTTCTTGCCCTTGCACTGGTTACACAGTTTCCCGCGCTTGCCGCCTGTTATATAATATCCCGCGCTTGCTACGCCACCGGTTACACAATTTCCGGTGCTCACCATCGGTAAGCGTTTTCCCGCGCTTTTAGCAAGTGGCATATTTTGCTTTTAAGTATTGACTGGTTGATTATTACAGGGATCTCTTTTTTGTAACCGTTTTTCGCAGCCATGTGTATTAAAATGCCCTCAGGCTTGTACATTCTCTGATAGATCCTACTTACACATTTTCTTCTCCTGTTAGTGGGATCGCTGAAGAAAGACCAAAACGTGCTGGCTAAAAATGTAGAAGGACTAAAAAGAGCCATCGACGATGCTGTTATTAAAGTCAAGGTACAACACCAGCAAAGTGGGCCATTTGGCAAACTTTAATAAGATAGCTTTGTGTCTGCTTAATGGCTACCTTTCCATTGATACATATGGCACTGTCACTAATGCATGGCAATGAGCACTCTCTAAAACAGTAATTGTTTCTTCTCTACTGCAGAACACTCTGATGAAGCGAGACGCTATCGATGCAATGTACTTCGATCTTGTCGGGAAATTGAACAAACAATTGAAGGAAGTGGAACAGCGAGTAGAACAGCAGAAGATCGAAGAAGAACAAGAAAGGCTACGAAAAATACAAGAACAAATGGAACTGGAGAGAAAGAGAAGAGAAGAAGAGGAACGGAAGAGAAAGCAAGAAGAAGAGGAGAGAAAATTGTAAGTAAATGGCGGTTACTATGCACTTTCAACCGGCCTCGGCCATTTTCGTTTGGCTCGTCACGCAATCACTACAACACAAACGAATGGCAGGAGATAGAAGAGGGATTGTTCGTGACTAAACCAAAGGATAAACGGAACTTTACAGGTTACACAGCACGTTTTTAGGAGAAAGATACTTGTACATGCATGTGCAAGTTAACATCATTTTTGTATTTTGTAACTCATAGCAAAGGTGGAAATAATTTTGTAGGGTGTTAAAGTGACTAGTGTCACAGATGTTTACTGATTGTGACCCACTAATTATGGACTTCTTACTTTTTTGGTACACAGGAGAATGGAAATGGAGGCGAGACGGAAACTGGAAGAGGAAGAACAGCTCAAACGGGAAGAAGAAGAAAGAAAGAGAAGAGAACGAGAAGAGGCTGACAGACAGGTCCAGGTGGGCAGACAGATAGAAAGTCGCCAGTGGGCAGGCAGGCAGGCAGGCAGGCAGACAGAGAGACAGACAGAGAGACAGACATGACTGCAGGCAGCCAGGAAGTGAAGGAAGGCATGAAAACAGCGAGTCAATAAAACACTTCGTAAATTATTAACTCGGAATTGAGAAAGGTAAATTTTGATAGTGGATTTGGGAAACCTGACGCTTTGAGAGTTAGCCCTTCTTTGGAGCAAAAATCTGTAAGACAGTCAGTGAGTACAGTCAGTGAGTCAGTCAGACTAAGAGACAGACAGACAACCCCAGGGACAACCAGACAGAAGGACTGGCAGACAGACAGACGGACAGACATATCGGCCGACAGACTGGCAGACAGAGTCAGTGGCAGACAGACGGAACGACAGATAAATGGGTCGGTGACCAGTCAGTCAGGCGGATAGACTAAACAAGACTAGCTTGCCACTCTCCTCCTCCCATTCACATGTTTGCCCAAGTTTGAAATCCTAGTTGTTTCTCAAGATCGGACAGCTCGCCTACAACATGTCAATGGATACGTTTCTATCGATCCATTTTAGGCTTTAAAGGCTAAAGAAGAGCAAGCTGCGAGAGAAGAGGAACAGCGAAGGTGAGTCTCGATTTTGATCACGTCATAACTACGATAAGAACAAAACTTGGCACACGGAATATTTACCAGTACAGCAGTGCACCTTGTAGAGTGATCATTGCTGACGTCATTATTTACATTTTTTCCTCACTTACATACGACTTTGCACAGAGAAGGCATCGCGCTATGTACGAATTGACTCCAAACATTTGAAGAGCTTGTGAAACTTAGTTGCTGAAGTTTTTAGCTCTTTGAGTGAGTGTAATATTCAGGGAGAAATTGGCTTTCAAAAACTGCAAAATGTCTGGATGCCCAAAGCACTAATTAATAAGCTCAAACACTGTTTGTAAAATGTTGAGGTTTTTAACCCGGGTCATACAAAAAGTGTTCAATACACTGGGCTCAAAAATGTTGCAACAGTATGCCCTTTCAACATTCAGAACTGATGTTTCTCTAGTTTGATGAGAAATTGAATCACCGTTATGCTACTGCGGCAAATATTGTAAACAAAGAGTCCCTAATAAGTAGTCTGCAAAGCAATTGCGTCAAAGGCCAGTGAAAACAGGCACCACGAGTATAAATAGGAAAAGTCAAAACTGATAAGATATATTTACATCGGTTGAAAGCTAAAACAATGGTTTGTATTCAAACAGTACAATAATTATTAATCGATCACCGATCACTGCTGAGTTCAAATACTTGTATTCGTTCCCAGACTAGCCATGACTGAACAGGAGCGCAGGGACCGGGAACTAGCCTTAAGACTTGCACAGGACCCTGATGCTGTGGACACAGAAGCGGCGCAACAGGTCCCCCAGTCACCAATTCAGAGGTAAGCTGACAACTTTATCTGTATCAATAGACCCTTTTAAGGGTTTTTTTTTTTCGCCACGTTCCAGTGTAGTATTCATGCCTTATAAGGGCTCCAACATTGACATTTCAAGACCCGAATGCAAGCTTGAGGAGTAGTATATGAGGGAATGCGATTGCACTGTTACAGGAATTGCACGAAGCCGGATGGCTTCCTAGCTCCGACAGACAAAGTCTGTTGAAACCAAAACACTTCGCTTAGAGGAACAAACTTAGTGGTTGTAGGAGGATAACGGAATGTCAATTAGCTTCTTCAGAATTAACAGTTTTGTAAAGTGCAAAATATGATTTGTAGACCTCATATACAAAACTGGCATGATTCTCGGTCAGGTCGAGGTCGCTCCGCCGCTCTTACTTCGTCCTCTCCCAAGGAAAAGGATCTTACTGATCTAATTTAGCGGAACATAGCTGTGTGGGAAGCGTGTTGTCGATTTTCGAAGTTTTTAATATTTATTTTTGAAAACATTCCTCGCAAAATTCAGCAAGGTTGTTCAAAAAAATGTATGCGTTATCGCTGCAGGGTCTATAAGCCTCAAAAGAGACAACTTTGCCTCAACACTGAATATCTATCTTCTTGCCAAATCCTGTCGATGCCTGTTTGCACCAGAATCTGCGTTTTGCGCTAAAATTAGAATCCTCCATTTTTGTGCAGAGCGACACCAAACCGAGAGAAAAAGAAGCACGACTTAACGTCGTGGAAATACGCGGAGTTACGTGACACTATTAACACTTCATGCGGTGAGTTTTATAATCCCCTGTCTTCCCCTCTGAGTATGTAGGAAATTCTGTTTAAGTAGGCTAAGTACTCCGTCAGTTCCATGGCTGTTACTGAGTACCCCATTTTTTTGAGGACAAGAATGCTGTTACCCTCGAAGGACCCTGTTTCGGGAAGAGTTGTAAAGTCGACTAAATTAAGGCTTTAAGACACACTACTTAGGCCGGTTCCGATTAAAATTAACTATCGAAATATAAATGAAATAGTCAAAAATATATATATCATGTGGTTAAGGAGTGCTCACGGTCAAAATGAGCCGAAAAAGAGTAGAAAAATAACTTTGTATGAGTACGTAGTTCAGATGTTCTTTTGTATCTGTTCATTCACTCTGCCACTGCCCCAGTGCAAGAGCTCCCATAAATCTCGTGATCTAACCTCGTTAGCTGGCTTTTTTTCCCCCAGATATTGAGCTTTTGGAAGCTTGCCGACAGGAATTCCATCGCCGACTCAAGGTATACCACCAGTGGAAGAAACAGAACAAGGGCCGAGTGACAGACCCTCAGGGAGCCCCTCAAAGGGCACCTCAAGACATCGTGCAAGCAGGTAAGTTCTTTTGCACTTGAAAAAGGACCCGGAAGGCCATTTAGACAATCTAGGACCAATATCATTTAGGGGACAAGAACAAGAGTCCTCCAACTGAAGCGTTGACTTATAGACTCTCTTTTATTTCTGTTATATCTTGCAGCGGAAAACGCCCCACCCCTTCCACCCCGACCCAGTCGCCAGGAACAGACTGCCACCCCATCCCTCCCCCCACGCAGGCCTCAGAGGTATTTCCGTGTGCCGTTCATGCGCCGTTCAAATCAGTATCGAGACACCGACTTCAAGAAGCAGGGCTTGTGGTAAGTGTCAACACCATCTATTGGTATCTTATTTTTTTACAGAAATAAACTTTGACAGCTTTTACCGTAAAGAAAGTGGGTTTTTTTTAATTTCCTTTTTGCTTTAAAAGCGACGGCCACTAGTCACTCTTGGGTTCGGTCACATCTGGGGAGGCAGCGTGGCCCAATGGCTAGGGAGCCGGACTTGAAATCTGGAGATCGCGTTTTCAAGTCCCACTCTGACCACTAAGCTTGAGTTGTTTCTCGGTGGTCCCGAGTTTAACTCCTCGGTCATGTTTGTAAATAGCCAACTGGTCTGCCTCCTGCCAGTTGGGATTTTTAAGCCTGTTGTTTTTAGTTGATATATTTGGTTCTTTAGGTGTAGCTACGCGCATTGACCACTATTAACAACAACATCTGAGCCATTAAATTTGGGGGGGGGGGAGGTCATTTTCGGAGAGGAGCTTTTGATCTTCTTTGTTAACGGTACTTTCGACGCGCAAAGTTTCTCCCTACTTGAGAAAAGCGATGTGTGACATGGGTCGCCGTGACATTGGTTACGCAAAGTAGACGATACAAGCGAGTAACGTCACATGTCACGCCACGTGCGGTGTATCTGTTGCAGGTATGCACACTTTGATGGACAATGGATCGCGCGCCAAATGGAGCTGCACCCAGGACAGCCTGCCCTGCTGTTGGTGGCTGGCGAGGACGACCTGGACATGTGCGAGCTGAGTCTTGACGAGACAAGACTGAGCATGCGTCAGGGAGCTGAAATCACTCTCAGAGATTTTGAAATAGAGTGGCAGAGAAATGGAGGAGCTCCCAGACAGTACCAAGCCAAAATGTACCAGCAACAGTTTTCAAATCAATGAGAAGAACAATGCCGGCCAAATGTATGGAGTAAAGAAGGGTTAGGGAAGGAAACATGGCATCATTTAGCTGCTAAAGAATTCGTTAGTCTTTTAATCTCATATGAATTGTTCGTACCACGATGTTTATACCTCCATTACAGAGTCACCTCTTGCCTGTAATTCAAGCAATGCCTGGTGTTTAACCTCGATTGAGTTCGATCTGCATGAAAATAACGATACATTAAAATTCCTTTTGGTTTGAGAGGTTTTTCACTAGACTTTGTTTTAAGACAAAGGCGACCGCGGAATGGTCAGTTGCGTTTGTTGTAGTCATAGGATGCTCATTAAATCAATCATTTGTGCAATACTTTTGTTTTAAAGTACACGGTTCGGATAAATGAGGTGGGGCCATGTTGCTTGGATAAAAATATAGTAACGTTGAAAATGACAGTTAAGATAATTTTTAAAATGTACCGTGTTGTAATATATTTCAGCTCGGTAAAAGTCGACTTTAGCCAGTTGTTGGTGAAGCGGGCGGAACAAAAAGCGGAAAATAAAACATAAAGAAAATAAACGCGTCAAGTAACCCAAGAGGGAGTTTAATGCCTGGTGCAGTCCTTCTTTTCTCTGGTTCATAGTCTAGAGCCTGGAACTGGCTAACTCGAATGTAGTGTTAGTATTAGTTTTCTAATTTAGTCAGAGACGCATAAATTGACGGGCAAGGTAGGGCAGTTCACTGGAAGATTTGAACGAAAATGTCATCTAACCGCACCGCCAGAATTCCTTTTGGTTTCTTCTTTCAATTAGATTTCCAAAACCCATTGATTCAAATGTAAAAGTATTAGCATAATAAAAGTCATCCTTTAAAAAGGATACTGGTCATTTTGGTCAAACAATACGGCCGTGCCTACCACGCACTAGGATTTAATGCATCGGTTTTTTCGTATTTGTTTGGACAAATAATGTAAAGGAAAATCAAACATCTGAAACACTAGACTTGTGAAATTGGAATAAACTAACGGGTTAATTATCATCTCCTGTCAAAGAGGCTCTAAGCGTGTTTCAGTCTTACGAATCCAAATCATGCTCTTTGAGGTGACTCAGTCACGCTCAGTCACGCCAATTTAAGTGATTCTGTCACGCCGGGTCATGCTTTATCGTTCTAGGTCACGAAATTTTTCATTCACACTATTTCACTTCAATTTATCATGACGCCATGTCACACTAGTTCATTAATAGGTCACGCTATTTCAGGTAATTTCGCCACTACAAATCGCGCTATTTGAGGTGGTTCTTTGGCATGTAAACTAATTTCCAAATTCCATCGAGCGGACTAAAATTGGACAAATCACTTTCGAGTCATCCAAAGGGCCATCATTTCATTAACGAAATTATCTTGGACATTTGATGACTAATTGAATTTTCTCCTTTACAATTAGAGATAGGCGTGACACTAAAAATGTGAATTGCTACCATTGAATTTAGGGAAATGTTTCAATGCTTAAGTTTTATTACAGCAGTTAGTTACGATTAGTTAAATTAATTAATCAATAATTACATTTCTTTGAAGGGAAACTCTTAGATTGAGTTGACTGAAAACTGATTTCAAGAATTTGAAGTAGTGGAAACTGCACACCCAAATTATGGAACGAAATTGATTGTAGTGTTTAACAGAAATTGTAGGGAAGTGGGGAAGAAATTCAAAGTTGTTAAAATTCATTTCAATTTTCACGCAAATATTTGTTTTGAAGCGATCGTGAGAGGATGAGAGTTTTTGAGAGTTCGTTTTCTTTTGCTTTTTGTAACTATTCCTTTTTTTATTCACGAGGTCGAGAAAAGTTTGCAAAATTGGAAAGTTTGACAACTTTTCTCGGTACAAGGTGAACTATGCAAGTAGTATTGTTCTTTTCTTTCTGAGGATAAATTTGTGTTTTCAGTTTTTGTCAATCTTTAACGATCCGCGAATTAAACAAAAACAGAACACGCACAAAGAAATGCATTATTGAAAGGAAATGTAATTGTTTTCTAGTCTAGTATGCATGCACAAGTAATACAATTCTATGGGTTGATTATTTAATATCTGAATTTATTTATTAACTGATTAAGTTAAGTTCATTTTTGGCACATTTTCGTAGAGGCACTCAGAGTTTCCAGGTCTTTCTGTTGAATCAGAAGATAGCATTCGTAAGTGGCACAAGAGCCAATAGGAAGTTAGTTCACGCTGCTTAGCAACAGCTCTATGCTGGAACTTAAGATTGGGAGAGCTTGCGACTTTTGAGTGTTCGAACGAAGATTTGACAAAATGGCATTTTTTTTCTTTACTGTATTAGAGTTTGTATGAGTTTCAAATGGACCTTATTAACAGTAATTATTAATTTATTGTCAGCAATTTATTACGCTCTGTTAAAGTGCACATCTTGTGGGCAAGATGCAAGGGAGTGGAACTAGGCGTAAATCTTTTAATTACTTTAGCTTTTGCTGGATTGTCGTTTGTTTATCTTGTTTGGAGACAGAATAGTTCAGTTAACAATTCTCGGTGTTTCTTTGAAGAAAAACAGAAAAGAAATTCCTAATACAATCTATTTATGTTGAGAATAGAAAACTTTAATGCGTGTTTGTGAACTCTTACGGATAGTTGTGCGGTATTTTTCAATTTGCCTCTCGTCTGAACGAAGAAATAGTTTTCATTTTGCCTCAGGGCAGACACCTGCTAGTCTACTGTTAGGTAGATATTTCAGTATCGTAAACATGTAGTGCTTGGTAACACCAGGAAAACTCGTTCCCAGTGACCGTCCATGTCATACATCTCGAGATCAGAGTGAGCCCTGGGATTGAAGTTGAAAGTCCAGCTTAGTTTTTCATAATGCGTTTTGTATTTTTTAAAAACTGTGAAAGAAATTTATAATGTGTCTGTGTTTCTACATGTTTACGGTAACTGCTACTTAGGTTTCTTTTGAATAAGTGGAATAAAGATTTCTTTAAAGACTTTCATCTGTGTAGGATGCCTTCTTCTTTCGCGCGTACACGCGTGAGTGCTTTGTTTTTGAGCCGCGATTTTATACCAAGGCAGTGGAATTCATTCGTGATCTCAGAGCCTTCGTTCCAACTGCTCAACGACTGCAAATTAAGAATGGGAAGGAGTGGGGCAAAAACGAATGTTTGTCATTCGGCGACACCGAATAAATTTCGCGGCAAATGACTCCAAGTCAGGGTGTCCCATTAAAACCAGCCATTTTCCTTTAATTTACAAACTGTACAAATATATACATGATTATAAAATGTTGCAAGGTTAGGAAACATGCTTACAATCGTTTCTTTCAGTCCAAAATTCACGGTAATATAAATGTACTAATATTCCAGTGGATTTCTGTTAAAAACGAAAACTTTGTCGCGGGCGATAAGTCACACTTCAAATATTAGTTTTCTGATTAACAAAACGAATAAGTGAAACGTATTTTCACAACCAAGTTGTGCAAGTATTTCGTTCTCGTCTCACGATCGATTCGTCGAATACCCGCGAAAATATAAATATTCATAGGTTTTATACAGAGTGTACAGCCTTTGGATATACAGTGAAACCCCGCCTTACGGCCACCCCGTTAACATGGCCACCTTCTGGCCCGAAAAAAAAAAAAAAAAAAAAAAGAGCTCAGTCAATCATTTTCTTATTTAAAGAACCCCTAACCCTAACCCCCTTTATACAGCCACCACGTTAATTCGGCGAGATTTTTGTGGCTTGTTGGTGACCGGATTAACGGAGTTCCACTGTATTTATATTTTGTAATAAGGAACGTTTTAATAAAGAGCGACGATTATCAAAAATTCTACCTAAAAAACTGTGCTTTCAGTTCAGTTTGGTTGCCAGGTAACAAATCAAGCTGAAGCCAGAAATTCCAGAATGTGCTTGTACCCAGCCTTCCTCCACCCGGTCCCGTCTCCCTCTGCCACCAGCACACACTCTACACTCCTTTTACCATGAACCGAGTGCAAAGCAGGCTTGAAGAGAGTCCATATGTTTCTCTAGTTTTCTGCTGTCTCCTGCGAGCAGAAACTGGATCCTGTGGTTTTTCTTCAGTTTTATAGTACATAGTTAAACCCGGTCTCTCTGTCATGTGACTTCACCACTTGGTCGATACCCCGGATCATGTTGAAAGCACCCAGAATTCCAAGCAACTAAACAGAAAGAAGCATATGAAATGCAATTTTGAACATCAGAATCACCTGTTTGTTACATTATATAGCCAGAAACCTTTATCTGACACGTGGCATGTTTGTTTAGCTCCAACAACAATATGCCATTTTCCGACGGAGTTTCCTTTTGCCTCTTCGTTAGTCTTTGTGCAAACATTTTCAGATGAACATGTGACTGATATACACAAAAATAACCGGGAACGTTAAAAACATCTTCACTGAAATGGTTTTGTACGAAGACTCGTTTGGACTCATGAGGCAAAAGGCAACTTTGGAAATGGCCTTATCAATCAGCCTCGTTTTTATACGCTCAGGGGAGTCTGGACGCTATTTTGAGACAGGTTTTTCTCCCTCCTCCTCCCCCTCTCCATCCCAGGCTTTGCGCAGTCATGGAATAAGAAAGAATCTCCACGTACATGTACCTGAATAACAGCAAAGCCAAACGCGAGGCCACCAACGATGTGAAGATTGTCGTTAATCCAGTTTGTCAAGCTTTCAATACAACCTGTGGTGTATATCAACGATGAAGCTTCTGTTTCCTGAGGCACAAACAGGGCTTGGATTATTTGGTGTGGGATATTTAAGACTAAAAGCCCTACCATTCCCGAGCAGATCAGTATCAGGTTAAAATTTCAAGCGAGTTGGGCATCTGGCTGCAATTTAAAATGGCTCATAAAACCTTCAAATTGAAAGTTGAGCAAACATAATTGCGAAACCTCACTGATTTTTATAACAAACATGGTCGTGAAATCCCATTGATTGTCTGCATCATATCCTGAGGAATATTAGATTTTTCCAGGCGTTCAGTTAGTTGGGCGCAGTGTCAAAAAACGGCGGAGGTAGGCTTGGTGCGAACGTTTTCTCGCCTTCCCGCGCCGCGCCTCTCCCCTATTTTTTCGTGCGCCATTTTTCGCGCAGCGCCCCAACTATTAAAGTGAATTCCTGGAAAAGGCTTGAGGAATATGTGAGGGGTGTCATTTTACAACTTTGCCACTTCATTACATTACAAGCGAAGTAACACTTCCTATTTTTGCATTTTTTAACTTGTCTTCAGGTCGAGAGCGGAACGAGAAAAGTAGCTGCAACACGCCAAAACCCGCGAAACTGTGCAAAAAGTGCGAGATTGAGGAGAGACAGCTTACAACTAACCGCAAAGAACTTTCACAAAGTCCAATTGTCAGCCACTTTCGGGACACTTGCGCGCTTTTCAGTGCCTTGAAGGAGTTCAACTGACAAAAAAACCATTTTCGGTAAACGGCGTTTTTACCGTAATAGAAAGACATATCGCCCATTGACAAACAAGTACCAGTAAAGTTCCTGCAAAGATCCGAAAGGCTAGAGACTGACCAGTTGGGCAATTAAATTTAGCGTGGCTAGGTGAAATATGTTGGTGAAAGACGGAGCGACCTACCAGTTTCTCTTTTCTTACTGAAAATCCACAGTGCGTGTTAATTAGATCCTGCACAACAAAATAAAAAAAAAAATAGAATAATTGCTTCAGTATAAGAATAGCATTTAATAGGGCTGTACAGTGTAATCAGATGGCACTGTTGAAAGCAACACTGCAACGGAAGGCAGAGATAATCGTATCTATAACAGAATTTTCGATTTTTTCATTCATTGGATTTGTAATTATAGTAATTGGAGCGAAAGGAGTATAATTCAGGAAGCAGTCAGGCGTATAATTTCAAAATCGGACGATATAAAACTTACGAACGCGATTAATCTCTGAATTGTACGACTCGAGGTCCAATTAGGAATAAAAATATCATGCCGTCATTAAGAAGTCTTTAGGAACTTTTGAGCGAAAACGTCAGTAGTAGCTTGTAGTACTTTTCAAAAGTTTTACAAACAGTAGAAAAACATGACGATGAAAGTTAGAGCGCAAAGTAATTGACATGCTAATAGCGTAAGTGTCCAGTTACGGGTGCCAAATTGCGGTTTTATCCACTAACAAAACGTTGTACCTAGTTGACACCTGTAAGTGGTCACCCACGTGATCGGAGCTTAAGTGACACTCGAGCCACAGGCCCACACTGATGTTAATCCATTGCCCATTATTCCCCGGCATTCTGTGAAGTTTTCCAGCTAACAGACTGTTGGTAGTACCCATTCATACTCGTATCTGGGGAAAGGCACTGCAGTAAGAGTTAATCGCCCAAGGACACAACACAAATCCAGACCAACCAAAACAGAGTCCATTGTGAATGTAGTAAAAATTTTACTAGTTGGACAAATTGTTCTCTGGGAAAATTCTCTAGCTTACCTCTCGACAGCAAGAGAAAGGCACACCACACGCTTGCACAGTGTTAGCAGAACAGTTAAAATGATCATTCAGCTCCCAGTCATGATATGAGAAGCCTCCACAACACTTCAAACCTTTCTGTATTCCATCTATGGCATTCTGGAGGTCAGGGTCATCTCGGTATCGCATGATCACATTGTGTGTTGCCTCTTTGATTTTGCTACATGTCTGAGGATGCAAGATGAATATTTATGGCTTGATTTTTGATAGGTTTAGTTAATGCCGATCCCTATTATGTACACCATCTCTTTTAACGTTCTAATCCCAGATGCTAATACTGATTCTATTTAGTGCCTCGCTTCCACTTTGATTAAGGTTATCATATACCAGGTGATGCAGTGCATCCAGTTTAAACTGTACAGATACATGTACCTTAAACCGGAATTTTGAAATAAACTTAATTCTCGAATTTTTCACTTCCTCTAAATGCGAGTGTCTGATTATAACCTTTTCAAAGCTACACGTACAAGTCAAAGGGAATTTGTTTGTTTACCCTAATATTTGGACAGTAGCTAGTTTAACATCAAAAAAACAGTAACAGTCTGTGAATTTTTTGTTTCAAAATAATTTTTTACCAAAAACAATTTTTGTACATTCATTCCACATTTTTTAGTCCTGTTTCAAAAATATTCTGTAATTTTTCACTGCAATTGAAAATGGCAAATGTGACGTATTTTTTTAGCACTTTGGGTCCAGAAACTGAGGAACAATTTAAATAAACAAGACTAAAATTCGACTTGTAGCTTTCTAATTAAGGGTGATTTGGATGCTCGCATTTAGAGGTCGTGAAAAACTTGACAATTCATTTTATTTCAAACTTCTTGGTACAGTTTGATAACCAGTTCTTATAAGCTTTAACTTTATATTGGAGTTTAGGTATCTACAGTTTAAACCGGATGCACTACATTGCTTGGATGCAAGACACCTCTAAAGGTACAGTATATGGTAACCTTAAGTGACTCCCTTTTCTTATTAGTGTCCTATGTCAATATTAAGTCACTTCTCCCAGTCTGTTCCAATTTCAAATAAGCACCTCTATTCTGTTTTACCTGCGGCACCATCAGGGTACATTGCACTCAATTAACTGAGGTTCACATTCCCTCTAAACTGCTCAGTCACTTAATTCTCACACAAGAAAAATGGCCATTCAATTACCTTGTCAACAAAAAAGAAAGCAATGAAGCCTGTGATCAGTTCCAGAATAAAGATAATGGTCAAAGATCCCATGAACTGGAAACAAATCAAACAAATAACATTAAATTAATTATATCAAAAAGAAAATTATAAACAAACATTTTAAAGAGATCCCCCACAAATCAATTCATTATCAAGAGGCATCATTTACTGAGCCTGGCAAAGAAATTTTATATGTTATCAAGTATTCACTTTTGCAGAGAATGAGGCAACTTCTGGCCAATTGTACTGGCTGAAAGAGAACTTAAATCTCAGGCCACAATTTTATAAAGCAAAGGCTTGGGTAAACTTTTGAGCTGCCAAGACCAGAAAACCACCTGAGCTTGTTGATTGAGCCAGTTTAGTGTTTTGATAGCTACATCCCTGTCTTTGGCACAATGTTGAATTGATCCGATGTCATTCAAGTTTGGCACTTTTTTAAAGAAAATGAGGCTCCACTGTAAAAATGCATTTCACTCACTATGTAAAGTAAGATCTTGTTTTCTCTCAGAGCTCCAATACAGCCACAAAATGTAACCACAAACATCAAACAGCCAACAATGATAAGAAGAATGGAAGGGTCAAAGGCCAAACTGTCAAGGTCACTATATTCATTCTTTTCATCATGTGCCCAGGCTCCCACTCCAATGAGTATTATGCTGATGATCTGCATGTCGATGGTATAATGGGTGAGACATTAGTAAAGAAATTCAGCAATAAAAGTTTACAACAACCAGCAATTTACTTATTTGCATCTTATGTACAGGTCAACTAAACATCTTCTCTCTCTCCAGGCAACCAAAGCCTGCTTTCAGCATCCACTGTGACAATACAGTCGAACCTGTACATAACGGCCACCCTCAGGACTTAAGGAACTGGCCGCTTAATACAGGCGGCCGCTTAATACAGGATCACTAAAACTACTCACTGGGCATGGTCTAATGTCAACTTTAATGGTATATCTACAAAAATACTTCACGCAAGGAAACAATAGGACAATCAAGACTCTTTCAAGCAATCAATCAATCAAAGTTCTGTGCCAGCTTGTAACTTATGGTATTAATAATGTACATAACATTGTGTAAATGTACTGTGCAATACATGTAAATTGTCCTCTACTCTTCTACGGTATACAGTGCTGTATTTCTATGGCTTACAGTCGACAACAAAAATATCTCACTCCATCATTTCATAGTTAATATGTTCAATTTCACAGTTGCTACGTTCAGGGTGGCCCCTTATACAGATAAGAATAACGAATAAAGACAAATATAGGACCGCTACAGGGTGGCTGCGGCCGCTGAATAGAGGTGGCTGCCTAATACAGGTAACAAATACAGCGTTTGTATTAGCGAAAAATCAAGACTTTGAAAACTGGCCACTTAATAGAGGGTGGCTGTTTAATACAGGGCTGTTATATACAGGTCCAACCGTATAAATAAGAGGAGATTATTTTTACCTTCAAACACTGTGCAGCCCTAGCTTTTACAAGACCAGTTGGGGAGTTTAAGAAAACCACGACGGCAACGACAATGGGAACGTCGCTAAACAAAAGATTTAATGAGGAGAACAATGGCTGTGCACATGTGTTATAACTCTTGATACATTTCTTTACCGTCCTAAACAAAGCAACAACATGAAATGACCAAATTCTGTGTTGTCTGGAGAACGAGAACCACAACGGCTAATTTTTTACATTTTTATGTCAAGTTTATCGCTATGTCTCAGATTCAGTTTCGTGATAGTTTTGATAGTGATAAACAAAGTAAATAACTTAAAAGTATCGCGAGATTCGTAGATAAAATATAAAGTCATTATTTAATCGAAGTTGGTCTCAGCGTCACCGTCGTGGTTACTTAAACTTCCTATTTTAACCCTTACCCCTCCCATGTTATGTCAATATCAAATAATGATGTCACATAAACCCCCGGATATGCCAGGGGGGTGCTGATGTCTCTAATCGATGCGTTACTGAGAACATGACAATTAGTTTCAACGTCATGAATAGAACAACCAAATATTTTTTTCGCAGAACGAATATTACAAGAAATGCTCGTTGTAGAAGTGATCTTGTACAAAGAATTGCTGGGTTTCCCAAGTTATGGACACTTACGTTTGCAGATTGCTTCAGTCTGTATGTTCAGCTGTTAAACATATTTGCTACAAGCTACAAGATCTCAGATACTTACCCACAAAATGGTATTAGTAGCAAAAAGGAAATACTTCACAACACAATGAAAGCTTAACTTCTCCCTCAGTGAATTTTCCTCCATGAAATTTTCTGTCCTGAAACTTTCTGAGGAAAACAAATCTTTGACAACTCTTGATCAATGATTCTTCGATCACCCAGGAACCAGGCCTCCCCGGGAAACTATGCCGCACGGTATTATGGGTCATTTCCTTGTCAAAACAAAGATGGCAGCAGAAGTGCCTTTCAACGTTGTTTTTGGAATCAACGAAACTCCCTTAACTCACGCTCTGGAGACAAGACGTTTTGATGAAGCATTAGAATATATCAACAGTCGGTACGGAATGTGCTTGGATGAGGGATTTTACCAAAGAATTCCACTCTATATCGTTCTTTCCGGGGAAAATTCTGCAGTTGACGGGGAAGCCATGCCCATTCACTTAAAAATCGCACGACGACTGATAGAGAGAGGTGAGATTTCTCAATATGATTAAATTTATTTGTCAATGTGTCGATTAGCTCTACAGGTAGAGAGCCATAAATCAGCAACCTTGTACATGTGATTTATAAATTCATGATTCCAACTGGGGTGTACTTCAGAAATCAGTGCCATAAGGGATAGACTTACAATGTAAGACCTCAATTTCATGAAGGTCTACATCTTCCTTACCAAGTCTACATGTATGTAATTCGGGATGGTCCCTCTACATTTTAATTTTTTTTATGTTTTATGTTTTGTTTTTATCTTTCGTTAATGAACTTCAACGTACCAGTAATTTACAGAACTTTTGTGACGTTCATATATATATATATATATTTTTTTTTTTTAAAGGGGCAGATCCAAATTTGAGAATTCCAGAGGTGAGTATGATTTCTGTTCTAAAGAATCAAACCTGAATGAAATTGTTGAGAGCGACAAGTCTTGCTGATATTTCTTAGAGTGTAAACATTTTTGTGGTTGCCATACCAACAAGAAACGTCTACAGAAAAACCAAATACTATAGTATTAAGCATGTCTTGGAGTTTAACAAGGTCACTTTATGTCAGTTAATTATTCAGTCACTGGTGAGTAAATAATTATTGTTAAACACATCTTAGAGCATTGCATCGTGGTCTTGGTTGGTTATTCAAGGACTACAGTAGCTTTTATTGTATCTGGTGCTTTTTAGTATAGGATAGTGACATACTAAAAAGACCTCATTCTCTTTGATGGTTTTCATAAACTCAGTAAATAACAATGAAAATCTAGACAAATGCAACCATGAAATTTTTTTTTTTTTTTGCCAACTTAACATCATCCTGCCTTTTGTTTGTCACTCCGTAGACTTGTGGTGCTGAGTACATTGGACCTGGCACATCTCCACTACAATGTGTCGTCAACTTCTACAACCTGGTTACAAGCAAAGACACCGTACTCACACGAGATGCATTATCCACACATGAGGCATTATCCCTTAATGGGAAGAGTATAAAAGACACTGCAGACTTGATTGAAGAACTGATAAATGTGGTGTGGTTGCTATTGGGTCATGGAGCTGAAGTTAATGTTAGAGACACTGAATCAAAGACACCTCTGCACACCACGTTGTTGAGGTCACAGGACTTGCGTATGGCACAGACCTTATGTGACAATGGGGCTGATCTTATGGCGACTGATTGTCATGGCAACACACCACTTATGTCTCTTTGTAGTCCACTGCCCTGGCGTGATGGCATAGAGCAAGGACCATGTCTTGATAGCGACATAAGTGAAGCTGTGCGCTTTCTGTTATCTTTTGAAAATGTAAAGGTATGTTTAGTCTTTGATTATTGTTGAATTGGAACGGTTTTCCATAGCAACTAAATACAAAGTATTTATGTCTTACCTTCTCAGTTCATGCAATCCCTGTCTTTGCTTGCATCGCTTGACAAATTCTTAATTAAAGAGACTTGATGGGACATTTTGTGATAAACTCTGTAACAATGACGATATGGGAGCACTGCTTTTTGAAATGCAAACTTGAATGGTAAAAGAAAATTGAATTTAATAGATTATTTTCAAATGGTGTAAGAGAATAAAACTGCCAAAAATGAATATTGCTATGTTAGCAGTGTTAATATTAATCATCGAGGTCATCGCATTGGTCATGGTAAAGGCCATGATCATACTGGCCATTAACTTTGTATTATTATATGGCTAGCTCCGTGAGCGGGCAAGATGAATCAAATCCTGCGCTGTGATTGGCTACCTGAGCGGGCAAGATGGAGCTATCTTGCCCGCTTGGGACTACCCGCCGTGTCCCGCAAGAAAAATTTTCCCGAAAGCCATATAATAAATCCTTTATTGACCAAGCTTGTTCGGTCAAGATGGCTGGATATTGGCCTCGTTCTTTTTTTGCGAGTTTATGGGCCTCGACTCCGTCTTGGTCCATAAACTCGCGAAAAAAAGAACTTGGCCAATATCCAGCCATCTTGACCTCACACTTGGTCAATAACCCATATGTATTTAGTACACAGTAGCAAATCACTGAAATGAACAGGTTAATCATAGTATTACTGACATTGTGAAGGTGAATTAATCAACATGACACGAGCGTGGGACAAAGAAAAATTCTGAGTCCCCAAAAGGAATCGAACCCATGACCTCCCGAACACCGGGTGGGCGCTCTATCCACTGAGCTACGAGAACTCATGGAGAGCAAGGTCATTTAACTGAGTTCATATATGATAGGTGTCCTGCATACTGCTAGGATCAACGCTATCGAATTCATCGTGAGTAGTGATAAGTTAATAAAGATGGTGAATTTTAAGCTCGGTAATGAAATGTGAAGGTGAATTAATCAACATGGCACGAGTGTGGGACAAAGAAAAATTCGATTCCTTTCGGGGACTCAGAATTTTTTCTTTGTCCCACGCTCATGTCATGTTGATTAATTCACCTTCTCATTTCATTACCGAGCTTAAAATTCACCATCTTTATTAACTTATCATTACTGACATTGTTAACAGCACTTGGCATAACAAGTTTTGTTTTCATTCAAGATTGATCACTGTGGAATTCACAGTAGAACAGCTCTGTTCTATGCCATGCAGTCAGCTAACTTTAAAGTTGCAACGATTCTTCTTGATCATGGAGCTGATCCCAGTCTGCGTGGCTTGGGCCCTGATGGAAGGTAAATATGTTATTTCGTTTTTTATTAGTTGAGGCTGATGAATGCACCTCTATAGCTTCTATTTAAATGTACATCTCCCTTGAGAGCACACCAACTATGTATGGTGTTTTACCCTCCTAGAGACAACCTTCACCCTTAAGTACAAATGGTTACTAATCTGTCAAGCTATTCAGAGACATTACCTGACAAGACATGCTGGGTGGTAGGGTGGGCAGTGCGCGGCAGCAGGAGCATCACCCTTACAAATGAATGTAACTGCCTCATGCTTAAGAAACCAAAGTTACATGTAAGTGCCAGCTCTTGGACTTGGGCCTCTATACTCAAAGAAAGCTATCCAGTTTATAGAATGATTGTAGAAGTACATGTAATTTTATCCCAGACATTTATTTTTTTAGATAAGAATTAAATTTCTTTTAATATTTCTTCACATCTCAGATACATTTCTCCCTTGCTAGCCACCATTATTCCATGGTCATCCATTGGACGAAAGGATACATCTGCAGTTTGCCGAGAGCTTTCCCCTCTAGTGGATAAAGGCTATTTTTCTACTGAGGAAATTCTATTGGAACTCCTTGATTACACCTCTTGGGGAAACCCAAGTGATGTGTCTTTACTAAACCTGAAACAATTTGGAATTAGCTTGATTCCCATGTTGTTCGGACAAAGCATGTGTAAGTTGCGCCAACTAGCATCAAGGATGTTTATTGATGGCATGTATGCTGGTGAGGCATTTGGACTGTTGAGTTCAAGCGAAGTGGCATGTTTGGTAAGAAGACACAGTCTTCCAGCTGAACTCATCACGGATTTTCAGATTGTCTTGCTGAGGCATAAGATCTTGAATGCCTTAGCAGAAACAGACTGGGACTTGTGGGATGTTGAGGAGTTCACGCTGGATGAAAGCAGTGAATATGATGAATCAGACGATGAGTATTGGTAGCTTTCCTTGAAATATTTGCATCATAAAAGTGACTGGTGGTTCAATGTTTCAAGGCAGCAAAACTGATCACTCTTAATCTGTCTCCAACATATCCAGTTAGGGCTGGCAAATGATAAAATCTAAGACTTGCCAAGATGCTGAGACCCTTGTTTGAAAACTTAGGAACAAGACTTTTTAAATCAGTTTTGGAAAATCTGGGTCCCAGAACTTAATGATCAACCATCCTAAGTGCTCTTGGCTAAGCTAGAAACTGAATAGCATTTCCTATAACAACTGAGTATTGGCTTGAATCAATAGCAGTCAGAGGTAATTGCAAGCGATTTGCCTGTAGCAATAACATTTTGACCTTTTTGCTATCGCAGTAGGTTCTGTTTGAGACCCCTGGGCCAAAAAACAAATCTAAGACCTCCAAGAAAGAAGGAACACAAAAAAGAGCCTTTGTTACTCATCATAACGGCTTCTGAGATTACAAGATCAGTTCAAGAAGGATCTGCTCAAGTATACAAGCCACAAGAGTTTCTTGGTACCATTTGCCACCCCTCCATTGTCCTCTTGGAAAGTACCAAGAAAGCTTTCTCATCAGCTCCCAATCAATTTTCTCTGGTGTCCATCTTCCATTCATGGTAAATCTCATACCCAGGTCATATTTCATCCTCAGTTATTTCTGTGTATTTGCACAAGGAAGAGTGTACTGTTGATTGTCTTTGTTCCCTCCACTCCCCATTTTATTAATTTTCTTTTTAGAATCATTACAGAAATATTCGACCCGCACAATCTTATCTAGTATTAAAGGAGCTATGTCATGGTTTCCACGTCTTGAAAGTGTAGCCTAAATTTTTCACGTTCTTCATTTTTTTTATCTGTATTAATCTTCTTGTTCCTTTATGGTTTATCTTTATTATCTCTATGGTGTTTATCTCTATGGTGTTTCTCTTTCTTAGAAAACTAGTATTTTCAGCTTTCCTTCAATTTAAAGGTATTTTATTTGTATGTTGCCGAAATAACTCAAAATACCATCGCTGAGCTCCTTTAAGTCATGCAAAGCATGCAGAAGGCACAATGCAAGTAGTGGACAATGCAGCAGTACCATTTGCACGTACTGCTGGCCTATATTACTAGATATCATCACTCTTTTACAATAATTATTTTAAAGTTACAATTTCACATTTCTATAGAAGTTTGAATTCAGAAACATCTGTTAGTACAATGTAAGCCTTCCATTCGATTATTTTAATCACCAATTATCACAAGGGTGATCATAATAATTTCAGTCAATGACTAATAACATTGACAATTATTGTTGTCTATGACAGTCCCCTGTTTTTGATAAGTAGTTTCACCTTGACGAGAATTCTTCATTTGATTGTTTTGTTTAGCTCTCTGTCACTTGACAAGAAACACAAGAAATAGAAATTGACACCACCTCAAGTAATACCACACATTTAAAGGTGTTTAATAAAATCACCCATATTCCAGCAAACAGTCATGTTAAAACAAATACCCTTAGATAATAATTATAATAATTATTAGTGTTTACCATAAAAATGCTCCCAAATTTGAGAGGTATAGTTTATGATATCTTGTTTTGTTTTGAATTGAAGACAGTTTTTTTTTTCTTAGGTAAGAATTGACTGATTTACATATTGACTGATTTACATGTAAATCCAGTGGCTCTCTTTTAGACTTTTCATTCAAGTTCACAGTTTGTACTTTGCATGCTTTTGGATTGTCAAGGTTACAAAAATAAATTGTCTCCCATTCCTGAATAAACGCCCGGTCACCAATAAGCACCCTTCTTTGGGCTACCTAACTCAAATTAGATTGCCCAGCACTAGTTTGATTTATCATATTTGATTATCGTATTTGATTATCATGTTACTAGCAAACTTTCCACTACAGTATATCACTTTTGGATCATTATAATTTATTGGGAAATCAAACAGAATTACATAAACAAAATAAAAATACCCCACACTGTATGCCCTGATCCCTAAACCCCTGTCAAATTATTTTGCTCTGCTAGTCTTTTTGTAACCACTACAGTTTTTAAAGAAGCCTAACGTGACGAGACGATCTTTAGGTTTGTCACGTAATATTTGCGTGACCAACCAAGAGATTGCCTGGGCTTGTCACTTAAACTTTGCGTGACCAGCCGAGAGATTGCCTGGGTTTGTCACGTAATCTTTACGTGAACAACCAAAAGATTGCCTGCCATCTTGGTAGTTCTTAATCTTCATACGTGACTTTCACTCCACCAGGGAGGTTATCTGAATCCAGCCATTGCCAACCGTAGTATTCTAGCATGGGCAACTTGTTAGGAATGCTTGGAAAGTAAACAAACTTGTAATCGTCTCCTTTTTTCTGCCATTGGTGCCAGATCTTGTCCAGGAAGGAGTGATGAGGGATCACCTCAGGAGCGTTAGAAGCTGTTGTTGTAAACATCGTTCCACCCACAACGTGGTGAATATCATTATGATAAATCAAACGGACTATTTCCTCAAACTCAAGAAACATTTCCAGTGGTAGCGCTAGTGTTCTGAGGAGATGTTCCGGATTCCCGGTTAGACTGACGTAACTAAAATTCCTTGTCAGACACCTACCTCCTGTGATCTTGAGCAGACGCCATTGATCCTTGTTAAAAGGCCCGTCCTCGACACACTGGTACTCTGAAGGGTTTCCATCCCCACCTAACCCGTGGTCGCCAGGGCTCCAGAAGTCTTCGTCACCAGACCCACTCCACCATCGGTCAGCAACTCGGCTCCAGTTCCAATACGGAAGAGTGATTCGACAGTCGATTCTGCGTAGAAGATTCTCGAACTCAACCAAGAACCATCGGTGCCACGGGAAAAATATGTAGGGTGATAAATGGAGCAGCTCGTTTGGGGTGGCGATATGAAAAGCGACCAATCTGTAATAGTCTCCCTTCAAAGCCGGATGCGTCGACGCCATCTTGTACGCGTTGAGAAAACGCCGTCTTTGGTTGATGCCCATTTTGATGAAGTCTTTACGCACCCGGTAACAGTTTGTTAGCTTGCCATCCCGACATTCACAGCGTTCGTCGCACTTGTTCAGTGCGTAGCTTCCCTCCGGGCAGTTTTCTGGAGTTTCCACTCCCAGAAATTCCATGATCTTTCCTTGTTCGCCCGCTTCTGAAATGTTCCAGCTGAATAGAAGGACGACAACAAACCAATTGTGGGCTACCAACATGTTGCTTGGGTACACTGCTGACAAATAAAATTGAGATTTACTGAGCAATAGACGCCAACTATTTTGCCGTTATTCTTTCACGCAACAGTGATTTGCAGTGATTCGTATAAAGATAGGAAAAACGGAAAGACTGACTGACTGACTGGCTGGCTGGCTGACTGACTGGCTGACTGGCTGACTGACTATTGTATTTAAAATATTATGTTAATTTTCTCTGGAAGCAACAGTTTGCAAATGAAGAATACAATCTAGCTGGCTGCAAATCTATGGTCTATTTTGGATAGGCTAAATAACAGAAGGGTTTATGGTACAGGCAGTTGCACAATTAAGGATAACGAATTTCGGAGAAAGGAGGAATGAATCGGTGCAAACAACTTGTCATTGAGTGTTACTTGGAGTTTTCCAGTAGTTTTCAAGTGTATCATATTTGCATTTGTATCTTTACAGCGAAACTTAATTGATGAACTGTTTACCTGAAGATGTCTCGTCAAGCGTTGAAATATTCGGAATCTTTTTTTCTTGACTTACGGTCACTTGGCTTATTTTAGGAAGAGACTTTCGGCTTCAGCTTTTACATGTACATTGACAGTGCTTGGTACCAACAAATACATATGGAAATTACATGATCCTAGAGCTTTTGAAATTTTTACAGCCTACGGAAACGGAACTGCAAACGGAAACGGAAATTGGTCAACAAAAGATTAAGTAGTTTCCATAACTGTTGCGATATAAACACGTGAGTTCTATATTGAATGGCCCCGCGTGATTATCAGAAATTTCAGATACCTAAATGTTAGGTCGTCTCGATCGATACATACATATATATATGTGGACATTTTTTCAGGCTTTTCCTTTGCAATGTCCTCTTTGGGATCGTCACGAGAACACGTCATGCTCGGTCGCACTGAAGTGTAGCCTTGCATGGGAGAGTTTTCACTTCATTGCATTTTCGATTTTTCATCAGTTGAACATCTGTGTTGTTCGAAAGTTGGACAACGCTATCCACCGGATAAATCACTATCCAGTGGATAGCGAGGTTTGTTTTGTTAACATTTATCGGCTGGATAGCGTTATCCAGCGTTTGAAGAGTCGGGACCTGTTGAAAATGGTTGTTTGTATATAACATTTAAATTTAAAACTTGTCCGTCTCTCATTTGTAGCATTGCATTGTTTAGCTCTAAACTCTTTTTATTATATTGGAATATTGTTTTTCCGGCCCTGGCTGAATATTATTTTAGGCTAAAAACATTCTTATAAACATTCTAAGATTAGTTAAAGGAATACAAAGTGTTCTATACCGTGGCAATGTCAGATTATCTGTCCTATCATGACTTTGATGGCAGTGACGTAATTTTGGAGCCACACTGCAGCCTCATATGACACGCATAAGTTCTTGCAGAAATGTAATAGCATCGAACATACGGCAGTGCTATTTTAGTTTGTTGTTTTTTTTTTGTTGTTGTTGTTGTTGTTGCTGTTTTGTTTTGTTTTGTTTTTGTTTTGTTTTTTTGTTTTGTTTTGTTTTTTTTTCTAGTTTTGCCGTTTAGAGAAAGGAAGAATTCTTTCCATAATCTCAGTGTCGGGTTTATTCTTAAAATTTCGCAAGTTTCAGCCAAATTTCAGATATTCCCATGTAACAGATCTTTTCATATATAAAAAAGATTGTTACAAGGAGAGCAAAAAATCTTCAGCAATATGAGACGATTATCGTACAACGTTTTGTCTAAAGTTACCGACAGAAAAGAACTGCAGTGAAACCAATTCATGACGAGTTGTCAGGGGTCTGGGAAAGTTTGTTCGTTCTAACGGAGGTTTATTATAACGGACTTACTGATTATAACTATCCTTCGTGATACTGTGGGTACTTCGTTATAAAGGCGCTCGTTATATAACGTGATTCTACTGTAAATGATAATCAACTGAATTGAAGCCTCTTGGTGTGAAGAGGCCTTAAGACTTCAGTCTATAATTCCACATTATTTGGTGTTTATGCACGCCGATAAACCTAGACCATAATTCAGTGAAATACATCATATTGAGTCCGAGCGCTCTCTGTTTTGACTACGTGTGTTCCAGGCCATTTCACACGCCCTAAGGGATCGCACTAGTTAAAATGCTCAATTAAGATTCAACACGCTAAGTGCGCAGAAATCACGCGATGGAAATTGGGAACTCTGCAGTGTGTGACGCCTCGTAATAGAGCTTGCGTTGCGCGCGCTGCAGAGAGCCGTAACGATGCCATGTAACGTGTTTACCAGGGCTCTTACAGGAATACATTCGGGGGATATTTGTTTAAGTTGCATATTAATGTTTCGTTAGCCTCTGGTAGGAAGCTGATCCGAAAATTTCTTGGGAGTTACTTTACTAGATAATTCCATGCAGTTTATAATAAATAAACAGTTTTGACCATTTTAATCAAAATCAGCATGAATTTGGTTAAATTAAATCAAAGGTTATCCTCGCGGTTGTTCGCGATGTATATTCATCTCATTTGTTCTAACTATTAGGTGCTATGATACATTGTCAAAGAACCATAGAGACAGTAAAGGAATCTAAAATCGCTCTCAGAAGGCATAAAAATATAAACTTGAGGTCCAAAATTTAGCCCAAATTTTTAAAGTTCCTCATTTACAAATTGCTTCTATGTATCATGTCAGTCTTGATCCTTTCTTGCTTGTTACCTCCTTTATTCTTTTGTAGCCGTTTTTTCTGTTCACAGACTAACACTAAAAAAATTAACCCTTTTGTGTTACGATAAAAAAATGATTGAACATATACGGCACAATTTCTTTTTGCAGATGTCTCAATGAAAAATAGAAAGTTATAAAATCTTCGGTGCATGGCCGCATTTGTACGATATATTAAGAGAGATATATTAATTGATTTCTACTCGTTCTGGAAACGTATTGAGCATCACAACAGTGGTTTTGTTTTACAGGTAAGACTCATTGGTCTGTTCTTTTAATTTGCGGTCAATTTTAAGGTGTAAGGAATTCTTATACTAAACGCGGAGACTAGTTTGCCGATATATTATTAGAATGTAACCATTCGTGAATAACATATTTCCCTTTAGTCAAATGAAAAGCAGCAGCATGGTTCTTTTAAACTAGATTAAAACAATCTAGGATTTCGTAAGCTACAGCTTATAAGGCTGATAGTTTCAATTTTAAGGTGTAAGGAATTCTTATACTAAACGCGGAGACTAGTTTGCCGATATATTATTAGAATGTAGCCATTCGTGAATAACACATTTCCCTTTAGTCAAATGAAATGCAGCAGCATGGTTCTTTTAAACTAGATTAAAACAATCTAGGATTTCGTAAGCTACAGCTTATAAGGCTGATAGTTTCAATTTTAAGGTGTAAGGAATTCTTATACTAAACGCGGAGACTAGTTTGCCGATATATTATTAGAATGTAGCCATTCGTGAATAACATATTTCCCTTTAGTCAAATGAAATGCAGCAGCATGGTTCTTTTAAACTAGATTAAAATAATCTAGGATTTCGTAAGCTACAGCTTATAAGGCTGATAGTTTCAATTTTAAGGTGTAAGGAATTCTTATACTAAACGCGGAGACTAGTTTGCCGATATATTATTAGAATGTAACAATTCGTGAATAACATATTTCCCTTTAGTCAAATGAAATGCAGCAGCATGGTTCTTTTAAACTAGATTAAAACAATCTAGGATTTCGTAAGCTACAGCTTATAAGGCTGATAGTTTCAATTTTAAGGTGTAAGGAATTCTTATACTAAACGCGGAGACTAGTTTGCCGATATATTATTAGAATGTAGCCATTCGTGAATAACATATTTCCCTTTAGTCAAATGAAAAGCAGCAGCATGGTTCTTTTAAACTAGATTAAAACAATCTAGGATTTCGTAAGCTACAGCTTATAAGGCTGATAGTTTCAATTTTAAGGTGTAAGGAATTCTTATACTAAACGCGGAGACTAGTTTGCCGATATATTATTAGAATGTAACCATTCGTGAATAACATATTTCCCTTTAGTCAAATGAAATGTAGCAGCATGGTTCTTTTAAACTAGATTAAAACAATCTAGGATTTCGTAAGCTACAGCTTATAAGGCTGATAGTTTCAATTTTAAGGTGTAAGGAATTCTTATACTGAACGCGGAGACTAGTTTGCCGATATATTATTAGAATGTAGCCATTCGTGAATAACATATTTCCCTTTAGTCAAATGAAAAGCAGCAGCATGGTTCTTTTAAACTAGATTAAAACAATCTAGGATTTCGTAAGCTACAGCTTATAAGGCTGATAGTTTCAATTTTAAGGTGTAAGGAATTCTTATACTAAACGCGGAGACTAGTTTGCCGATATATTATTAGAATGTAACAATTCGTGAATAACATATTTCCCTTTAGTCAAATGAAAAGCAGCAGCATGGTTCTTTTAAACTAGATTAAAACAATCTAGGATTTCGTAAGCTACAGCTTATAAGGCTGATAATTTCTTTATATATACATACCTTATTAAAAAAGCAACCTTACAAAAATTTATCCTCATCCGTGCCCGGAATTCCAAGAAGGGTTATGTGCTTAGAAACAAATTTCAACTCTTTCTGGGCAATGTTATGTTATTTACTTTCCTCACTTTAAAATACTATCCAGTTAAAATTATCGCCTGGTAACAGTTTCAAATGATAGACAGGCCAATATGCATATCACAATAGAAAAAAAATAACAATAAAACCAAACGGCGAATAAATTTACGATGATCCTTAACCAAATAAAGTCCACCAAAAACTGTCTAAGTAGGCCAATCGTCAGGAGGTAATTTTCGACTAAAATTCAGGAAATTCGAGTGGAAAACCAATTGATTAAAATTGTAAAAATGTCTCAAAATTTGTTGGTTGCTAGCAGTACTATTTCAGCATTAATGAGGCAAAGTTCCCTCGAACGTCTAAGACTGACCGTAATTTTCATCGCATTTCTCACAGTTAAACAGATATTTTGACATTGTGACCGATTGTAACAGATATCAAGACATTATTTAGAACCAACTGTCAGCATTGTGTCAAGTAGTAGGTGAGGTGTAATATTTGCACTGAGTTTTATGCAAAATGAAAAAAGTCTTGCATGTTCTATATCAAAAGATTCTGCTGTTTTCTTCGCTTAATTTATCCTGTAATAAACAGCTCGTGATTTGCAAAATAGCCTTTTTTGACTTGGGCGGTTTGTTTTCCATTACGGACCCAGTAAGAGTCTCTAGGGAATTGTTCTTTTATCCATCTAAGTCATCTAAAAAATTATTCATACACAGACACGAGACTACTTGAAAATTTGAAAGCAAGAATTCTCAAGAGTATCATCACATGGTCTGAAATGGAGCAACAAACCGCCCAAGCTAAAAAGGTCTGTCTATTGGAACTCCGCACTTTGCGGTAATCCCTTGCATCGGTATTATTAATAATCAACATATTTTATAAAAAGGTTACGTGGTTACGTGTCCAATACGATCTACGAAAACAGCGAAAGATCACAAAAACAAGCCAAAACACAAAATGTCAAACCATACAGCAAATAGAAAGTAAGCATACAGGCTAATCTTTGCTGACGTCATTGTTTACATTTTTCCTCATTAACATACGACTTTGCTCATAGAAGGCATCACGCTTGACACGATTTTACTACAAAAACTTAAAGAGCTTGTGAAACTTAGTAAGTGGTGAAATTTTTGGCCCTTTGGGTGTAATATTCCACGAGAAATTGGCTTTCAAAAACATCAAAATTTCTGCGTGGCAAAAGCGCTAATGAGCTCATACATTCTTTGTAAAATGTTGAACTTTTAAACCCGCGTCGCACAAAAAGTATTCAATACATCCCGCTCAAATTCCTTGGGACAGTTAATCATGCTGTGCCCTTTCAATATTCAGTATTAATCTCTTTGTAGATCCATCAGAAACTGTATCGCTTATGGTAATGAGGAAAATATTGTAAGTAAAGATTCCCCTATAGCAAAGGAGGCTATTTATACAATTCAACTATAGAACACCATCTTTGGAATATATGGTGTAATGAGTCGAACGCTGCACAGCAAGCCCGACTGGTGCCCACTCTCCTCGAGAAAAACTGATTCGGGTAGATTTTTTCGACTAGAGCAGTCTCAGGATTGACTTTTGTACATTATGCTAGCATTTTTTCGAGCATTGCAGTGAGGCAAGAGCATTAATCATTATTCGAGAATTTTAATTGCATTTTCCCGGAAAATTAATATTTTTTTCCACCAAAAAAAAACAGGAATAAAAATAATTTTTTTTTACGGGAAAATAAAGACTTAACTTAGCCTCTTCACTTAAGTATCATTGAAAGGGGACAAAGGATTAACAGAACAACAGATCATTTAGAGAATTATCTTTGGGTGTATTAAAACTATTACATACGTTGTTGTTAACTGGTTATACTAAGTGTATGTTTTCTTCAGCACTCTAAACTGTTAATTGTGTTGAAACGTTTAAAATTCTTAAAATTTAAAAAACCATATGTATGAGCATTAACCGAGCATTTTAGTGACTTTTTGGGAGGAAACCGACCATTTTAGTTGAAAAAAAATAGTATTAAGGTGGAGCATTTTAGTGGGGGAATAAAAGCATAATGTACAAAGACCTGTCCCAGGAGCCATTTGTCCGTCTGCCTGGGCCAATAGGCTATTTCTGAGTTGCCTAGTGTCTCTGTATCAAAACGAGTCTGCGTGAAACCATTCATATGAAAATGAGTTCCGCCTACAAGTTTAGTGTCATCCAAAACAAACTCATTTTCATGTGAAAGGTTTTGCAGGAAGACTCGTTTTGAAACAGAGGCACTGGGTAACTCGGAAATGGCGTGTTATTGAATGACAAGGCATTACAATGAAACTTTAAGACATTACTAGTTTCAGAATGTTAGACCTATTAGAAAGTCGCAGCAAAATATCTTGTACACACATGTGCTTTATTCACTAAAATGTGTTCACGTGACGTCATCGAATTCTCAAATCCAAAA
Source organism: Orbicella faveolata (assembly GCF_042242905.1). Lineage (NCBI taxonomy): Eukaryota > Metazoa > Cnidaria > Anthozoa > Scleractinia > Merulinidae > Orbicella > Orbicella faveolata. Next base: position 30,819,921 of record NW_028301539.1, on the reverse strand, counting down.
CTAAAGAGCCACTAAAGGTTTTATCCTCATCAGGCATAAGTGGTACTAAATTTGTATCTGTTTACAACTTTCCAGCTCAATAGCGTCCTTCGTTTGGAAACCAGCGTATTTTGAATTTCGTAGTTATGGCAGTGGGTGACAGGAAGTTAAGATCGCGTTTGTCGAAACATATACTCTTTTCTCGTGATTTTTAGCTATTTTAGGAGTTCAAGTATTAGGAAAAGTGCTTGTGTAAGTGTTTTTTGGTTCGGTTCAGATAATCAGTCGTCTAAATAGCCAAAGTAAGTTCCAGATGTTTTGAGTATTTTCCGGCCGCCATATATTGGAGGACTAAGGAGACCCTCCATCATGGCGGCTCCATACTAAGCTCTATAATTTTGCGCGGAACATTTCGACGAATATCTCAACTTTGGGACGACTCACACAACTTAAACTTGGAGAACTGTCTTCTTTATTTATCGTCTATAATCTCACAATTTCATGGCTTTATCCACTGAATGTTTTTTGATTTTATTTTCTGTTGCGTTACAATGGACACACGCTATAGCGAAGTGCAAAATACATGGTTAGATAGCTTAGTTTTGCAGTTCAGTTACCAGTTCCAATGAAGACTGGAGTGGGTTTGTTGAAAACATTTTCACATTGAGTGATGGTTTACAAACTTATGATTCAATTCCAAGTGAGAGAGTAAGTGACTTGGCGCCTGCTGTCCCAAGCGAATAGCATTCTTTCTCTAGGGTTGTAGTCCACCATGGAATTGTAGCCATACTGGTTTTTGAACTGTATGTTTGGGTTCCACTGTGTTCCTGTCTTGGTGTCGTAAGCATAGTTGATGGTAGTGGGATTTTGATTGTAATGGTCGATAAGGTAAATCACTCCACAGGCCACAAATGCATTGCCAATATTCCTCATCTGTTCTGCTTCAAACAAAGAAAAAAACAAACAAGGGCCAACCCAGATATTTAAATGTTTTGCCATGAAGCCATGCTATATGCTATATTATGTTATTCCATTTCAAGATACGAGATGTCATGCTTCAACAAGCTATGCCAAGCGATGCCTTATCGTGACGTGCCGTGCTGCCTTGCCTTAATTCCCGTGGCGTGACATGCCGACATGCCGACGTGGCGTGACATGCCTGACATGGCGTGACATACCGTACAATGCAATGCCATGTTCTGTTGCACTGTGTTTGTCTGTACCTCTCTTTGTGCTCTATTTTGGCGACTCCGCGCGGCAACACGAGTAAAAGGGTGCAACCTGATAGTCCATGATGGTACCCAGTAAAACATCCAACAAGAAAATTATGCACTCTGTGTAGCCTTGACAATTAAATAATTATTTTATTAGGAATGAAATTAGGATACCTGGAGGCCTGGAATAACCATATGGACTAGCGATGCCAGGCAGCCGGTTGATATAATCATTAATTATAATAAATCAGAGGTCGTCAAGACAACACAAACTCGCCGGACAGACACATACACAGAAACAAAGCAAAAGACAGTTTTTCCCGAAATCCTGACTTTCGAAATCTGTCTTAATCGCTCTCGTCCGTCATAGCAGGTTACTACAGAAAACGTATTAAAGTGGGACTCCAGAGTTTAAATCACGTGAGAGGCTATACTTGGTTTGCTCGTTATTCTTCCTTACCCGTAGACACACTGTAGCTCTGAACTATGACGTCGTCATCAATCTTAGATGCATACAGTCGTCGGTTATCCCCAGAATTCCCCCATAATACCCACAATCCCTGCTCGTCAACAGCCAGGTCCACTCCACTGTACCCTCCCCACTGGTAGCGGGTTTGCCTTGGTGTGTATCCGCTGAGAGTGATCTGAGCCTCCAGGTTATTGGTGAGCAAGTTATACTTGTCGATATACCTGGTATTGGCCCTGTGTTTGAGGGACAAAAAGCAGGAAATCCATCAGTATGATTCAGTTAGATGTAATCCTACGGTTATATTAAAATACGAATGCCACGACAGCATCGTTCCTCCTAAGAACAAAGGCAAAATTGATTTGGAATGCATTGATCAAGAACTACAGTGGAACCCCGTTAATCCGGTCACCAACGGGCCACAAAATCTGACAGTATTAACGGGGTAGCTGTATTAAAGGGGCTCTTTAAACAAGAAAATGACTGAGTGAGCTCAGTTTTGTTCGGGCCAGAATAAAGTGGCCGTAATAATGAGGTGGCTGTATTAACGGGGTAGCCGTAAGGCGGGGTTCCACTGTATTGCGATTTTCTATGCAAACTCCATGGGTTTGTTAACATGAACCTTTGGCCACACCCTGCCTATGAGCTAACTAAATGCAATCCGAAGCACCTTTAGTTATCACCCGGTCAATACGGCCAGGTCTCGGTTTGAGATTTTCCCGCGAAGACGTCACTCTCGGTTAATAAGTAGTTAGTAATTGCACCTTTGATCTGTTCATCTAAAAAGATAAGTCAGTTAAAAGTTTTAACAAGTGCGATCTGTTACCTGTTGTAATAGACGTACGATCCGTATACCACCGCGCCCGTCCCGTCCCGATAGTACGGAAGCGTGTACGTGTTATTCTTCACGCCTGCTTTGAATTTCTCCATGTTTTCATACTCTTCGACTTTGTTCGAGTAGTAATTCTCCAGGATGAATATGGTGTCATTACCCATGACTCCTAGCGGGTCTTTCATCCAGGCTCCTTGTGTTCTCACTAGCGTGTTGTGGGTAACTGGACTGTCTACGGTCTTGATGGTAGTACAATTACTGACTGTAAAGAAATCAACAATAGTTTTATTACCCCAAAAAACAGTGTGTTAGACAAGTACGAATATTCCATCTTCAATTAATGCTTTTTATAGTTTTTATAGTGAGACTCCTCGCTCGTTTTGAGGGGTAAGGGCTACATTACGCTGGTACGTCCAACACGTTCCCTTCCGCTTATCCCACATAACCCACCCCCTTCCTCCTTTTGCTCTTCCTCTCAGTCTTCCTCCTTGTCATCCTCTTTCTCTTCCTTCTCCTCCTCCTTCTCCTCATCACCTTAACGTCGTCGTTGTCATCCACCTCCTCCTTCTCTTGTGCTCCATCACCTACACTTGCTTTTGCTTCTCCTACTCTTGCTCCTTCTTCAATTCTGTCCCCTCTGCTAGAGTCTTCAAACACAGGGCCAATACCAGCTGTTCCTCGTTCTTTCTCCTCTTACTAATGCTCCTCCTCCTCCTACAACTCCTTCTGCAACCGCTCCTCTTCGTCGTATTCCTGCTCTTCCTCTTCCTTTGTTAAGTCCTGCCCATCCCACCCCCACTCCAGCTCCTTCATTTACTCCTCCGTCTGCCCCTCTTCCTTCTTCCAGGTTTTACCTCTCCTGCTGCTACCCCTGCTGCACTTTTTCCTTCCGCTCCCGCTCCTTCCTTTCCTCGTGTTACGTCTACAACCCCTCCTACTTCTCTTTCCGCTCCTGCTTCTGCCCTACTTCTTCTCCTATTCATTCTCCTGCTTCCTTCGCCCTTTCCCTCCTCCTTCGCCTCCTCCTCTTCCTCCCCATCGTCCTTTTCCTGTTCCTCTGCTATCCCTTTCTTTCTTCATCTAGTGTCCTTGTTTAGTCTGAGGGCCATGCAACCTAATTTTTAAAAAAAGAACTTGCAATAAAACACTTTTTATATACTGACAGTTTTGACAGCGACTTCCATAGTAACCCGGTCGACAATTGCAATTGAATCCATTCACTAGATCCGTGCATGATCCACCGTTCAAACAGGGATTACTGGAACACTCATTAAAATTATCTGTAAAAAAAAGGGCAATTACATAGAATTATACCACAATGTGGTGTAACAGGATCAATTAGCGGTGTAACGTTCTCTCTCTGTTGTGATTAATGATCGTTTTTCTTAACGAAACTGCCACAAATTAAAGTATCAAATTTATTTGTATAATTTCTTGTGTTAAGTAGAACTATTGTTCTTACAGCTTGGATTGGCGTTTGGTTTAATATTTTCCAAGCAGAGAATAATTTCTTCTCTTTTCAGCGATTTAGACAGAGCATCAGGTTTTCCTGAGAGCTGATATCCAAACTATCCGAGGACTTAATTTCAGCAAAGGAGAGTATAGCAACCGTTTACTGGTTAGGTTGAAGATAAATTCGAACCAACTTTTTTGCGACAGCATAATCGATCATTATTAAATCTTCAAAACTGCAAGCACAGTTATTTCGCAGCTCCGAGAATGAATACCAACTGATTACGTTGTTCTGCGCTCTGTAACGCAATCCTGTCGCGCATTCCTGTTTTTCTCCACCTGACTTAAACACGTGCTCTAAAGCATATATACTTCCATTTTCCAACGAATCACAAAACACCCCGTAACCCTCCTCTCCTTGAGTGGCCTACCCAGTACTAGTTACGCTTACAGGTGCAATTTTGTCCATCTCCAAAGAAGCCAGCGTTACAAGAACAAAGATAAGAGCCAGGCAGATTCTGACAAGTGGCATTGGCGTGACATACGGGACTTGAGGTTGTGCACTCGTCAATATCTATTAAGGAAATGCAAAACCTTCATCAGAGAAGTCAGTAATTAAATTGTCCTCAGTTAATCAAGACCAGATCTTATTATTAGGATCTAATTTCAATGAAAAAATAATTAAAAAGTCATACGCCATTTTTGTGGGATTGTTCTCCTTCTCCTTTTCGTCACCTTAACACTACGTACCTCCCTGTCAACAACCTCATCCTTCTCTTCTTACTATACTGCTACTGTTGTTTCACTTTGTTCCTCTGACTCGTTCTGTTAACTTTCCTCCTGCTCTCTATTTCTCTCTATTTCTCTAGGTCCGTACAACTTACGTTTCTAAACTTACCAAACTTTCTACCTCTCTGAACTTTCTAAACTAAAAAATTAAACTTTCTAAAAATACTAAACTTTCTAATACTAAAAATA